>NW_025111062.1:0-600000 GCF_015476425.1 Leptopilina heterotoma
CTCTATCTCTTGTTCTTTAAAATATGTTTCTAATTTGATAATTGTACCACATCAAAAACATAATTGGAAATAAATATTTAAAGCAGTCCCAGAGATTATTTAATAATTACCATCCTTAAGGAAACGTTATTGTAACCAGGATTCTACTATTTTTTTACTTTTGTGTAATACTTTTTCGACAGATTAAGAGTTCACAAATCCTTAAGCTGTATGTATCTTTCCGGAATTATTTTTGATCAAATTTTTCCATTATCTCCAACTCGCTCTTGGGGGAGAAAATCTGTTCAATATCGTTTTGGGAGAATTTCAAGTGCAACAGTTTAGGAGTAAATCACACATTGCCACGGAATTGACAAACAGATTCGTGGCTTATTTATGTCTCGACCGAGTTTGAAATCGATGTTATGACAAGCGTGGAGAGGAAGGGAGAGAAGGAAGTGATACTCAGGAAGAGGAAGTGGGTAGGAGAGAGAAAGAGGAAGGGACAGAGGAAAAGAGAGAAGGATACTCAAAAAGGACTGAATATGAAAGGGCTGTTCATTGGGAAAGAAATGGAACGAGTGAGGGCGCGTGCAGAGAAAAGGGGTGGAGAGAGAGTAGATGAGCAAAGTACTTGAAGGGGCTCGAGAGGAGGAAGGGGATGTTAACCCGGTTGGACGGCGTCCAGAGGCTTCGACCAGCTGATCCGACTGGCGGTCGGGCGTCGCGCCATCAGAATGGGGCTGTAGCCCGAGTGGCGCCGCGGCTCTCTTCACTCCTTTCTCTCCACCCCTCTCTTTATACATACCTTTTGCTAGCTGTACAGTCGAGCGCCCCTGCTCGTAAAACCGAATTATTAGTTTCCAGTGTGGGCGGACAATGCGAAAACATCTCGTTAAATCACGTATTTCAAACGACGCCGCTTGATGATGCTTTTTGAAAAAGTGTCTCCAACAGACGACAATCATACAGTGAAAATGAGTTTTCGATTATGCAAAAAACCATCCTTTTCTTCTTCTCTTCTTGTCCTACTACGTAACCCCTTTCTCTCTCTCTTTCACTCTCAATGATTCGCTAGCTAATTTCCCATAGCCGGGTTATACCGTATCGATTTAGAGTCACCGATGTTCAAAATCCAACGAGAGAATGAAACAGGAGAACAGAGGGAATCGAGTTAAACGAGGATTTCTGCAGCTGCACGAAATCAGCAAATCGTATGTTACTGGTTATAACCGTGAAACTGAATATTCCCTGTCCAACACCCGGCGCTCACTATTCCCCACTAAACTTGGAAATTGAAAATACTTGGGTGTTAAAATCACACACCAGCTAAAACAAAAAAATACCAATTTCTTGTATTAAAAAAATTCTTTTTTTTAAATAAAATTCGAATACAATCGAAATATTGAGGGGAAAAATTCTGATTACATTTGTCATTTTGTTACAAATTTTCCCGATTACATTTCAGGTTCAATTAACATTTATCACTTTCAATGCATTCATCTCAAGACAAAATTAGATTATCGTCTTAAAACGCCAGACTGGAAACTCAAGAACCTTTGAAATGAATCAACTCTCCCGAAAGTCTTAGATAAGCTGATCAGTTGATTAGACCTCAAAGGGAAGATAACGTTTCGAAAACCAACGTCAAAATCGATATCTGTCATTAACGACGTGACTCCAATAATAATTATTTGAAATAGTTAGTATCCTAAAATTTGCCGAAAGGAAACTCTTTCCTTTTGAATAGAAAAATTTCTTTACGAATACGAATTTGGGTGGAGGGGAAATGAAAGCTAATCAGGACACATCATGCTTGATAATTGTCGAAGCATGATGTTGTTCGTGAATCAAACGTAAAATAGAGATTCGTAACGAGTAATTGTGTGTGAGTGTGTATTCTCGGCAAATTTGACCATTAGACTAAACATACGGTTTAGGTACAACATTTGACCATCTCTTTAACCAAACTGCCACTAGAAGATACTCTAATGGTTAGCGACACTTGACAAGCAAGTCAATCAGCAGGAATTAGATTACCAGCCCTCAATAGGAGAGGAGATCCGATAGGGATTTAAGTTCATCGGGCAGCGAAATTGAGTGACATGCCTGTACAACCCTAGAGCTATCTCCTAGTTCGTTATTGGTTAAATTACCCGCCATGCTGATGCATAGAGCACAAGTTAACCAAACAGAAGTTCTTGCCTAATGGCATTGTCATTTAATTTCATTACTTATGATGCTGGAAATCATTCATGTCAATTTTCCGTCGTAATGGAAGATAAATTTTTACCACTACCCATCTATGACGAGACTAGGGGTTTAGATTTAAGTTAATTAGGGATTTATGATAACTTTGCGTTTTATGGTTTGTCTGATCCGTTCGATACTGTAAATGTTTTCTAAAGGAAATATCCGGTTTCTCGTTAAAGGAGGAACCCAGGAAACGATCATCCGTTAATGTCTAGCGGTTCTAGTGGAGTGTTCCTAAAGTTTGGAAACTTAGGGGAAGCTTTAGATGATATTCCAAATGGTGAATATCTCAATAGAAGATTAAGGTGACTTCTTATCTGGACCTTTCCTGTACTTCTCGATTCGCCCCTCTCCTTTGGTGTGGAAATAACTTTATACCTGTAAAATAAAAGAACACTCCAGAGAGGGTAGACAATACTTTCAGATCATATTTATTTTCATTAGGTTTGAAGATTAGGGTTAGGTAAACCATTTTAAAGATGGTTTCGTCAACAATTCCGTTGACATCTGTATTTAACAATTTCTTCTTTCAAACGATCATCCATCAATGCCTAACGCTTCTAGTGGAGTGTTCCTAAAGTTTAGAAACTTAGGGAAAGCTTTAGGTGATGTTCCAAATGCTGAAGATCTCAATAGAGGATTAAGACAGACTTCTTATTGTTCCTTTCCTGGATTTCTCGATTCGCCCCTCTTCTTTGGCGGGGAAATAACTTTACACATAAAAAAAACTTTCCGGAGAGGGTAGACAATACTTTCAGGTCATATATTTATTTTCATTAGGTATGAAGATTAGGATTGCGTAAACCATTTTAAAGTTTGCTAAAGATTTTCGATTCCATCAACATCTGTGTTTAACAATTTCTTCTACTGATCACAAAATTAACTTTTAAACAAACGATTCAAATGAAGATCAAGCAAAAAGTTTGCTACTCTAATGGAAAATAAACATTTCCATCATCATCATGATGCCTTAGTTTTAGGTTTGTTTAATTGATCACATCCTTGTGATGCTGAATCCGCTCGATGTCTACCTGTTCCTCTTTTCGAATGATGCGATCGATGTCAGCAATTTTAAATGTGCATTCATTCAGTAGAAGCTAAAAATTCCTGCTGATGATCCGTTAAAAAAGATAACCTCAAAAGTTTATTGAGAAGTTAATATAAAACCCAAGGTATCAATGCGTTTTCTGCTAGCAACACCAGCAGTTGGGATCCACTTCCAAACTGAAGGACAGAAAACTTTTTTTTAGCGAACTTTGTCCCTCCTAGTGGCGCAAATGATTGAGGAGAAGTAGGAGGAATCAAGTATGCCGATCACGTTTTCCATTTTGAACGAGGCTCAAGTTATTTGCAATTTTCTCTCCACTGACTTTTTCTTCATCTTCTTCGTCTCTTCTTTTTTTTTACTTTGAAGGGTTGTCCAAAAAAGATCGGAAGGGATTTCAGGAGAAGGTGTCTCTCCTCTTCTCTCACTCGTGGGCAACAACTTTCTGAAAGAAGAAAAGTACGAAAATGTATCAAGTCGAACACGAAACGACCTGGTGCTGTGTACGGTGTGTGTCCGATGTTATCTGTGGTTGCCATGGGGATGCTATTGATTGGCCGACGCGCCGACAGACGTCACGGGAGTCGCGGCGCCACTCCGACTATTGCCCGCCACCCTCTTCCCCTTGTTCTCCTAACCGTTAGCTTACTGCCACCCCCCACCTCTTTCTCTCTCTGTCTCTCTCTCTATTTCTCTCATTCCTCTTTTGATAACCCGAACTTCTTCAGACCACTCCGGTAAAACATATATACACACCTACAGATATACACTAAACTCCCAATCGACCACATCAGCTGACTTGACAACGCATTCGACGATCAAAAACCCCCTTAATGCCACGCACGTTTTACCACTCTCTCTCTCTATCTCTTCCCCCTCTCTTTCTCTCTTGACTTAATGGGCCATTCGTACATTTAACAGGAAGGTCCGATATCGTTAACGTTTTCCGCGTTTTCATTCACTTGTTTCAATAGACGATGAAAACCTTAAAGGCTCTAAAAATCTTTAAGAGTGCTCTAAAATTTCATCTACCAATAATGATGTTGATGATGGGCACAAATTATAAGATCCGCCATTGCATATTGATTAAGTGTTGGTATGTGTTTGTCATTCTGAAACAACGTTCGAGAATCAAGATGTTGATTAAAATACTTGACGTGAATACACTATTATTCGAAACCGCCCCCTCACACTCAATCTCTAAGTCTGTGTTAATGACCGTTATCGTCGACTCTATTCAACAATAAATGCCCTCCCAATGGTGCCATTGCGTGAATGAAATCAAAACCCCACTATTTTTGGCCCTTTCAGAGAATGTAGTTCAGGTTATCGATGACGATTTTCGTCAAACCTAATTACCTAATTGGATTCTTTTTCTTCTTCAAGAGGGTCAATTTCATATTGTTGATACACATTTCCCTTCTGTCTTCTTTTTCCTGATGTGAATAGGAAATCTCATTTTAACTGTGAACCTCGAATCATCGAGTACCTCTGCTGGACCTAAAGTCGCTGTCTACGAATCTGATATCAGGATTTCAAAATTCAAAATGGCGGATCCAATATGGCGGCCATTTTTCGAAATTCCTTAAATTTGCCTAAAACTCGTTACTCGGGGGGTTTTAGAGGTCGTAGATTACGAATCTGACCTCAGATTTTCAAAATGGCGGATCCAATATGGCGGAAATTTTTTCCAAATTCCTCAAATTTGCATAAAAATTATTACTCATGGGTTTTTAGGGTCACTGATTACGAATCTGATGTCAGGAATTCAAAATTGCGAATCTAATGTGGCGAGTAACGAGTTCCAGGAAAATTGAATCGATTTTAAAAAAAAACGTCCTAAAAATGAAATTTAATAAGAAAGAAAAGAAGTTGAAAAGTTTAAAGGTGAATGAAAAATAATTGCGGTAAACAGTCGGTGTCGTGTTTCATTTTATTATTTAAGACAATTGAGTGACTAAATTATTCATATGTCAAAGTTTTTCAAGATAGATAAATGTAATTGTCAGTATCAATGGAAATTAATAACTTATAGCACGTTATATTGGGTAATCACTTTGTTACAATCCCCCCCTTTAAGATTTACTAACAGTATAGACTAAACATACATTCACTGACTGGAATGGGGAATCAATATTGTGTGCTTATATCGAATTACTGTGTAGTAGACGTTCTAACGGTGAATGATATATTTGAAATAATTACAATAGTTTAACAATTTAGAATTAATTACTATTACTCAATTTGACAATAATAGATATGGTTTTTCTGTACAAGTTTCCGATTGTTATCTAAGAATAATGTGAAATGAAGAAAGCAGTATTATGGAGATGAAAATTTTTTTTTAATAGCGTGACGATCGTGAACATTTTTTCCCTATAATTTCTCTTTGCTTCGATATCGTGATTCATTTTTTTTTTTTTTGACGTTATGATTGGGGAAAAAAATAGAGATGGTAAAAAATGTCTCATCACAAGTCGAATGCCACAATGGGAAATGAAACTAATTGCGAAAAACCGAAGAATATCGAAATAACGAAGACAGTGTCGATAAGTATGAATTTTACACAAGATCAAAACTAGTTTCTAAAAAATAACAATACCAGTCATTTCCATTTCTTCCTGATTTCATTCATTAAAAGTAAAAAAAAAATTCCCAATGACGAATTTCCACGAAAAGAAAAGGAAATTTTCAATTTCTTTAGAATAATTAAAAAAAATATTCAAAGAAAAAAAATATACTCTTATCTACCGGAAAAGACTTTTCGATAAGTACTTCTAGTGTATTTATTTTATTTCTTTTTCTTCTTTTCTCCTTCTCTCCTCTTCTATTTTTTTCAGCAACGAATCGGATGTGCTGTTATTTTCGTTATTTGTACACCCAAGCTAGAGAAATACAGGAATGGGAATAGCAACGATTACGGTAGCAGTAGAAAATTTCAAATAAATCCTTTCGTAATCCTGCATCGCTTCTTTCAGCCAGTACAGATTTCCTCCGTTCGCTTTTATATCACCTCTCCACCTTTTTGAATTCCACGTTTTCTTTCATCTCTTATTTCGCTTACTTTCTCCACAAAAATATTGTCAATGGGAGATTTCACCGTCTTTGCGCCAAAAAAAAACGTACAACCTTTTTACTTCTAACATGTGCATGTGTATATATGTATGCGTACAAATTTAACTTTATTTTGTCCAAACATTTTTCTCTAAACTAAAAAAAACCCAGATAAATACAATTGTTATACACTTAAAGATGTATTGCACACTGTAATTTTTACTTCAGTAATTATTAACTAAAAAATAATCATAAATTCTGCCTTAAAATAGGCGTGCCTACCTAGGTAGGCACGCCTATTTTAAGGCAGAATTTATAAACCCTCCTACATATAGGCGTGGTAAGTAAAAATTTCGCCTTAAAATGGGCGTGGGATACACGATGCTCTTTCAGGTGGGAGGGGCATTTACTAAATACCGCCTCAAAATGGGCGTGACTATTATTAGACACGCCTTCTAACATGCTTTTTTTCTTTATACTCTCTGTATATTTCAGATTCTTCTGGTTTTTGACAATTGAGTTTACGTTCTAATTTTTTTAACCTGTAAATGAAGGCGGTCCTTACCAAATCTGACTTAATGGGGGCGTGACCTTTATGAAACACTTAATAGAACTTTTGTCCTCTCTTCGAAGGACTTTCCTCTAGTTTTTGACAATTGAGTTTAAATTCCTATTTTTCACCTATAAACGGAGGCGGTCAAGTCCGCTCTAAAGGGGGCGTGAACTTCATAAAACGCCCAATAGAATTTTTGTCGACTCTTAGAAGGATATTTATATAGTTGAGTTTCCATCTTAAAGTTTTTTACTGAAGGCGTCTTGTCCCTCTCCTTTGTGACAAGTGGGCGTGACCTACGCCTCCCACCTTCAAGTAGGCGTGGTATTTACTGAGTCGATCTAAAAGTGGGCGTGACTAACTCTGGACGCATAAAACTCGAATACTATTAACCTTTAAATGGCCGTGGCTTCTACCACACTGACTTTAAAATGGGCGTGGTTATTGTACGACCAAGCCCAAAACCATATGTTACGCCCACTTTCTACAGCCATTGAAAATGGGCGTGGCTTCTATCACACTGACTTTAAAATGGGCGTGGTTATTGTAAGACCACGCCCAAAACCATATGTTACGCCCACTTTCTACAGACATTGAAAGTGGGCGTAACATATGATTTTAGTCTTCAAGTAGGCGTACTCAATGGCTTTTAACTTTCAAGTGGGCATTTTTTTACTAACTCAGTGACCTAGTGGGCGTGTCCTGCACAAGTATTTACTAGATCCGCCTTAACGGCAAGGGTAACTCATTCCCACTATTAAGGCGGATCCAGTAAGGACCACGCCTACCTGAAAGTGAGTCTTTATAAATTTGGCTTCAAGGGAAGTTGGTTTCAAGTGGGCGGGACTTACAGTCCCACCTTCAAGAAGGCGTAGTCTCTACTCAATCAGCCTCCAAATTTTTATAAAACCCGTTTCAATGGGGGCGTGGTAATTTTTCCACTACAACTGAAGTAAAATCTACAAATTGAATATTCTTTGTCTGGTTATTTATCAATGTCTCAAGTGACATCTTGAGGTTTTTTGGGTTAATTCATTTAGTTTTGTGTATTAGTGTGGATCAAAGGGACCTTGAAACGAGCTGTCGGGACGTTGTTAAATTGACTAAGGGAGCGTTGAATGTTTGCCGATCGGCGCCATGGCTAGTTTGGAGTGGATTTTGATGCGCGGAATACCCTTCTAGTTATCGATTTAATTAAGAGGCTGGCTAGGCACATACCGCACGGACTCTTTAACAGTTTGGCGCTCACTCTCCCTCTCTCTCACTCTCTCTGGAGTTTACTACTGGCATGAAACAGAATTACCCTATGGGAATCGATAATACTTGTGCGAGTATCGCATCGTCGTATATACGTTATCAGGAATTAACGATCCTAAGAGCTGCAGACGACTACCAAGAACTTGGTGCATTACTCTAAGCTTAAAACTAAAGTATGGTCTTGGAAACCCCAGGGTA
Organism: Leptopilina heterotoma; assembly: GCF_015476425.1. Taxonomy (NCBI): domain Eukaryota; kingdom Metazoa; phylum Arthropoda; class Insecta; order Hymenoptera; family Figitidae; genus Leptopilina; species Leptopilina heterotoma. The sequence continues at coordinate 8,340 of NW_025111062.1, forward strand.
TGCTTACTACTCGGTAACGCAATTTACGTGAAAGTGAAACTTGATCCGTTCGCAAAGTTTCTTTCTTCTATTTTATTCTTTCTTTTAGGCAAAACTTCATCAAAACTATTCAATTTGGAAATATTTTCTATTTTACTCGATGAGAGTAAATATTTTCTTATAAAACAATTTTTTTTAATGTGAAATTTTTCAATGAATGTGAAAGGGGAAAAAAAGGAAATATGTTGTTTGATTGTCTCGCTTCTCCTTCCTTTTTTTCCTCTCTGAAGATGCCTGTTTTCTGGAGTGTAAGCGACGAATCAAATAGAACGACTCAAGGCGAGAAAGATTACAATTTTTTCCGTCCAACTGGAATTGAATTTCTTCAAGTCGACAATAGTTTGCCCATCGATGTTATATTTTGAAGGCGCGGGCACCCTTCCCCGTTTTCATCTTCCACTTGAGGCGTCAGACTTTCCACACAATGTTTGTGGATACGGTCAGAAAACCTGACTGGCGTGTCTACTTTCTCGAGTATAAGGCAAGGTTGTGGAAAAAGAGTCCGAAAAGCGAAAAAAAAGAAAGAAAGAAAAGGGAACGACTCCCTCGGGTTTATCCCAATCAGCCGACTAAAGTGCGCCAAGTCTACGAGTGCACGTATCATCCTACCTTTTCCTCGAATGCAACCCCACAATTGCCACATATACACATGTATCAAAAAGCCATAAATGCTCTAGAAATTCAAGGGTTTCATTTTTTTTTTGCTCCCAAGGAAGGGGGAAAAATGATCATTTTTTTTTTGCTGCATGGTTTTTCTACTGCATCTTGTCTGATCAACTAAATGCTCCAGCAGAGTCTCCTCTCTATCTTTGTCCCTTTCCTTTCCGGAACTCTTTTTCATCTCTTTTCTTTCTCTTTCTCTCTCTGGAGATCGACGAGACTTGTCCAATTTTACCGATAGAGCTGTCAAACCGAATTATGGTCGCATACGTACCTGTCTCCATCGTAACTTTAAATTTTCACTATAGGAAAACCGATTTCGAAGAATCAAGAAATAAAATATTGATGTGCCGAAGAATTTTTGCGACAATCAGTCCGAAATATTTTCAAATCACAAAAAGTGTATTCATCTTCTTGATTGAATTTATTAATTTCTTATTGAAAAATTAATTTTCCCTCTTAAAAAGTAATAATAAATTTTGATATTAAACAATTTTTGTTTTTTTCTGTTGCAGGTAAAATTCTCCTTCATAATGGAATTTATAACAAATTGTTTGAAGTATGCAAAACACTACAATCAAGGTATTCGTTATAAATTTACTATACCTACATTCTCGTCCGCAAAATAACTAAACACTACTATAGAATGAAGATTTAATGAAGAAAATTATCAAATCGAAAATTCTATTCGAATTTGGAATTCAAAGTTCAAACCGTCTTCAAGTTTGATGATGATAATAATAATAATAGTTTGTCAAAGGCGAAGAGAGTGTGAGAGCGAGTAAGGAAATGTGCGGGTGTAATTTTGCGCAAAAGCAAAATTAAGCATAATTTCATTAGACGTAGAACGTAATTGGAGATATGCAACATTCACTTGGGAACACTGTGTGTGACTTTTGCGATTCCTCAGTACGACGGCGTATTCCCCGTACTGTATCTCTTTCTCTATATATATACATACATATAAGAGAAGGGAAAACTGTAACTTACTAATAAAGTATTTAGCCGTTGGATAGAAGCGCCGATGCGGTTGGGAGTTTCAGTTTCCGAGTGATCTGTGGCTCCCTTGCCGTGAGAATCGATGCCGCCGGCCGGCCAATAACCATACATCGCTCCACTATCACTCCCCTGGGATATATACCAAACCCATGCAAAACCTCTCCTGACTATATCCAGCTTTGAACCTTCCAAAACCTATCTACCTATCCTACACCTATACCTTATTACAAATAGCCCGTCGTTCCTACGTATGTTCACCCTTTCTGAAAATTTGCCAAGGTCCCAAGCACCCTCCCCCTCGTTAAACCATCGAGAGACTACTGGATAAGTTTCTACCTTACACTTTTGTTTAAAAATTCACCCCTTTAGATTTAAGGGTTATTTTCCATTTTGGCTGATGGTTGGAAAACACATCTTCACCCTTCTAATTACTCGGAGGATAATATTTTCTTATAGATATTAGCGTCTATTCATAGCAGTGGGCGTGGTTGTAAAAAAGTGACGCCTATTTAAGAACAGTGGGCGTGGCTATAAAAAATAGCGACGCCAATTTGAAAATAGTGGGCGTGGTTATAAAAAAGTGACGCCCATTAAGAGTAGTGGGCGTTGCCACCAAAAATATCGACGCCCATTTAAGAACAGTGGGTGTGGTTATCAGAAATAAAGACGCCCATTATAAACAGTGGGCTTGGTTACAGAAAATAGTTACGCTCATTAAAAGCAGTAGGCGTGGCTACCTAGAAATAGCGATGCCCAATTTAAGAACAGTGGGCGTGGTTACTGGTAATAGTTATGCTCATTAGAAGTAGGCGTGGCTATCCGTAAATTGACCTATTTGAGAACAATTGATCTTGGTGATAGAAAATAGTAACGCCCATTATGAAAAGTAGGCGTGGTTACTTTGAAATAGCCATGTTTATTGGAGAGCAGTGGGCGTGGTTACAAAAATAGTTACGTCCCTTAGAAGGCAGTGGTCGTAGTTATCAAGAGAGAGAAATTTCAAGTACGCTTCCTTTATCTAACGACTGCCAACCTGTCTGCCTATTAGCGGGGTTTGAACAATTTAAAACCCATCCTGAAAGTAGGCGTGGTTATAAACTCCGCCTTAAATAAAAATAGGCATGACGAATCAAACAACAGAAGTGGCGTGGAATTATTGGGCGTGGTCTCAAACTATGTCTTATGTAAAAAATGGGCGTGGTGAATCAAAAAAGACAGGTGGGCGTGGTCTCAAATTGTGCGTTAAACAAAAATAGATGTGGGGAATCATTAGGCGTAGTATAAAACTTTCTTAAGTAGAAATGGGCGTGGTGAATCAACATAGAAGGAGAGGGCGTGGTCTCAAATTGTGTTTAAAAAATGGGCGTGTAAATTCAAACTAAATATGTGGGCGTGGCCGCAAACTATGTCTAAAATAAAGATAGGCGTGGCGAATCAAACCATACAAGTAGGCGTGGTCACAAAATCGACTATTAAAAAACAAAATGCGTTAAAAAAATTTTCTTTTGTAATTTTTCTTTTAAGTAAAAAAATTCATTGTCTGAGAAACATAAAACAATTCTACAATTTAGTTTTTGAAATTAGAATAATTTAAAAAAAATTGTTGTAAAAAAACTGTTTTAAGAGATGAGAATTTTTATCTTATTATATATCAGACAATTTGCAGTATTTACGAGTCTCCTGTGAAGGAAACAGAAATTTTTGTCCAATTTTTCGTCGTGTTAAAGAGTCATTGGATGGGAATTTTGCAATTAAAAGCACGTTCTCTTCCTCTCTCTCTCTCACACTCTCTTTTTCTCTCTGTATATCATGGATAGTGAAGGTGGTTTTTCATGCCTCTTTTTTTTTTTTTTTGCCCTAGCAAAGAGTGAGTGAGGAATGGAATTCATTTTGAAATTGAAGACAACAACGGAATTTGAAATGACGTTTATATATTCCATTCGTAATTTATCTCGCGAGAATGACTTTTGGTGTCGAAAACAAACTCCCGATCTAATAATCCAAACTATTGTATATTTACGTGCTCATAAAATGGGAAATTACTAGGAGTTAAACTCAAATTCAAGATTGCTTGTTCTATCATCAGAGGTGTATATACATACGTACATTCACGTTCACATTTATACATATACATATTCATATATATATATATATATATACATACATGTACATACATACTTCGCTTTATTACAATTCCAGTTCCGTTATCCTTGACGAATGCCTCAGGAAACTTTTAATTACTTTCAATTCCACTGAGCTCTTCCGGTTTTATACACTGATCGTGCGATTAATCCAATTTCATGCGAAATACTTCATATACAATAATAATTTTTTTCATGAATCATTTTTCTCCTACAATTATAATAGCAAAAAAGAAACTATTCCTCTCTTTTTTTCCTTAATACGAGTTGGTAAAATTTTGTTTTCACATTTGTCTGATTTAATTTTGTATTCACTTAAATTCGTTGATAATAAACGTGGATTATTGCTATCGTTTTTTTTTTTTGTTTGGTTGGAAATTTTTTATGACGATTGTAATTATAAACTTTGATTAAAAATTTGTTTCGGAAAAATGAGTGGGAAGAAAAAAGTATCGCTTTCAATTTGCGGTGTTATGTTTTGAAGATACTTCACCTCTCCCCTCTCTCTCTTTCCCTGTAATCTGATAACTGCAGGGAGAGAGTGAGAAATGAGAAGGAGGAGAGAGGTGGAGTTTTGAGAGGCAGGTACTATATCGTTTAAGATAGGTAGCAAAAAAAGGTAGGAAAAAATGTTAATAAGGAGAAGAAGGAGAAGTGGAAAGAGTGAAATACAAACGGAGAAATGAACACCTTGGTAAGTTATGAATTCCGCGTAATTAGGTAGGGCGAACTGCAAGAGTGGGCGGCAGCTGCCAACTTCCGTGTGCGAAATGGAGAATATGGCTGAAAACAAAAGGAGAAATCCTCACGACAGAGAGAGAGAGAGAGAGAGAGAGAGAGAGAGAGAGAGAGAGAGAGAGAGAGAGAGAAAGAGAGTGAGGATGAAAAAGAGAATGCTAAAGAGAGGGGGAAAACAAAGAAAGAGGGAAAATATAAAATGAGAAGAAAAGAGTGAAAGAGAAAAAGTAAGAAAGGGAAAAAGGAGAACAGTAGGAGAAATTAAAAGAGGGAAATAAGAAAAGGGAAGGGAGGAGGGCAAAAATAATAAAAGAGTGTAGAAAGGGAAAAAAGAAAAATAGGGGCAACAGGGAGGGGAAAAAAGAAAAGGAGAGGGAAAATGTAGAAGACAGGAGAAAAAGAAACAAGAGGAGAAGAAAAGGAAAAATAGGGGGAAAGAAAAAAGAGAATAAGAAAGGAAGAAGTAAAGAGAGGAGAAGGACAAGATAGGAGAAAGAGGAAAAAGAAAGTAGGGAAGAAAAGGGAGGAGAAAAAGAAAGAGAGAAAGAAAAGAGTGAAATAAGAAAAGGAAAGGGGAAGAGGGGAATTTATAAAGGAGAAGGAAAGTGGAGGAGAAAAAAGAAAGGGAGAGGTAAAAAGGGTTAAGGTTAGAGAAATGGAAAAAATAAAGAAGGGAAGAAAAGGCAGGAGAAAAAGAAAGAATCAAAGAAAAGAGTGGAAAAAGAAAAAGGAAAGGGACAGAGAAGGAGAAAAAAGAAACGGGACTAAGTAAAGCAGGAGAAGGGAGGGGAGAAGAAAAAGGAGAAAAGTTTGTTAAAAAGAAATGAAAAAAAAGTGAGAGAAAAAAAATAGAGGAAGAGAGATTTACACCAAACGAGAATTAAAGAAAATTACTTTAAAACAGTCTATCGAGAAATAGGTTGAAATGAATCTAAAACAGAAATAAAGCAAGAAAAAGAAGCGAAGTTATAAGAAAAATTTTTTTAAATTCTTTAAATTTATAATTTCATCTCTAAATATATATCTCAAACGGGAAAAAAGTAACGGAAAATAAAGAAAATTAAAGCTACTTTTAATAATTGACAAGCTTTTAATATAGACCATCAACTATATTTAGTGTTAACGATTATTATCTCTTCTGTTTAATATTGTAACGAGATTGAGGCAAAACAGTTTTATCTGTAATGGACTTATTATTGTCATTGTATCGCCATTTCATTGTGCTTAAATGAAAATCGTTTCCACCAAAATTGTTGTACTGTTTATACAATATCGATCTCCTAATGACTTTAATTATAAATATGCTTTTTACTGTGAATTATTAAACTGTCTATTATTACAGTTTATCGCTGGTTTTGAAATATTTTTTTTAAATCACTGGTATACTTATCAATTTAAGGAAAATGTCTAATCAACAATTCCGTACAAAAAATTTATTCAAATTTAAATGAAACAACACGTAGGTTGATGATCACTAGCTATCTAGGGGCCTTTTTACGAATTAGAAGACAACTTTTCAAAATCCAAAATGGCGGATCTAATATGGCGGACAATTTCTAGAAAACTATTTGTATTTTTATGTAACTTGGTAGCTAGGAAGTTTTCGATAATAATAATAAAAGTGCAGATGTGACCATCATGTTGTAGGTGTTTAGGATTATAGTTATAAAACAGTAAATTCTTCAAAAAAATTTCTAAAGGAGGCAATATTATTTCTGTTAAGATCTCAACGTGTAAAAAGACAAATCTGTGAACATTTGAAATATATTCTCTAAAATAAGTTTTCAATATAATTTTCTAAATTCTGTTTTAGAGAAATATTGATTATTCTTAAATTTAGTTGTACGATTTTTGTATGATGAAAAGAATGGTAGAGATTTTTATTTCGTAGATTAAAAAATTAAAGCAGCTGGTGAATTAGAAAAACTTTTCATAGGAGGAAAAAAAGAAAATCATTTGGAAGGGAATTTTTTCACTTGAAGTGATAGGGAGATTAATCTTAGTTCTCTTTCTCGTTTCTCGAGTTGGGTGTTCCTTGAGCTAAATTTAGAGAAAAGATCCGGAGACACGTTAGTAATACAGCCAAGTGGGTATAGTCATAATAAGAAGCAGGAGCGCGCGATGCTGGTTCATGGACTGCCTCGAGCAAATTTTCCCTCCCTCCCTCTCTCTCTCTCTCTCTCTCGTCTCTTGCCTCTGACTTGTCACTCTCGTGCATTCTACTTGCAACCTGTTGCTCTCTGTCTCTTTCTCCCTCCGTCATACAACTCGCCCTCCATCTTCCTCACACTTTTAGACACCTTTCCTCCCTCCCTCCCCCAATTCTGACCTCATCTCTTCACAAAACCATCGTCTCATCTCATATATGCGCTCACACAATTCCAACTATAAGTGCAAACTGACAACTCTACGCACTTGGAAACTTGCAACCAAATTTGAATTTCCTTCTTGCGGTACTCTGACACATTCGAGGGAGAATTAGAAATTACATTTCACCCGAGATGATAGATTGTACGTGGGTACGCATTGCACTAAGTGGAATGAAGACAAGTTTGATTTAGAACATTTCTTGTTAAATTGCGTAAACGCATTTATTTTCAGTGAAGAAATTTTTTTGGGGGCGGATTTGTTTTTTAGAGTTCAATTTTAGGTACAAAATTTGTCGCATGTGACAGTAGGGTGTCCCAGAACTGGAAAGTAAAAGAAGACTATTTTTTAATATTTTTTACCCTACTGAATCCGAAAATAACCAATAAACAGTTGCATACCTTGGGGGAAGGGTTGAAAAACTGTCCCTAAGTCAGATATGTCATTAAAACTTAAAGATCCTAAAATAGTTATTGTTTATCTACAGTCAACGGTAAAATGATTAGCATATCCAGATCCCATCATTTAATTACTGAAACTATAAACTAAACTCTATCATTTGGATTATTCAGATCAAGAACAGAAATTCCAGAATTTTCTCAATTCTTTAAATATCTTACCAAAAAGCAACTAATTCTCAAATTTCACATTCATTCGTGACTTGAATAACTATAGATTTATATAAATTTATATATAGTACGTGAATTCAGTTAAATAATGTTGAAATTAGAAAACAAAGCTCTGACTGAATAAATAGAAATTTTCCTGTGGTTGTTGGAATGTGTGTAAATTAGTAGGAATAACAAGGAGAATATCAATTTAATTATCATCCTCGATAAGGGGAAAATAGAGAAAGTTAAATATTTGATTAAAACTGTTGAGATTTCAATGCTTGAGGGCACTAAACGGTGGAATTAATATGTACCAACATTATATTCCCTTTAAATGTATATATATAAGAGAATGCCGACGAGTGCATTTAAGGAATTGCACGATGCTTGAACACAAAAAAAAACCTAAAAACTATTTGACTTTTTCTTTCTCCCTCTCTGTGTTCTTTTTTTTAATAGAAATATATACACACTGCACTCGTATGCACTTGAGAGTGCAGTGTATGCTCGAGTGATCTATCAAGTACCGATGGGATACGTCATGTATGCTCATGCGTACCTTTTGCTTTTCGGCACTTTTGTCCGCAGATTCGTTTTTTTTTTTTACTTTCTTTCTTCCCTCTTTTTCTCTCTTTCTTTATCCACCCCCCCCCCCCTCCTCTCTCTTTTTTTCTCTTTTTCCTCTCATTGAATAAAAGGAAGCATAAACGATGCAAAGTTAAGAGCAGTAAAATTTTTGCTTCAACTGATTCCAATTTGGATATCAATGGGAGAGTCGGGAGTTTTAAAATGATCGTCAACTTCCTTTGATATAATTTTTTTCCTTTGTTCTTTTTTCTCCTTTATTCAAAAAAAAAAAAAAAAAAAGCAGCTAATGAGTTAAAGTTTATTTTATCTCGTCTTCTATTAATCATTCAAGTTTCGAAAAATTACCAATTGACATAAAAATAATTTTACATTTTTAAATATCTAGCAGTACTTTTTCTTCGACCTATTTCTTAATTCGCGTCTGTTTCTCAATTTTAGAAAATAAATATAACTTTTCTCATTGATAATTGTTGCCGCTAATTCTTATGTTACGTGATCTTGACGTATTTTTGATAATATTAACTAATAATTAACAACAAATTGTAATATCAAATAATATTTAACAACAAATTGTAATAATAAATAATAATAATAATAATAAATAAATAATAAAAAGAAATATTTAAATTAACCCAAAAATTAATTTATTTATTTATTAATTGCAGATACAAACACATGGTTAAAGGCAATAAAAATCATTTTAAAATTAATAAATAAAATAATTAATAATAATTGAAATAATAATTCGTTTTAAAGAAAATAGAATAAAAATTCAACATAGAGAGACAAAAAAGAATTTTTTTTTAAAAATGAAAAAATGTCGTAATTTAAAATTTTATTGGCGATGGTTGTAAATATTCTTGGCTCTCATATGAGTAGAGTAATAAATGCTGGTCCAATATTGGTGAAATGAAGTCTCTCTCTCTCTCTCTCTCTCTCTCTCTCTCTCTCTCTCTCTCTCTCTCTCTCTCTCTCTCTTTTGTTCAGGAAATATATATATTTTGTAAGGGAAGAAACATGTGGTGGAGCAAATCTAATGTTTGTTTAGTCAAACTATTTTGAGAAATATGCATGTTGCAAGAACGGCAATTTCATTCTACTGTAACCTAGTTAAAACAGTGTAATTACAATTTTAATTGACGTACTTATATACATACACAGTAGGTGACTCGAATAACTTTATAATCTCATACCGTATATGATCGCAAAACTTGCGCCTTTCATTATTTTATTGTCTCTTTAAACTAAAGTAATAACTTGACACACAGTGTTTACAATATAATCCCCCCCCTAATATTTCAAAAAAAAAAAAAAGAAAATTAGTACCCTTATTATTTTATTTTCAAAATTTCCACCCAATTTTCTTTTTAAAAATTATTTTTTTTACAATTTTGCAACAAAGTCAAGTTTTATTTATTATTTATTTTTTAGGAGTAAAACATTTTATTTTCCTTTTAATAATAAAGAAAGAACTAGGATTTTTTCATCGGGAAAAAAATAAACTGTTTTAGTAATTTTTCAAAAAAGTATAATTTATTAATTTTTTATTCTATTTATTTTTATTATTTTCTTTTCTTTTTTTATCGTTTATTTTATTTAAACATTTTTTTCTCTAAGCAATACATTTTTCTTTCAATAAATAAAAAAATACTGATTGTAATTCGATTCCGACATCTGAAAAAAAATTAAATATTTTAATTTTTGTAAAACAAGTCAAATTTATTTATTTGTGTACAAAAATTAATTTTTTTTTAAATTTATTTATTTTTAAAACAGTTAATATTAAATTACTAAAATTTATCTTACCTTTCATGGATTTACATAAGCCGACTTTATTACTGATACTGAAAAAGGTGAACATTTTAATTTTGCTAATTTAAAGAGAAAATTAGATTTATTTTATTTAAATATTTATCGTTAATTTACTTACCACAAATTTCACTATCTCTCTTAGGGCTCTTCGTTTCAGTTAATGAATTAATCGTTGAAGCAAAGCCGAATGGCGCTGCTGCGGTGATTATATTTTTAACATTCATACATTTTGATCTATATATTTCACCAAATGGATTTAAGGACAAATGGAATAATCCAAATTTCTTTATTGGAAATGGATTTGTATTCCAGTTCTTGGTATCTAAAAAAATGCATTTTTCTTTTAAAATTTATAATTTTCAAAATATTTTTTTAATTATTTATATTTTTATAAAACAATCTGAATACTTATTTTTATAATATCCTGTTTATATAAGTAATTAAAATAAATAAAATCAAGATAAATATTTAATTATTTAATATTAATAAAAGAAAGTAAAATAATATAAAATATAATAATAATATAAAATAATATAATAATAATAATAAAAATTACTTTATAAAAATATAAATGTTTAAAAATTGCAGTAATAATTATAAAAGTATTATAATATTTCTGTTAATAAAATTTTAATTAATTTATTTAAAATTGATTATTAAATAAAACAAATAATAGTATAAAATAACTCTTCTTACTACAAATAGCTTCAATGAATCTCCCTACGTCATTGACATCTATACAAATTTCTGTAAAGCAAAAATATTTTTCATTAGCTATGAATAGTGGAAATTTGTTTATATGATTTTGAAATAAATTAAGAAAGAAAATTTTAGAAATTAGTAACAACTTTTTAACAAAAAAAAAATAAAATAAATTTTATTTATTTTACACAATATTTTCAGAATAAATTTAATTACTTTAAAATTATATATTTATTTATTTCTTACCACAAGTTGTTGTGTTACTAGCTAAACTGGAATCGACTTGTGCACATGCTAGAAAAATTGTTTATAAAATTTAATTAACATTTAATATTTATACTAATATTACAATAAGTCGAGAATTAATAAATAGAATTTAAAAAAATAATAAATAACTAGAAACAAAAATTTACTTACTTCTTATTTTAACAGGAAGTTGAAAAGAATCAGATTGCCACAAATTAACACCAATAATTACAACAATAAGTAAATAGGTTTTAAAATACTTCATTTTTTTGTCACTACTTTACTGCTTTTAAAGAAATGAAACTTTTTTTTCGAAAAGAAAATTTATCTTTAAAAATCAAATTAAAAAGCAAAAATCCTCATTTGAACCGTATATTCGAATTTAGAGAATAGTAAAAAAGTTTTTTGTATTTATAGTAAACGTTTTATCAAATAAATTAATTTTATTGGTTCTAAATGTTTTTCGTTGGGAAATTATTATTGGACGTAGGGAGATAAAGAAAGAAAGAAAGAAAGGAAACAAAGAAAAACACTTGTGACCTAAATAGAATTTCTTTAAGTTTACTGGAACAGATATAAATCTAATTTGTTAAAAATTAGGTCAAGAGTAAATTTTTTTCTCTATTCTTAAAAACAAATAATAATCGTACCCAATTTTCAACTTACGTATTTAAAATTTTTTCAACTTTTATATAATCTTAATTAAAAAATATAATTTTAATTTTAAAAATATAAATTTAATTTAAAAAAGAAAAATTTTAATTTCTTTTACATTCTCATTTTTTGTTATAATTAACTAATTATAATTACGTATATAACGTCAAAAGAAAAAGAACATATAATTACTTATATTATAATTATAATAGCGTACTTTAATAATTAAAACTAAAAAACGAAAAAAATATTTCCCAAAGTTTTGAACATTCAAATTTATTTTTTCTTTAAATTAAATATTTATTACAATAATTTTTTCATCGTCACTGCCAATGAAATGAATTATTAAATTTCGAAATGTAAAATGATAATTTCCAATTTTTATTGCAATCGAAAATTTATTAAAAAATTTTAACAAAAATATTTTGTTCATAACGTTCGAAACTTGTGGATGATTAATAAAAATAAAAGTAATAGAAATAATAAAAAAAGTAAAAATAAAAGTAATAAAAATGATAAAAATAATAAAAATGAAAGTAATAAGAAGAATAAAAATAATTCTTCTTATAAAGAGTTGCTTACTATACTATAATAATTTTTGTTTATTATTCGACAGTTTAAGATTAATTAACCGTTATTTTTGCTTAGTTTCAAAATTTTTCTTACCATCGTTTTAACGTTACAAGTAAATTTTGTTTATTATTTGACAGTTTGAGAGTATAATCAACTTGTTTTAGTTTGCTTCGTAAGTTTTCTTAACTTTGTATCAACTTTTAAAGTTGTTTTTATTAATTTGACAGTTTGAGAGTATAACCAATTTTTTTTAATTTGCTTCAAAAGTTTGCTTAGCTTTGTTCAAAATTTTAAAGTTGTTTTTATTAATTTGACAGTTTGAGAGTATAACCAATTTTTTTAGTTTGTTTCGTAAGTTTTCTTACCTTTGTTCAAAATTTTAAAGTTGTTTTTATTAATTTGACAGTTTGAGAGTATAACCAATTTTTTTTAATTTGCTTCAAAAGTTTTCTTAACTTTTGTTTGAACTTTTAAAGTTGTTTTTATTAATTTGACAGTTTGAGAGTATAGCAAATTTTTTTTAATTTGCTTCGAAAGTTTGCTTAGCTTTGTTCAAAATTTTAAAATTGTTTTTATTAATTTGACAGTTTGAAAGTATAACCAATTTTTTTTAGTTTGCTTACCTTTATTCAAAATGTTAAAGTTGTTTTTATTAATTTGACAGTTTGAGAGTATAACCAACTTTTTTTAGTTTGCTTCGTAAGTTTTCTTAACTTTGTTTAAACTTTTAAAGTTGTTTTGACTAAATTATTAAATGATGTTAATCCGTCGGAAGCACCCGAGAGAATGAATTGGTAATTAGTTAAAAAACTTAATTCTTATGATATTTTTGATAGAAATTATTTTAAATATAAAAATTATTCGAGAATGAAAAAATTCGATACGATAAAATGTCAAAAATTCCTTTGAAAGATGGAAATAAAAATGGAATGTAGAAAATGTTCCTGAAAATTAGTTTTTGAACCTCGAAAGTGCATCAGTATGAGAACACTAGAAAAGTTTTTTGTTTCTAACTCTAACCTAATAATGGATATATATATATATTTTTTTTTCCTGAAGATATATATATATATATATATGAAAGTATGTATACCGGGGAATAAACGTAAAACTAAAAACACGGTTGGAGAATATTCTCTCATTCTCTTTTTTTGTCTCTTGGAGAAGCGTCGAGTGCGACAAAAGAAGTCCCTCAAAGAATAATAATTTAGTGAATTAGGAGCATCAAAGAAAGTAGTTCTTGGTTGATCCTCGCGTGAAAAAGCGAAGGTCGTCTAAAGGAACTCTCAAAGGTGAAAAAAGAAGATAAACCCTATAAAGAGAGAAAGAGAGAAAGAATGCCTAAGAGAAAGAGAGAAGGAATTTCTCTAGTGGAATTCAAGTGACGAAGATAGAAAAAGAAAGTACACGAAATTGAAGAAAGAAGGGCGAAAAAAAGGAGGAAAGAAAAGAGAGGTGAGATAAGAGGGAATAAAAAAAGGAACGCTCCCGGTATATTCAGCACGTTTTTCCGTAACATCCTCATCCTCATTCAAGTCCAGGGTGTCTGTTGTGCTATCTCTGTACATCAAAGACGCCTTCAGTTTTCCCAACGTACGTGAAAATGTACTTAATCTTTCAAAAGAATACCCAGCCAATCTAATTTTTGAGAATCCGAAACGAATTGTCCTTGGAGATTATCTCATTTGTTGCTTGGAATTAGTGCTAAAAAGTTGAAGCTCAAAGTTTCACAAAAGCCTCGAGTATACCTCTTATGTCATTTACTTTTCTAAATTTTTTTCCACTCACACAATTCTCTTTTGATTTTCTTTTGTCAAAACAAAGATTCTCTTCCTTTCGAAATTTACTAAGGAAAATTTAATATTATTTTCTATTAGAAACGAAAAGAATTGACAGGTTATTAGCGGCAACCACTGCCAGCCAATCAGAGCATCCCCCCACCACTGGACTCTATAAGCGAACGAACCCCCGAAGAAGGGCCATTACTGACAAGATGCTCGATCGGCTCGCATCTCCCCGAATGGAAAATTTAATTTACACCGCATCGTCAAAAAGATATTTGATAAACAAATATTTAAATTCATCTTAGCCCCTTAAAAATGTTATTGTATCCGGGATTCTACTATTTTTTGATAAGCAACACTGTTTAAAAAAGTAAGACTAAAAATGACTGCTAAATTATTTTATTTGCATAAAACATTTAGTTTTTCGAAATAATGGACAATATGCAACCAGAGGGAAATTATTCCTACTCCAATAATAAAGTAGACGAATTTGCAAGAAATTATTTTTTATCGTCTGTTACGCAGCTGTTAGGTAAATTATTTTTTTTTTGGGAAAAAATTTTCGTTTTAAGAACTGCAAAAATTAGAGGAAAAAAAAACCTCACGTATCGTGAGGGGTCGTCGTCTCATTTCACACACGAAATACAATCATGCCACACAGTCGTGTGCTTAACTCACTCACTCTTTCCAGGTGCGTGACCACCTGCTGTTCCCTTTTGCTTGGAAATCCCCATTAAATGTACGATTCGCGAAGTCCGGTCGAAATATTGCGAACAGGAAGTCGTCAAGGGTTCCTAGACAATGGCACTACTTCCGGTTGTACTACATATATATATATATTCACTTTACGACAAAAGCCACTGTCTTCCATTTCTGTCAGTGAAGATATATTAACGACTTTCAACATCATTAATCGAAACACTACAAAAGTGACCTCTCCTACTAAATCAGTTTTAATGGATTTCACCCTTCGCAACAAATCCCCAATTTGGTGGAAATTAAATTTCCTTTTCCTTCACTAAATTCTTTTATTTTTTTATCCTTTTTTGTTTCTTTCCATTAGGTCTTCCTGTTCATGGGATTCTTTTATAAAAAAGATTTTTAAATCTAAATTAAATTCCTTTTTTTTAAATCATATTTTTAGAGTCGAAAATAGTTTTATCGGTGAAATTGTGGTTTTTTAATATTATTAATGAAAAGTGAAATAATTGACGACGTGACGCCCACAAAGCGTTGATGCAGCAAACGTTAAACTGCGAGATGAGAATGAAAGAAGGGAAGAAAAAAAAGGTGCAAAATGGAGGTAGATGGGGAAAGAGATTCTCGACAAGGATCGCCTATTAATTCGTTTAATTGTGCTGACGAATGAAACGCCTAAGAATTCGAATACTCGAACACTTGACGGTATAAATTATATCTGAAATTCTCTGACTTGTTGAAGAGAGTGACGGGAAGAGAGGGAGAGAGAAAATGAAGGTCCACACAATTGACGGGTGTGCGGTAGGGAAGAATATAGGGTCTGTACACTGCACTAGAGAATCTAGAGAATCGTTCAACACTCCCCCGTTTCGATAAGAGGGGTTTGAAGGGGGGGGGGTGTTCATTAACCGATAACTCAGTTTTCTCGAAATAATTCATCCTCTTCTTTTTATAGTTTCCTTTCTTTTGTATCATCAAAAAATTTTATTTCCGAAAATGAAAAAATTCATACAAAAATATAAACAAAACAATTTTCAACTTCCTTTTGCTAGAACTAGATAATGTAATTACTTTACAATTATACTTTTATTATTTTATAATTACACTTTTATTATTTTACAATTACGCTTTTATCATTTTATAATTGCAATTTTTTTGCTACTATAATATTTATTATTAAACCTAGATATATATTTCCTATTTAGTGGTCACTTAGTTCTCTCTTTCCTTCCGTCAATATTATGCCACTTTAACTTCTTTTCTGATCAGAATCAATATAATGAAAAATTCTTCATCCAAGGGACGACAAAACCAATCTCTTCTTTATTATCTCTAGATTTATTGAGTTTTGCTTTTCCGATCCAATTTTACCTCGCAGTAATTCTTCTCATAACTATCCCAACTATTTTTTTTTTTCTTCGAAAAGCGAATAATCAAATTAGTCAATCGTGAAAAAAAAATGTTAGAAAACCATTTTTAATCTCTACAATTATTTATTTTTACAGCAAAAAAAGGAGTCTTGAAAATTAATTTTTTTTTGCATTTAAACTTTTTCAATTTTATTTTCCACCCAATTAAGAATGAATAAATTTTTTTTAAAAAAATGCCAGCAGATTGTATTTTATTAGAGTGAACTTTTAATGGATTTTTTTTTCTCTCTCACAATTTTTTTTCTGCAAAAAGGCAAAATAGCGTATGAAAATTTATCTGATTGTGACGCTCTGTTGTTGCGCTTGAAATTGTTGTGTATAGTGTTTCATTTATATTCAGAGAATGTTCTCTTGCTTTGAGTTTCATTGGGTAGGAGGGGCGGGGGAGTATTATGATATCGTAAGTTGGTTAGCTTGAGAAAGAGATGCCGAGTTTGAATTAATGCTTATTTGGTAATTACGTTCCTGTTGTTTCCCTCATTCACATTGTTTCATTCGCATACAATGTTATTATTATTATTATTTTATTCAAAAATTATATTCACAAATTTCAATATTTGTCTTTGCTTTAAATCCCTATCCTTTTCCTTCCTTAATTCATAATTTAAATTCTAAAAATGTTCTACAAAACTTTTCTAAAGTTTGATAAATTTTTCTTTCCTGACAACAAATCCCGGATTGATTTTGTATTTATCCGCGGCAGAGAAATATTTATTTATTTATTATTAAATTTTAGATTTTCAATTTTATGATGTTGGGTTGGGTTTTATTATTTGACAGTTTGAGAGTATAACCAATTTTTTTTAGTTTGTTTCTTATGTTTTCTTACCTTTGTTCAAAATTGTAAAGTTGTTTTTATTAATTTGACAGTTTGAGAGTATAACCAATTTTTTTAGTTTGTTTCGTAAGTTTTCTTACCTTTGTTCAAAATTTTAAAGTTGTTTTTATTAATTTGACAGTTTGAGAGTATAACCAACTTTTTTTTAGTTTGTTTTGAAAGTATTGTTACCTTTGTTCCAACGTTGCAAGTAATTTTTGTTTATAATTTGACAGTTTGAGAGTATAACCAACTTTTTTAAGTTTACTTCGTAAGTTTTCTTAACTTTTGTTTGAACTTTTAAAGTTGTTTTGATTAATATGACAGTTTGAGAGTATAACTATTTTTTAGTTTGTTTCTTAAGTTTTCTTACCTTTGTTCAAAATTTTAACGTTGCTTTTATGAATTTGACAGTTTGAGAGTATAACCATTTTTCAGTTTGTTTCGTAAGTTTTCTTACCTTTGTTCAAAATTTTAAAGTTGTTTTGATTAATTAGACAGTTTGAGAGTATAACCATTTTTTTTTAGTTTGTTTAGTAAGTTTCATACCTTTGTTTATAATTTTAAAGTTGTTTTTATTAATTTGACAGTTTGAGAGTATAACCAATTTTATTTTTAGTTTGCTTCGAAATTTTCCTTACCTTCGTTGCAGCGTTGCAATTAATTTCACTTTCCTATTTGACAGTTTGAGAGTATAAGTAACCGTTATTTTTACCTTGTCTCTGATCTTGTGTAAAGGTTGATAAATTTATCACTGGCAAGAAATCCTGGATTATTTTCGTATTCATCCGCCGCCGAAAAAATATTCTCCACATATGGTGACAATCTGATTTTCGCCCTCGTCGTGAGAATTTGATGTTCGATTTGCAAGAGATTTGAGAAGTTGTTTTCTAATGTTGTTTGAAAGTAGAAGAAGCTGTGTGGGGGGGGGAGGTGAAGGGACTTTTTCGATATCCTGACCGTAACACAATTCAAGAAAGCAAGTCCTTTACGAGATAAGCTTGTTAACTCTTCGACCTTATATATATAAGTGGGTCTTGAAAAGAAATCTGTCGTAAAACAGAATCGCTGATCCAATCTGAATCCAAGTTCATCCTGTAAAGTGGGAATAAGATTTTTTTTCGGGGGAGAAAAAGAAATGTATTTTCTTTGGTACTCTCGGTAGTTTTCGAATTAACTTGGTTCTTGAAAGTCGAAGAGGCGTGATGAGAGGCTGGAGAAACAAAGAGAGGTATGAAGAGAGAGAGTCGAACGAGGGAAATATAGAGAGGTCGTCAGGAGTTGTGGCGACAACTTCAGGGTTAGGACGTGACCAACCTGTCCGGAATTGCATCAAACTTGCCATGGTCTATTCTCTCGAATCCTCTTGACTTCCTCTCTCGCTCTCACTCTCCCTCTGTCACTCTGTATTTCTGTTCCTCTTTGTCAACTCGTCAACATCCCAGCTACGATGCAACCATAACTTCCTAACTCACGTCTAGTGTCAACGTGAAAACTTTATTTCCAATTTACGGATACGATGTTTGTACCAAACACACGATTCGTAAATTACGATAGAAGGTATAAATTGCATGGACTGTCGAGTTACGAGCTGAGCTCTGCATCAGGTACCAACTTTTATGTCTTAATCTTGTTTCCAGCTTCTTCCAGACTGGGTTAAGGTTTATTAGCCCGTTTTATAAAGATGGAGACCTTCCAATTTGGCCTCTCTATCTACTTGATTGCTGAATTCGTG
Organism: Leptopilina heterotoma; assembly: GCF_015476425.1. Classification (NCBI taxonomy): domain Eukaryota; kingdom Metazoa; phylum Arthropoda; class Insecta; order Hymenoptera; family Figitidae; genus Leptopilina; species Leptopilina heterotoma. Next base: position 26,935 of record NW_025111062.1, read on the forward strand.
TTAAAGGAAAATTATCCTCATTTCAACCCAAGTAAAATTAATTACTGCAGTTGAAATTCAAAATAATTGTAATACCCTATATTGCGCGTTTGCAACTTATTTAAATTTTGCTGAAATTCTGTTGTAGTAATTTTATTCTTCTCAGTATATTACAATTCATCTTTATTGCCATCCTTTTCGTTATGAGCGTTGCCCATTTTCCTTCTGTCTTTTAGGTAAGTCCTTGGTTGAATTTTCGTCTAGCCAAAGGAGGAAATTTTTCTCACAAACTTTACCTTAATACAATAACAAATACTTCGTGTACAGAACATCTTGAAATTAGAAGTACTCGAATTTGTCTGGACCATCCATTTAATGGGTTTTGTCAGTCACGTGTCCTTTTTCAAGTGACCAATTCCAAAGCCCTCCAGATTCAAGAGTTTCGAAGTTTGGATGAGTCCTCCTGAACCATAACTCAAGAATATTTACTATCACCATCATTTAATGAGTTTGCTGCCTTCCTGTTATAAAAACAGATTTATATGAATTACTTTTTCAATCTTATTAGAATTCGTCTTACCTTCTGTCCCTTATACAAAAAGCTCCTATGATGGTGGTATTTGAAATGTCCCGGTTATTAAAAATATTTTGATAATCTGACATAGACCTTGGATTCTAATTGGTTAACTGATTTCTTAATTCTTTATTAGTTAACTTCTTTGATGATAAAATATATTTTCCCCTCAAGAAATCAAACCAATCCATCAGTGGATATTCTGAAAGCAACATAGCTAAGCATTACCTTTCTTAAAATCAATAATTTTTTATTAAACCAGCAATCTAAATATTGAGATGAAGAAAAAAGAGTATTTTCCCGATATTAAAAAGAAAACATCATTGGATGAAAATAGTTTCCTTGGAGGAGTGAAGGAAATAAAAAAAAAGATGAAATACAAATGATCGATTCTATAATTGAGCAAATGAAAATAAAGAAAAGAAATGTCGAAACAAAGAGAAAATTAACTACTTAAATAGAAAGAATATTAAATTTACCAATTCCTTAGTTTTTTCAATTTTTATTCTTTTGCATTTTTATTCCTCTTCTTATTCCTTCTTTTTTCTTCTATTTCAAAATATTTATTACATCCTTCGTATTCTTATACATTTAACCAAGAATTCAACAGACATTTTATTAACGATCTACTTCTTTTTTTTCTTTCTTCTTCTACTTTTCCCCACTTATGAGCATGTAAACGTTTCCCTCCTACATTTCTGATATGAATTTGACCACTACTCTATCGTTTGGAATAAAACAGTCCATTCTCGGGTTCATAAAACTTCTTTATGTGCTCAAGGTCCACTTTAGCGACGTCGCTGTATCTCCATAAAATGTACGATTGGAACATTTTCTCGAAATGTATTGTCGAATTAGCGGGATTTATTCTTCGTTTCCGATAAGGGCTTATGGGGAAAAAGAATTTTCCACAGTGGGAAAAAAAATTTTTAACAAAATTCCAACTGAAGTGGTTCTAATAAATTTCCTTTTTATTCGCTACTATTTATTTACCGTTAAATTTTAGATTTTGAATTCAAATTTTATGCTGAAGTTAGGTTTTACTATTTGACAGTTTGAGAGTATAACCACTTTTATTTTAAGTTTGGTTCGAAATTTTTCTTACCTTCGTTGCAACGTTGCAAGTAATTTTTTATTACTATTTGACAGTTTGAGAGTATAATCATCTTTATTTTTAAATCAACTACTATCAACTTTAATGTTTCACGCCCCAATCAAATTCCAACTTTAATATTTATTAAATCCACTAAACTCACTGCATACGCATTTTTATGGCAAACTATTATTGTCCTATATCCATTTCAATCAGATACATATCTCCCAACGAAATACGATTCTCGATTGTGGTGATAAAAAAAACCTTTACATATTTAAGTTTTTACTGCCGTTGATCGTTTTGTTTTTCTATCGAGTTTAAATTGATTTTCTTTTTTTAAATATTTGTCTCCCAACATTTGGTAGGAATGACAGTAGTTTTCAAAAAGGTCGGTAATAGTTTTAATAGTATTAAAAGGGGTTTATTATTCAGAAATATTTGTCAACATTGCAAATGTGATGATTCAATAGTGTCATTACTGAATGAATGTGGGGGGAGTGGAAAATATTTTTTGTAACAAATACCACGTGACATTGTGAAAGAAATTTCTTTCCCAAGGTTTTTTTTTTTCTTTTTTCCTTGAAAATCTCATATTGCACGTGGGAGCCAAGATGATATGGGCAAGATCTGCTGTCGCCCTATACGAAATTAAGGCAAATTGTGCGCCGTTTGCTGCCATATATGAAGGAGTCTCTTGGTGGAAAATCGATATGCAAATCTAGGCGCAAATCCTAGTAATCTTGCACCCTAACTCCACATAGGGTGCTTGACTCCCGGCATGGCGTGCTGCAACGACCAGGGAGGATAAGAGAGAGAGAGAAAGCAACGATGGAAGGATCGCAAGACCTGAATGGCGTGGAATAGTGAACGATGTCGTCGAGTCGCGTCGGTGACAAGACAGAAGGGTAGGGGTTATAAAGTGGGGTTACCTCGGGTCTGAAGTCTCCTGTTTCTCGACCATCTTCCATGTCAGGATTTTGCTCAAGGTGAAAAAGAAGTCTCCATTCAACCCCGAGAGCTTGCTCTTCAACCTCAATTTTCAAACTCTATTTTCATACCCATCTCTCTTCCGTCTATTTCTATACTTAAATACTAATTTCAAAAATACTTTCACTTCCGTTAATTGCCTTTCTTGTAATGCTTTCGAAATCGAAGATCCTAGAGTTTTAATATCATTTCTCGTCTTTCAGAGCGCTCTCCAATCAGGGCACGGATCTCCCTTCTCCGAATTCGAAGCGGCCAATCAGGAGCGAGCGTCACTGTCGCTTCCCCCTCCAGTCGCCATATAAATACAACCGCTCCCACTATAATTGTCACAGTCTGCTACCAACTCTAGTAATTATCACACCACTTTAGGAAACCTTTTGTTCCCTACTTTTTAAATTTACAACCATTTGAAAGATCCACAGAGAAAAAATCGCAGTCACCAAAAACCAAATCTAAAAATGATTCATGACAATTGTAAATATTATTTATTTGAGATAAGCATAAAAAATTCGTGTTTTAAAATAAAATCTGTATAAAATAACATTTTTTACAATGGACGGTATGTCACAGAAATATACTGCCATGAAATATGATTTCTACATAAAGAGTACGCAAACTTTTCCAAATCAATATTTTCAATATTGCAAAAATGAAATTGAAAAAACTTGTTCTATTGGAAAATTATTACCATGCATTTTTTTTTAATAGAAAAGAAAGGGTAAGATGTTTGCAAACTCGTGATCATTGATAATAATTAATTGCGAGTATTAAGTAGAGAATTAATTGGAAGAACATAAATGTAAGTTTAACAGTATAAGCTGGGTTTCCAATTAGGCAATACATTAACCAAGAAGTTGGTGTTCACAGGCAGTTATTACGCAAAGCCATTGGCTTTCTGGAAGACTTAGGTTGTGGCCTGGCTCAAGACTTAAGACGATGTTTGTACCAACTGCCTTGGGTCTCTCCCTCTCCTTTCTCTTTCTCTCTCGAACAGAAATTCTCCCTAGTTTAACAAAACTTGAGCCAATATTGTTAGAGTCTAATTAGTGTCACATTCGCCCCTCTCACATTTGTTTATTAGCTAAGTTTTTGGGAAAAATATATTTATGCATTTCATTTTAATTCCTTTTCTGCCCTGCTTTAGTTTTTACACCTCAAGGCAGGATTATGTGTGTAGGGAGATTCTCTTTTGAGGTTGGCACTCACGTAAAACAACGTAAACTAAATGAGGAGCACTTTGTGATATTAGGGATGATAAGCCCTCTGTGTGTATGTGCAAGACACTTTACCTCACCATTCCAACGAAAGGCTATAGTTATTAAACGGCACCTTTAGCAACAATCTCGTGAGATTATAGTTCGTGTAGCTTGATAGCAAGATCCAAGTTCAGTTTGCCAAGTCGCGCGCTCGACTTAACGCAATTCTATGATATGAGAGAGAGAGCAGCTTGCTGTTTGAGTTTGTAACGAGTAGTTGCTCCTTGCGCTTGTAAACAGTCAACGTGTTTCAAAACTTCATATATTCACGATAGATGATGATGGTGCTTTCACTTTCAAAATTTCATCTGTCTGTTAAATTCTGTAAATTATTTTTCGTCTGAAATTTTAAGTAATTTGAAAAAATATTTTAAAAGAAGTACGTTGGAATTAAAAAATCCAAGTTAAAACGGATTTTAAAAATTTTTATGGATTTTTAATTTGCATTAAAATATTAGATGGGCAAACTATAAATGTTTTTTGTACTTTGTTCTGAAACTATTTTATATCTTCTTTTAACGTTGCCGGTAATTTTTGTTCATTATTTGACAGTTTGAGAGTATAACCAACTTTATTTTTAGTTTACGTCGAAATTTTTTTTACCTTTGTTCAAAATTTTAATGTTGTTTTTATTAATTTGACAGTTTGAGAGTATAACCACCTTTTTTTATTTTGCTTCATAAGTTTTCTTACCTTTGTTTAAACTTTTAAAGTTGTTTTTATTAATTTGACAGTTTGAGAGTATAACCACCTTTTTTTTATTTTGCTTCGTAAGTTTTCTTACCTTTGTTTAAACTTTTAAAGTTGTTTTTATTAATTTGACAGTTTGAGAGTATAACCACCTTTTTTTTATTTTGCTTCGTAAGTTTTCTTACCTTTGTTTAAACTTTTAAAGTTGTTTTTATTAATTTGACAGTTTGAGAGTATAACCACCTTTTTTATTTTGCTTCATAAGTTTTCTTACCTTTGTTTAGACTTTTAAAGTTGTTTTTATTAATTTGACAGTTTGAGAGTATAACCACCTTTTTTTATTTTGCTTCGTAAGTTTTCTTACCTTTGTTTAAACTTTTAAAGTTGTTTTTATTAATTTGACAGTTTGAGAGTATAACTACCTTTTTTTTATTTTGCTTCGTAAGTTTTCTTACCTTTGTTTAAACTTTTAAAGTTGTTTTTATTAATTTGACAGTTTGAGAGTAAATAACCGTTATTCCTACTTAGTCTCCACTTTCTAATTTAGAAAAAAAATAAAATAAAGTTTACTAACGATGTTAATCTGACGAAAGCACAGGAGAGAATGAGAATTAAATGGCCGACGCCTCAGTGACTGCCTTCAGAGTTAATGTCTCATTTTCAATGTATATGCGGTCGATAACTATTCAGCAGTCGATAAAGTAAAGTGGAGAGTCATCCTTGACCTGAAAACCACACTTATTTCTAGAAACAAATTATGAAACTAAAAACAAAAAAATAATTAATCAACAACTTTTTTTTTTGTTTCAAAATCAAATAAAAATATATTTTTTCTTTTTTAAATTCCAGGGTCGATGTAATCGAGAAAAACCACCGTGCAAATACTTCCATCCACCACAGCATCTGAAGGATCAACTTTTGATTAATGGACGAAATCATTTAGCACTAAAGAATGCAATAATGCAACAAATGGGTTACACACCGGGCCAAGCACTTGTACCTGGTCAGGTGCCCACAGTGGTATGTTTTTAAGTTCAAAAAAAATATTACTATTATTATTATATTGCATCATTCTCTACTTTATTATACACACGAAAACCATAGCTTTTATCTTTCTCGCGAGATCTCAATCCCTTGTTGACCATTGCTATTAGATTTTTCCATTTAGATATTAGAAAATTTTCATGTTATTCTTCTCGATTTAATGTTACGTCCAAAATGTTTTAATTGCAATATTTTTTTTAATTATTCAATACTCTCAAGAGTTTTATTTATAATCTGGTACAAATTACAAATAATAATTTTTTTAAATGAAAACTTTTTAAAAAAATTTTACTATTTCGAAAAATTGAGAAAGTTTTTTTTCTTATAGTAATTGTATTTTTAAATATACTTATAAACTTCATTATATTTATAATTATAAGTATATTTGTAAATATAACTATAAATATATCTATAAATATAAATATAATTGTAAATATAAATATAATTAAAAATGGAATTATAAATACAATTATAATATCAATTACGATTTTTAAAAATGTAAATTAAAGAAACAAAATTAAGAATTTTTTTATTATTAAAAAACTCAAAAATACGAAATTTTGGACTGGCATGAAACGTGAAGATAATTAACTACTTACAAAAGAATTTAGCACGCCGCATGTTTTCTCGTCAGTGTCATTCTAGCGATTATGTCACGCTTTTGCTTTCGTTTATCAAGTTTTTCTTAATGTCTTTCAGGCCTGTATTTACTTTTCCATAGTTCTCTTTTATTTTTACTTGAAAGAAAATTTGTTTCCTCGAATTTTTATTTATAATAATTATTTTGTTTTTATTTTCTTGCATGAGTTTTCGAGTTTTTTTTCGACAAGTTTTCTATAGTTTTAAAGTGTTCGATATTATCTAGAGGGTGTGAATTTTTTTTCTTTTTATTTATTTTTTTGTGTTTATTTCTTTTATCCCCCGTACAGGTCTGATTGATGTTAATTTCATGTGATAAAATAAAATAATTTTCTTGACTCTAAAAAAATTAGTTGACAAGCAATGACTGTATTTAAATCTACTCTTTTTCTCCAGCGCTTTAATTAGTTTTTAACATGACGTGTAATTTATACATACATTTTGCTATACGAAAATCAAAATGAAAAACATCTGCTAATATTTTTGTTTCGAAAGATTCAAACGCATTTTATTACATAAATTATTAAATTATGTCCTCGACAAAAAATGGAAATAAAAATAAATTTAAAAAAAAATATCATAATAAATAAACGTCCAATATTCTGTCTATGATTATTTTTACAAAGAAATAATTTTTTTAATTAACAAAAATAAATAACAAAAGAAATTAGTTTTTAATAGAATTTTTTTAATGCCGAAATGTATTTTTTTTTAATGTATTCAAAAAAATATAAAAGAAATTTAAAAATAAATGAGAAAACGAATTTGAAAAAAAGAACTATTTTTTTATTAAAAAATACAAATTGGAAAAATATCTCTTTGAAAAATTTAATAAAAGACTTGATGAATTTACTTTCAATAAAATATGTAGTAGAAATAATTTAAATAAAATTGCATTCTACAATACATTCAAAGCTTTTATTAAAAAAAAAATTTTTTATTTTTGCTCAAAAATCTCTCTTAATTAAAGAAAAAAATTGTAATTGTAAAATAACTAATTTTAAAGTACAATTTTTTTATTTCCGAGAAATAAAAATAGTAATAAATAACTCATCAGTTGAAGTATTTCGTTTAAAAAATATTTTTTCATTACATCCTTATAGAGAATAATTGAAAACCAGTTTATTAAAAAATGTTTACAAAATGCACTCATAAAAACAAAGTTAAAAAGAATATTTTTTCCCTCCTAAAATTACATTTTCAGGGAAAGAAATTTTAAAGAGAAAAAAAAATTAAAACGAAAGAAAAACAAAGGAAATGGAATTGAAAAGAAAAAAATTCAAAACAAAATTGAAGAAAGTTTTTTAAAAGATAAATTTTTTTGTATATTAAATGAAAAACTTGAGACACGACAGCAGAAAGCAAAATAATATTATAAAAGGAAGAAAAAGAGGAAAAGAAAAGAAAAAAAGAAAATAAATGGCGCGATGTAGATTAAAAAAGCAATTTTGAGAAAAGGAGCGTTTTACAATAGAGTTGATTAACATTTGAATTTGGAAAATTTGTTCCCTTAATTTTATTACAAATTAATTAATCGTCTTGCAACGTGATGACATCGAGCATATAATACACGTATGACTGCCTGTCTGTTCCCTATGTTTGCCGCTGTGGCGCTCGTGGTTGTGGTTGATTGTTGGTGTGTTCTCCAATAACGTCATTGGTGAACAGGAGTCTCCATCTCCTACGCCACCACACCATCACCTTCAACAGCAAATCCAGCAGCAACTACTCGCTACCCACGCCTTTATGGTAACTCCTGGTTTTGGTTGGCTTTCACTAATTTTTTTGTAGACTTACCAAAACGGTATTTGAAATACAAATATTAATTTTCATTTTTTTTTCACAAAAAGAAATTAATTTTTTGCAATAAATAGAAATTTAATAAATATACTACTCAATATATTGAGAAAACTTCGATTTTAATTTGAAATATTTAATGGAATTCATTAAAAGTGAAAAAAATTTGCTAATGATCAGTTGGCCTAGAGGAAAAGTACTCTGCGTGTCAGTTCTACGCCCAGGGTTCGATTCTTCCCGATAGTAATTTTTTTTTATTCGTAATTTTTCAATTCAGAAATTATTTTCTCATAACTAATAATAAAATCTTTACTGTTTATAAACAAAAATAATTTTTTTTAGTCTTTAATTCCAAAAAAATTTTAAATAAACTTTTTTTTAGTTACAACTTTTAAAAATTGTATTTCAAATGCTGTAAAAATGTCCGGGGGAAGAATTTTAATTTTATTTTCTTCTTTAGTCTATAATTGATTGCAAATCGTAGTGAAATAAAATATAAAAAAGAGCAGTATAAAGAGCCAATAAAATTGTTCTCATTAATTGATACTCCTTTCTTTATCAATTGATGGTACTTTTAGAGTTGTAAACTTTCGTTAAATCGAAGGGAATAATAAGAGAAAAGTTTATTGGCAAGAATAATAGTTTTATATTATATTTTATTTCCTCTGGAAAACAATTTAATCGTATTAGTGAAAGGAAATTTTTTTTACGCAAGAATATTACAAAAAAAATCTTCCCCAAGGCAAATAATAAGTCTACGCTATAGTAGTTAATATAATTATTTTTAAGTATATATATAAATTATAAAACTTACAATTTTGAAAAATATTTTTTTTAATTATTCTGTATGATTTAAACACAGTTTTGAAAAAATTTCTAATTTGCAAAAAAATGTTAAATTAAAAAAAATATTAAATAGATGCAATTCTAATTAAATAAATAATTTTTTATTTACAAAAATGAATTTTTTGTATTAAAATTTAAAAATTGGAAATTTTTTCATTGATAATTAAGCATGATGTGTTAAAACTTATTAGCAAATAGTAGGTGTGTTTTGATTTGTTGGAGCACGTTGGACTGAGGCTTGTTTTGACAGGGCGTACCCGTAACACAAGTGAACACGAGCTCTTTGTGTCAGACTAATGAAGCTTTACCTGAACCTTTTGAAATTCACTGAGGGCAGATTTCATCTTTTGAATTTATTTCAATATACCAAAGCAAACAATATTTATCCACAAATCCATTTCTGTCAAACAGAAATTGATACCCTATAAATTCTACAAATATTGCCCATTCTTATTTTTATATTTTAAAATCAGTTAATAAAATTTGAAAATTAAAAAAAATTAAATCTAAAAAAAATGAGAGAATCCTGTTCACTTGTGAATTTTTTTTCCACTATACAATATAGAATATAGTTGAAAAATAAAAATTTTTGCTGAAAACTGTTTTACCCTTTGCTTGCCATTAAATTAAAATGCGAAATACACAGCTTGCACTTGAAAGAGAATTGTATAAAGAGGATGAAAGAGATTGAATGCCTTGAGTGAACAACAAAAAAAAAATTAAAGAATGAAATTGGTGGTGCAAAGTATCTCAGTTTTCTGTTTACGGACTAATTAAATAGGGTTTTTATTTCTTTTTCTAAAGATAAATCGCATTTTTTGTACTAATTATAAGAGATTTTTTGCTATTATTATTATTATTAATTGTTGATGTATTATTACGTTTGGGAAAAATAAGAAAAACGATTCCATTTAAGGGGAATTTTTTATTTTAAATAAAATTTTTTCATCTTGGGTCATTAGCCTAGTGGGTCAAGTGCTTTGTCTGTCAAATCGAGCGCCTGGGTTCGATTCTTCTCGATTGTGATTTTTTTTAATACAGATCTATTTTGTTTGGGATGTTTGCACTACATTACATGGAGAAAACTGGGGGTTACATTATTTTAACCCCAAAAACAAATTACGAATTTGAAGTCAGTTTTTCAAAAATTAAAATGGCGGAACCAATATGGCGGACGAAAGAAAAAATTAATGAATTTCCGCTTAATTGGACTTTTGAGGTCGCTGTTTACGACTCTAAACTTAGATTTTCAAATTTCAAAATGGCGGATCCAATATGGCGGACGAAAGATAAAATATTTAACGAATTTCAGTTTAAATTGGGTTTTGGGATCGCTGACAAAGAATTAAAGTTAAACAAATCAAAGAATTTCGATTTAAATTGGGTTTTTTATGAATCTAAAGCCTGATTTTTAAAATTCAAAATGGTGGATCCAATATGGCGGACGAAAGTTAAAAAAAATTAACGAATTTCGATTTAAAATGCGTTTTGAGATTGCAGACAACGAACTAAAGTTAAAAAAATTAAAGAATTTTGATTTATAATGGGTTTTTTACAAATGTAAACTTACTTTTTCAAATTTCAAAATGGAGGATCCAATATGGCGGACGAAAGATACAAAAATTAAAGGATTTCGGTATAAATTTGTACCCAGTTTTCTCCATGCAGTAAACAAAAAAAAATCTGTAAAAATAGAATTGTCACGAAAGAAATGAATGTCTTGTTTTGAATGATTAAACTAATAGATCTAGGGTTATTAATATCTAAAAAAATAAACCAAAAAAAAAAACAAGTTCGACAATAATCTAATCTCAAAATTACCTGGCTGGTGTCCGGGTGAATTTTTCATTTGTTCATCAATAGGCGACCAATCCGTACCTGACTGGAATGCCGCAGGTTGGCAACACCTACAGTCCATATTTTGCGCCAAGTCCGATAATGCCAGCGATAATGGGACCAGCGGATCCCACGGGAGTGGGAAGTCCCTTGGGTGTGGTGCCGCAGACGGTGGCGATGCCGCAGAAGATGCCGCGAACAGATCGCCTCGAGGTATGTCTACCATCAAACTACATTCGTCAAGCTGGGGCCCAACATGGCGCCGCCGGGGCCCAGTGCCCGATGACTGGCCCCACAAGAACGCGTCCAACCGTATACCAGGTTCAAGCCGGCGGTCCCCAAAATCGAGTGTCACCCACCGTCTCCACGATGCAATCTGTCAATCAGTCCCCATCACCCACCATCACAACCAGTCCCACCACAACCACCTCATCCGTTTGCACTCCATTACACAATCCACCCCACCATCCAACTCTAAATCCCCTCCACAATCTTGTCTACGTTCATGCGTACTATGAGGGTCCCTATGTTCCAATTTACGTTCGCACGTAACCTATTTACAATCAAATTTTTCATTATTCTTCTACATCCACCAAGTCCAAGAGGACAAGAAAATTATTCTCGTATCCATTTTTTATTCACGTTTTATAATCCCTCTCTCTCTTTATTAGAAATTATTAAAATCGTCGTGTTTGTGAAAAGGGAGGTTAAATTAGCATTTTTTTAATATCTTAATATGGTGTCATTTTTTCATCCACAAACCAAATTCAATATTAAGAAAGAAAATTTACAACGTTGGGGATTAATTTTCAAAAAAATATTGACTAATATTCAGTAATGTAAATAGACAGGTTTGGAGTTTAAATAAACAGTAGTGATAGATACGATAATAATTGATAAAAAATAAATAGCGGTAGAATTTAAATTTATTTAAATTCAATCAAAATTGGTAGAAACGAAGTTAGTGTGATTTTAGCGTCTTCGAAAGTTCGAAAGCAGCGCGCGCTGCTCGTGAGTAGTGGGGGGAAGCGCCTAGTGATTGGTCATCCCCACTACTCTCACTACTGCGCGCGCAGCTCATGAGTATTAGGGGCAAGCGCCTAGTGATTCATCATCCCCACTACTACTATTTTTCTCACTACGCGCCAGAGACACTTTTTTCAAAATAAATAAATTTTTATTTCTGATTATAAAATCTTTTAATTGCAAATTTAAAAATGACACCATTTTTTTGTGAAAACAATGAAATGTTAAATAAGTGTATTATTAATTTTTTTTTAAACATTAAAATCAGTATTTTATTAATTTCCGAAAATACTGTTTTTTTTAAGTTATTAAATAATTATTATTTTCTTAATTTATTAAAATACTATTCGATTAGGTGATTAAAATAATGTTTTATTAATTTATTAAAATACTATTCGGTAATGTTACTAAAATAATATGTTTTTTTAATTTTTTCAAAACTATTATTCGATTAAGTTATTAAAATACTCTTTTATTGATTTATTAAAATACTATTCGATTAGGTTTTTAAAATACTGTTTTTATTAATTTATTAAAATACTATTGTTCGATTAGGTTATTAAAATAATTCTTCATTAATTTAGAAAAATACTATTTTATTAATCTATTAAATAGATAAATTGTTATTTACTTAAGTTATTAAAATCTTAAATTACTTTTAAAGTAATTATTAAACTAAAGTAGTTTTTAATTTATAATTTTTAAATTTTACAAAAAATAAAAAGTGTCAATATAGAAAAGAAAAATTTGTCTTATTTTTTAAACTTATTGTATATAATTTTACAATTAGAAATTAAAGAAATAAAAAAAATAAGATTACTAAATAAGTATCTAGTCAAGGTCACTTTAATTAATTATTTAATTTTACGAAAATAAATAGACTAATTTATTAAAATTAAGGGTTTTTTTTAATTAATCGATTAATTTTATTACTGATAATTTATTAATTTTTTTAGAAATTTGTATTTTTTTTATTTATTTTTGTTGTTGTTATATTTCCCTTTTTTTAATTTATTGATTTACTCTTTCCTTGTGTGTTAAATTGACTGTGAGCTAATAAAGCTTTATTACGTGATAATTGAAGCACAAATTACTTCAACGACACAATGTAATCAATTCAATAACTAGAGAATTAATTTTTATATAAAAAATTAATTAATTAGTAATTAATGTTGGAAATAATGAATTTTTATTTTCATTACATTTATAGTTATTAAAATTTAAAAAAATTTAATCGAATTGTTACAAAATTCGATGACAAAAGGTAAGAGAATGCAAAAAATTTTTTTCAAAATATTGACAATTTTTAATGAAATTTTTAATGGAATTTTTTATCTAATTTATAATGTAATTCTTAATGTAATTTTATTATATTTCTTATTGTGATTTTTGAAGTAATTTTTGATAATGAAAATTTGTTTAAGAAAAAAATTCCTTTTTTAATAAAAAAATTTCTTTCTTAATAAAAAAATTCCTTTTTCAATAAAAAAATTTTTTTTTTTTTAATTTAAAAACCAAAAAATAAATAAAAACGCACGATTTGTAAAGTTAGAAAAAAAACACAAATGAGTCATTATCATACGAATCTTTAAGATTATTAACGGAATCGATACTGAAAGAAGCCTTTAAAATGTCGTTTCCAAGTAAGTTTAGTGAACCTCTTCATATACATATATATATATAAATATATATTTAAAACTATAGAACTAAAAAAAAATTTAAAAACAAAATAATGAAAAAAAAAACCTGAAAAAAATACGTACCAATTTGAGGTAGTCAAAAAAATTAAAAAAAATAAAATCATGATCAGTGTTTATCAATAAAATAAGAGAATAAAAAATTGATTTTTTTAATAATAATTAATTTGTTTTTTTAGGAAAACAAATTTAATTTCATTTTTTTAATAATATATCGAAGGGATGAAAATAATAAACAAAAGAAACAAATGCAAGGAATTAGTCTAGATAATAATATTAGTTTTTGAGAATTTAGATATTTTTAAAATAATAATGTGGGGGCGAATGGAAATAACAAAAAAAAGAGGAAAAAAATTTTGTTGTAATTATAGCTGAGAGTAAATATTCGAAATTCTTATTTTTATATACATTTTCATACGGGTATAAAATAACAAAAAAAAAAAATGAACGCCATTATCAACTTTATAATCATATCTCTTTCAAGCACATTTATACACTATTTATTATTTATTTTTTCATAAAATAAATATATTCGAATAAATGACCACAATGGACAGGAATTTCAAATGAAATGTCGCCATTTTTTTTTCTATTAACAAATTTTTTTTTATTTATTTACCAGAACGATAATAAAAAGCTGGAAGATTAGAAAATTTTGTTTCGAAAATAAAATTTAGAAAATATTCTGTTTCATTAATGTAATATAATTACATTTTGTAATTTTATTCTATTAGGTATAGTAAATTTTTTTGTAATATTATTACATTTAATGTAATAATTCTGTATTATATAATTTTTAATTATAACATTTAATACCGTTTGTTGTATTTTTCGAATTTTTAATTATACATAAAATTCTATTTTATAATATTCATTGAATAATTGATTACTTAAGTAATTTAATATAATTATAATATTTTTTAATTAATATTATTCAAATTGATTATTAATATTTGTTAATTAAATTGTTTATTCACTTGTAAAAAATAAAATTATCCCTTAATATAGAAATAGTAAAAAATAAAAATAGAATTTTTAGACAACAAATTGTTTCTGTTTTATTTTAGAATTTTTCTTTCTAGTTGAATATTTTTTTTATTTAATTAAAATTTTATTGTCGAGTGGTTTTGTAGACGAATAGTCCTTTCGCTTTTCTTTCAAAGATATTAAAAATCTCCTACTACATATTTCTGTAAAATAAGAATTTAAACTTAAAAATGGGAATTTAGAAATCGTAAGTACACAATAAACGTATTTCTAATAATGCAAAAAGAATAATTAAAAACTAATAAAACGAATTATATTTTTAATTATTTATTTTCTTGTTTTTTTAATGTTCACCATTTTTTTTTAATTATCTTCAATGATAAAGAAACTGAAAAAAATAGTTTCATAGATTTTTGCACTAGAAAAGAAAAAGAGGGAGCACAAACCTATTTTATTAATTAATAACAATTTATTATTAATTAGGAATTAATAACTAATTAATAATTTATTAAATAATAATTGATTATTTAATATACTCACTGTTATTTAATGGTTTATTAATTAATATTTCAATATTATTAATTATTAATTAGTTATTAATTAATTATAAATTATACTTATTAATTCTGTAATATATTTAAAAGGAAATGTTTGAGTTTTCTTTGGAGTAACGATTAGAGTCTGAAGTAGAGTTAAACGTTAGATTTTTATCCTTTGATGCGGTGGAGAAAGCTGCGCGCGCAATTTTCGAGGAGTGGGGAAGGGAACGCTATCCCCACTCCTCACATGTTGCGCCCGCAGTGTGCGCGCGGAACATAAGCACAATGATAGCACACTAAAATCAATTTACCCAAAAAAAAAAATACTATCAATTTTTTAGTAAATTTTCAAATTTATTTTTCATCTATTTTTACAAAAAAAAAAATTTTTTTTCAATTTAAAAATTTTGTTTAAATTTATTTAAATTTATTTTTTAAATTCTATCCATCTAACTCGAAAGAAGTGAGATTAATGAGACAAAGTCGCATTAACGTAGACAGATTGCAAAAAAAAAAAAAAAAAAATCCCGAATATTGTGGAAATGAAAGGAAAAAAAAGAAAATCCCAAAGCGATCGAAAGAAAAAAAAAAGAAAAGTATATTTTCCCTTTTTCCTCTCCTATTCGCATTGTTTCTGCCAGACAAGCAAAACCTCAACTCCTCCCGCCATGAATATATAAAAAAAAAACGAGAAAAAAAATTAGGAAAGACAATTCGGAACTTACCATTGAAAGATTAAAAAAAATGACAAAAGAGTAAAAAAAAAGAAGCCTAGGGGAAAAAAGAGAATAAAAAAAACAAACACCAAAAAAACGGTTCTATATGTGCAAGTGTAACTAATGGATTGAATGGATTAAAAAAAGAAAAAAGTAGGTAATTCGAGTGTACGTGGATCGTAACGAATTTAAAAAGAATTATATTACTACGTTACTACTACATTTTGACTATTGTATCTTGACTCGTTAGTCGGTCAGGCCTGCACTACTTATTGAGATAAAAAAAAATTTGAAAATGAAAGAAAGAAAGGCAAATAAAAAGAAAAGAAACCTTACCGATGGAACGCTGATACATTATTGTTATTTATTATATTCGTACATGTATCGATTCTTTCTTTATTGTTCATGGTTGCACAAATTTCATTCGATGGAAGACTGTAACTTCTATAGTAGAGTTATTATTCATACATGATTATATATAAATATATATTTAAAAAAAGTACATACAACAGTGTGTACGCGCATGCACAAAATTGCAGGGAGAAATTTTTTTTCCAATTTTCATCAAGTGAACAATGAACAATTTTTAAAAATCATTTTCTAATTTTTTTTTTTTTTTTTTTTTTTTTTTTATTTATTTTTAATTATTAAAAGTCATTATTTTATTACTATTATCTTATTCTTCTGCCATGCTTTTTCTCATTATTATTTTTACTTTCATTATTATTGTATTATATAATACTTGTTAATATTATTTTTATATTGTTAATAGAATTAATATTGTTAATACTATTACTGTTAATCCTATTAACATTGTAATTATTATTATTTTTTTTAATACTATTACTATTGTTAATTGTATTACTATTGTTAATTGTATTAATATTGTTAATAGTGTTAATATTATTAAAATTATTAGTATTATTACTAATATTTTAATTGATTAATTATCTATTTTAATGAAAGTAATAATACTATAAATTTTATTAACGTTAATATTTGCAAATTTCCCTATTTAACATCCAAAGTGAAATAAAAAAAAAAATTGACGAATTGAGTCTGCCTTGACCGGGGTCGTTAAAGCACTGCAAGCCGCAGGTAGCGTTTCGCGTCATGCGTTCGATTCTCGCCAAAGTTAAAATTTTTTTCACGAATATTTTTAATAATAGTACTATTTCTATTATAATTATTATTGTCATTACTATTATTATTTAATTACTTTACCTTTTTTTAAATAATTTAATTAATTTGAATAAAATTCATAATGGTAATAATAATAATAACAATAATAATAATAATTTTTTTTTATTACTTTCTCTCTCTCTCTCTCTCTCTCTGCACAAGCAGGTGGGTTCGAGTTTTTATTTAATAAAAAAAAACTTTTTCTGAAAAAATTAATTTTCTTTCGATTATTTAGTAAAATATTTGTTAAAAAAAATTTTTTTTTAATTTCAAAAAATAAAATTGTTTATTTGATGAAAAAAAATAAATGGAATTAACTTTTTCTTCTTGTCATTATAAAAATAATATTTCGTGTTTGTGTGTGCGCAGACACATTTTTACACACTCACATATGTACGTATGCAGGTTATTTATATGTACACGATGCGCGTACGGAAGTTCGTTATTGCATACGAACATGCTGACATATGTATAGATAGTAGGTAGGTTAACAAATTGATTGTTTATACTTTGTATGACCAGTAGGACCGGTAGCAAAGATCGAAAAAAAAATTCCTTTTTTTCACATTATTTCAAAAAGAAGAAAAATAGTCAAAAAAAATTTTAAAAAAAGATGCTAAAAATTTGATTTATTCAAACATTCTTTTTTACACTGTGAAAATGTTATTTTTTGAAATTTTAAAAAAGAATTATTAAATTTTGTTTATTAATATTATTAATCATATTAATAATTAGTTTTTTCTAAAAATTAATGAAAAATATTTTTTTGAATCACACTTTTTTGATAAAAATAATTAATTTATAAACAATTATTTCTTTTATTAATAACTATTTTTTTTTAAATTTTGTGTTTATGATGATGAATTACTTTTTTTTTTGAAGAAATTAGGTTTTTTAATAATTTTCTATTAATTAATAATTATTAATTACACTTATTATCAATAATGAAGTATTATTATTCATTAATTATTATTTATTTGTCAAAGTTTATTTGTTAAATTTATTTATTCGTTGAATTCTATTTTTTATTTATTTATTCGTTAAATTCTATTTTTCATTTATTTAAGATTTATTCTTTTTGAATAGACATTTTTTTTAAACGAAATTGTTTGTAAAATTCAAAATAAAAATGTTTATACCTAATATATAATAAAATGAAAATAATAAAATTTTTTGTTAAAGAGTTTGTTATGATTTTTTATTTATTTGTTATTTATTAGTTAATGAAATTTTTTTAATAATATTAAATTGAATAATAATAAAAAAAAATTTATTTAAAACATTTTCACAGTGAGTCTAACGAAAAAAAAATTTCGAAGTTTGCCTCCGGACACATTCTCCAACTATCCCCCCACTTTTGACTATATTTTCAAAAACGAAAAAAAATCCAAATCCTTATTATTTCTCCCCTTATCCTAGAATAAACGCACGTTTCGTCATATTCGTTTCGAGTCACGAAATAAAAAAATCTCAATCAAATTTTTAATTTTCAAAAGAGCAAAAGAAAAAAAAACGAAAATAGAAGTAATTTTGTTTAGTCTAGTCGATGCTACCGATAAAGAAAATAAAAAAGAAGGAAAAAAGAAAACCGACAACGACGACGACGATGATGACGATTTATTATAATGATAATAATAATAATGATAATTAATAATAATAAAAATAATTGGTGATCATGTAAACGTGCGATGACATCGTAATTGAATCAACGAAGTCACGCAACACCTCTTTGAATGATGGATTTAAATAAAAACAAATATAATTCAGACTGAAATCGCATCATACGACTCTTTTTATTAATTGATCAATTTACCAAAAAACAAAATTTAAAAAAAAACAGTAAGCTCTTAGCAATTTTTCTTTTATGCTTTAGTCGAATGAAATATGCTAATTCCTCTCTAAAAAAAAATTTTTTTTTTCTAACCTTTCTCTCCTAGTAAAAAAAAATAACTCTTCGGTAGCCGCGAGTAGAAAATTTAAAAAAAAATTCCATTTGCACATATAAAAAGAAAAAAATAAGACCGAAATTGTTCGTTGGCAAAAAAAAAATTGGTGGAATCCATAGGGTGTATGTACTTCTTTTTTTTGTGAGTGTGTAGGTTACCTGTTGCTATAATCGATCCTCTATATCGAATAGAAATGTGCCTCCGTCATTTTGTTACCAAAAAGAAATCCGAAAACTGCATCAGAGTAGCGCTTCGTTTGAAAATTTTTCGCTATAAATAGAAATATTGCTGTCTGTAGTTCTTTTCCATATAGGCAAAAAAAAAAAAAGAAAATTCCATGGCGGATGCACATTCCTTAAATGTTACATAGACCTATCTCCGTCGATCTCATAAACTTTTCCTCCTCACACTAATTTTCTCTATTCTCTGCAATTTTTCCTTTCCTTGAAAAAGGAAAATTTCCTTTCAAAATATTCCTTGAATTATTCCTTAAAATATTCCTTGAAAGTACGAATTAAAATTCCCCCCTAAAATTACAAGATACAAGAGTATGTAACATTAGTGAATTTGTTCGAAAATAAAATTTGAAATTGAATAAACGCCGGGGAGTTAAGATTTCGAGGTAGAAAGAAAGCGCACCAATGGGAGACGAGCCGGCGTTAGAGTGGGGGGAGCGGACAATTGGCCCGTTGCGCCCCACTCTTCACTCGCTGGTTGCGCGTCGACCTTCTACACACCGACGCTACGCTCTGATTGGCGCGCCTTCTTCGCGTCCTAACAATCAACCACAAACTGAAAACAAACAAAAAAAATTTTATTTTATTGTAGAATAAAAAATTCATTACTCGTTACATACCCTAGAAAAAAACATCCGTCATCACTATCAATGGTCTTTACGTATATAACTGCCTGCTGCCTGTTTATATGTTAATACAATTTTGTGAATTTTTTCATCTAGCTGATTAATAATTAATCCCACCGATAATTGGCTCGAATTATTTCGACTTTTCGCGAAACATAATTTATTTTATCATCAATGTTAAGAATGGAGAAAAAATACAGAAAAAACTGTAAATATAATTATAACAAAAAATATAATAATAATAATAATAATTTTTTTTCTCAACTTCAAAAGAAAGAGTCGAATTTCGCGCCAATTACTCGGAGCTCTAACAGTAGAAAAATTTCGATTGAAATTAGTAAATGTCATGACAAGTAAAATCGTTTTTTTCTGTTTCTTTAATTAATTTCTTAGCATTACAAATTTTTAACTAAGTTGCGCGCACTTGAAAAGTGCATTTTTTTTCGTTTATAATTTACGTCATTTTTTATTATTTGCTTTCCTCTACATAGTTGCAAAAAAAAAAAAATTCCTCAATCCTTTTTTTTCTTAACCTACCTTTTCATCCGCCGACAATTATTATGCTATTTTTTCCCCCTTCTATCTTTGGTAATTTGATACAATAATCTTCTTCCTCCTTGTAAGCGATTGTTAAAATTAAAGAGGGAAAAAAAAATAATTTTTTTTCTCGCAAACAAGGAGGAATGGAATTTCTATTAATTTTCAGCTAAGCAGCTTAAATCGATTGTACGAGAGGAGAAAATATCAAAGACAAAAAAAAGGTTCCAGTGAGTTAAAACAATAAAATTTTCATGGAAATAAAATTTTTAAACACAAAATTTTAATAAAAATTTTTTAAACTTTAAAAAAAATGTTAAATTAAAAAAACTAATAAACATTTTACAAATGTTAATAAAAATTAAATAGAAAATTTTTGAAGTATAAAAAGAGTTTCCTAAATGGAAAAGGAACCTTTTTTTAAAAAATATAAATTCTCCTCTGGTGGCAAACAAAAATTTTGCGGCTGTTTATTTTTTATGATTTTAATTAATGCCTATTTTCACTAATTTATTAATTTTTTGATCATTGACCCTGTGTTTATTTTTACAGCTATAGGAGAAGGGGCTTTTACGCAAAAAGCATGTCAATTTTATATATTTATATTTGTATGTACATTCGTATTAATATTTTCAAAAAAAAACAAAAAAATATTTTTCATCTTTTTTTGTTTTTTTTTTCTCTAAATATATTCCTGTTTACAAAAAGAAGGGAATATATAATTTCAAGTAGAGAAAAAAACTTGAAAAATAAATTCGAATAAACGTTGAAGAAAATGTAAAACTTTCATAAAAGTATAAAAATTCGAAAATCAAAATAAAGTTTAATGAAATTTAATCAAAAATTAATAAAAATTAATAAAAATTGATAAAAATTAATAAAAATTATTAAAAATTAATAAAAATTAATAAAAATTAATACTAATTGAATTAAAAATAAAATGTTCTTACATTTTCAAAAACGATTTATTCGAAACAATTTTCTAGTTTTGCGCCAAAAAAGAAAAATGAAACACACATTATACATTTTTTTTACACAAAAACACACACTTTTCACAATTTTTCATTTTCTCTTTGATAGTCACATTTTCTTTCTTTTTTTAACCATCTTTTCAGCGTCTCGGTATATGATTTCACAAAAAATTGATTTTCTCGTCGTGCGTCTCGTGTCGTTTCTTGAGAAATATTTTCCCCATTTCTCGCGAAAAAGTCACGAAAAAGAAAAAAAAAAGATGCGAGAAAACTTTTCTCGAGGAAGAACGTGCGTCGCACAATCGATGTATTTTTTTCTCTCTCTCTCATCATTTTCTCGCAAACGTATATTTTTATAGTTGTCAATCGCAAAGAAAAATAAAAAAAAAAAAAAAAAGAAATTTTAACTCGGGTTTTTTATTTTTTTTCTTTACATATATGCGCACGAGAGACACAATATACACACAAAAACACACACATACATGTAATGTACTTGTGAATATGCATGTAGATATAAACATGTAGAAAATATATATTAAATATTAAAGAAAAATTTTTTTTATAGATTTGTGTACATACAGTAATAATTTTTGCATGTAAAGTGTCGAAAAAAAATTATTTTCTCTTTTTTTTAACAAAGAATAATGAAAAAATAAAAAATGAAGAAAGAAACAAAAGGACGTACACAAATTTATAAAAAGTAAAATTAAAATGAGCTTATTAGTATATCCTACAGGTACAATACGAAAAAAAAGAAAAAAATTTTTAATTAATAATTTAATAATTGAATTTAACAATTTTCTCTTTTTGCAAAGAAATGAATGCAATAAAAATTGTATTTTTTCTGAAAAAAAAAAAAAATTGGGTGGTTTTAAGTTGAGAACACCTGAGCAGTGTGGGAAGATGCGCGCGCCGCTTGTCAGTGGTAGTGGGGACTTCCCCCACTCCGCCCGCCCCGGCCTCAAAGAGACCAATAACTTTTAATATAAATACTGTTAAAAAATTAATAGCAGTAAAATAAAAAGTTTTTCTAAATTAATACAGTAAAATAAAATTATTTTCTAAATGAATGAGGAAAAAAAAATTTTATTAATAAATACAGTAAAATAATATTTTATCTAAAAAGAATGTTTCAAATAAATAAATACATATTTTTTCTAGAAAAAAATGTTTCGAAGAAATAAACACACTAAAATAATAATAATTTTTTATAAATGAACACAGTGAAATAAAATTAGTTTCTAAACAAAAAAAAGTAAAATAAAATTAGTTTCAAAATAAATACAGTAAAATAAAATTTTTTTCTCCTAAATTAACATTTTTTTTCGTATTGCACCTACGTATGATAAAATTGTCTATATGTACCTAAATGTTAAAATAATACCGTTAAGTTATTTTTTTTTTTTTATTTACAAGGTCTTATATGTACATGTATTTTTACATGTATACATACAATCATCAATACATAAAAAAAATACACCACGAAGAGTCAAAAGTAACCAACGTAGAAACGATAATAAAAAAAGTAATGAAAAGTAAAATAAAATGCCAACGAACAAAATGAATAATATAGGGTTTTCAAAAAAAAATGAGAAAAAAAGAGTTAATGGGGTTTTTATATACACACAAATTCTTGCATGTTGCATTATACACGCTATCGCTAACGAAATACTCAAGGAAGGAAAGTAAAACTTTCTTCCTTAACATTGTTTTTAATTTTTTTTTTTTTTTTTTTTTTTTTAAGTGTGTTTGTGAAACAATAAGATTTAATAGTCCGAAATTTACGAAAGTGAAGTACTTTAGAAAAAATGAAACAAAAAAATCAGAAGAAAAACCATTTAACAAAATTAATTTCTCTCACTTAGTCCACTTTGTACTTTTTCCAAAAAAAAAAATGTTTTCTTTTAATCCCAATGAAAGTTGGACATGTTCCTGCTCTCTGACTGCAAATTTCTATATTGAACAAAAGAAAAAATATCACTAAAAATTATTAATTTTTTTCATTAGAAGAAAATAGAAAATTTTAGATTTACTTTTTCAAAAATCAAAAAAAAATTTCTCTTTTCTCTAAATTCAGATTAGTAAAAGTGTTTATTAATTTGAATCAGAAATTGACTTTTTGCTTTTGAATTAATATAATTTTGCTAATAAATAGTACTTTCTACTAATTTATTAGTAAAATTTACTAATTCAAAACCAAAAATTAATATTATATTATTATAATATAATAGTGATTATAATACAATATTTAGAATATAATATAGTGTAAAGTACAATGTAATATAATTTTAATAATTATTATTATTTATGTTATTAGCAATATTTATTTTATTATATTTATTTATTATTTATTTTATTTATAAATTTATGACCTAATTTTAATTATTAATAGAAAGAAATAAAATATTTTTCCCTTTGGAAAAATACAAATTCTTTTTCTGTACAAAAAAAGTCATAAACTTGAAATATAAACAGAGAAATAAAATAAAGATAAATAATCTTAAACTGAAAAGAGAAAATAGGGTTAAAAAAGAGAAAAAAAAGTGGAAAAAAAAGTAGAAAAAATAAAAGATTCATAGAAAGCAAACAAAAGAAACACAGGAAGTTGTTTAGCTTTCCTGGTAGAGAGTTCAATAATAGAGTTTTGCGAGGGCAGGAACAACCCTACTTTGCATCCGTCAATTTACTCGTTCTATCCATATTTTCCCAAATGCAAATGTGTGTATGTGTGTATATATATATAGATATATATATATTTATGCACAAACCAGGTTTGCCTCCTTCGACGGATATAGATTGAATTTCTGCGTATCTGTAATGCTCTTTACAAAACCACCACGTGCGTGCACCGTTAATGTACATGTATACTGTATAGCTTTTAAGTAAGTGTATTATGCTCTCTGAGAGAACATGCTCTAAGCTCTTCACCCTGGCGAAAGGAACCTACGTTTGCTTGTCTCATTTCCTATAAACCCATTTTTTTAACACGCCATTCACACTACTACTACTAATACTACTACTAGTACTACTAAAAAGAATACACCGAATAGCTGATTTTTACCCCTATTTATAAAGAAGAGAAATACAATTTGATTTTTGTAGTAAGCTGACCGATAGTGACTGCAGTTGATGCAGATTTTTAATACAAATTATTATTTGCATTATTATTGGCAAAAAAGCGAGCAAAAAAGTACCATTAATGATGCCTACATTGTTACTAGTACTAATACTGATTCATCATCACGGATACCATCATACGGATATCATCCATATTGTTGACAACAACATTGATACGGATTTTGACCCAAATTATCTGTACCAAAAGATACAGTACCAAAATGCTGTATTACTTACAAAAAAATTGCTACCAATACAGATTGTAACAAACATTATCATCCAGGTTGTTGACAACAACATTGATACGGATTTTGACCCAAATTATCTGTACCAAAAGATACAGTACCAAAATGCTGTATTACTTACAAAAAAATTGCTACCAATACAGATTGTAACAAACATTATCATCCAGGTTGTTGACAACAACATTGATACGGATTTTGACCCAAATTATCTGTACCAAAAGATACAGTACCAAAATGCTGTATTACTTACAAAAAAATTGCTACCAATACAGATTGTAACAAACATTATCATCCAGGTTGTTGACAACAACATTGATACGGATTTTGACCCAAATTATTTGAACCAAAAGGTACAGTTAGTAATTGCTATTAGTTACTTAAAAAAATTGCTACCAACACAGATTGTAACAAACATTATCATCCGGATTGTTGACAACAACATTAACTTGGATTTTGACCCAAATTATTTGTACCAAAAGATGCAGTACCAAGATGCTATCAATTACTTACAAAAAATCAAAAATTGCTACCAATACAGATTGTATTAGCAGCAATTTAGACATTACTTACTGTACCTTTTGGTACATGTAATTTTGGTCAAAATCTGTATCAATGTTGTTGTCAACAATACGGATGATAACGTCTGTTACAATCAGTATTGTTGACAACATTGATACAGATTTTGACCAAAATTACTTGTACCAAAAGGTGCAGTAAGTAATTGTCTAAATTGCTGCTAATACAGATTGTAACAAACAATTTACATCCGTATTGTTGACACCAGTATTAATGCTGATTTTGATCCAAATTTTATTTCCCAATACCAATAGTATTGGGTATACTTTTGGTATACCTAATTTTTATTCTTATCAGATATTAGTATTAGTTCCAATTTTATCAACACTTCTGGTACCTAAAATTCACTATTGTTGTCAACAGTATTTAATCAGTATTAACTGATTAAATTTAAATTTAATTTTAGATAAAGGATGATGATACCATCATTACCGATCAGTATAAAAAAGAACAACAAATTTTGAATAAAAATTGATAGATTGCTTTTTAGTTTCCAGTGTGTTTGAATTATAAAGGATATATAAGTAAAATTTACAATCTAGCATGATTCTTGGTCAATCAACTACTTAATTTCTTGTATTTCTTTTCTTTTTTTATGAAAACAATTTTTTTTTTTTAATAAGCCTGTCTCTCCTATAAAATCCCTACACTCTATTGTTTTCCACACTATACCAAATCCAAAAGTACAATGTATAGATTATTGCCTGTACATCGTGACAGTTTCGGCACGTGCTATGACCGCTAAAAAAAACACTCGCTAGCATTAGTCTATTTGGCAGAAACGTGCTACCGTGGTTTTTCAAATCGATTTATCATATATTCCTCGTATGATAAATCTACATTTCTGATTAATACCACGAAAAAAAAATTTTTAATTCAAATTCACTTAATTTCAATTTATTTAAATTGTACATATAACAGCTTCTATCAAAATCAAAGATTCTTTTATAATTGTTTAGTCAAAACAATTTAAAAACAATTCAAAGCAATTCAAAATAATTTTAAACAATTCAAAACATTGAAAAACATTTTAAAACAATTAAAATTAATTGAAAACAATTAGGATCAATTGAAAATAATTGAAAACTATTGAAAACTATTGGAAACATTTTAAAACAATTAAAATCAATTGAAAACAATTAAAATGAATTGCAAATAATTAAAATCAATTGAAAACAATTAAAAGCTATTAAAAACAATTGAAAAACAAACTAAAACAAGAAACGAATAAAATTTGTTAACTATTTTTTCAAATTGTTTATAAAACAATTAAAAAATAATTTTACTGAAGTTAATTTTTAAAAATTTTCACAGTAAACTTAAATTCTAAATCTTAATAGTGACTGGTTTCGATTTATTTATTTTTCTTATAAAAATTCACAACCTCCTGACTAATTAAAAGTATTTTTTTTCAATTCTAAATCTACGATTTTTTTGTGGAATTAATCAGAAAAATATCAAGGTTGTCGTACCTTTTGTCAAAATTTTTGAAAATTTCGAAAGTTTTTTCACACTGATATACAAATTATTAACTCTCCTAATGACAATTATATTAATTATATTATAATTAAATTTTCAATATAAGAGAAGAATTATAAATTTATTCGAATATTAAAATTTCATTTCACGTCACAATGTCTGCTGGTTCCTTTTTTTTTAAATAAAATTCTTATTAAGAAAATAATTTTCGAAACGTTAAATTAAATTTTTCATAATTTAAATTATTCCTTTAAAGTTGAATTTAGAAAGAAAAAGGATTTTAAATAAAATTCGAAATTTGAAAATACATCAAAGCTACAAAGTATAGAAATATAAATATAAAATAAAAATATAAATTATAAATAGAATTTTCAAAAGTGGACGAAAACTACCAGCCTTGATAACAGCTTTTATCAAAAATACTTTTCTTCTTATTAAAACGGTTTTAACAAAAAGCAAACATTATTATTATTTATAAATATATTAATATTTATGAATAATATCATAAAGTATAAAAATAAATTTATTTTTATACTTTATGATATTACTCATAAATATTAATGTCAATATTAATTATTAAATAATTAAATTAAACATTTTTAGTTAATTTGCCTACATTGCATGCCAGTGTTTGCAAATTTAATCCATACGATCAAATTTCGACAAAATAAAATATTTTTTGTTTAAAAAATTCCAATAAATCGAAAATTAAGTGATTTATCAACTAACCATTATTGAGCCAAGTTTGGCACAATATAAAGTTGAAAAAATTTTTCAAAATTCTTAAGAAACTAAAACGCTAGTTTAAAAAAAAAATTTTTTTTTAAATTAAAAATTTTTTTTTTTTAAATTACAGAATTGGCGCAAAACTGGCACAATCATGGCAACTCTCAAAATTTGTAAATAAAATTTGTAATACATTGCAATCAAATTTTTAAATTATAAAACAAAAAAAAAAACAAAACAAAAAAACAAAAAAAAAAAAACGAAAGGAAAGGAAAAGTTTTTTGATATCAGTTGTTCCATTTAATTGTAGTTAGCTATCCACGGTGCATGTTTGTCCTCGCCTTTAAAATAAAAAAAAGTAGACTACCGATACCTTATCTTTAAAAAAAAAAAAAAAAACTACACATTGTCACCTTGATCAAACAGTTGTACCTAATAATTTTTGTGGGTTGGGACCTTAAAACCTAAATTTTGTTGTATATGTATATAGCGTGTTTCCAAGTATTTTTGCCCCCACCCCAGTTTATTTTTTGCCACCCCCCCTTATCACTCCATAGATAGAGTGCCATGCCATGCCATGCGTGTTCGCTCTTGCTGTAGGTATGTCGCGAGTTTCAACGCGGGGCGTGCAAACGCGGCGAGACGGAGTGCCGGTTTGCGCACCCCCTCGAGACGGTGCAGGCGAACGAGGACGGCTCTGTGACGGTCTGCATGGACGCTGTCAAGGGCCGATGCAATCGGGACCCCTGCCGCTATTTCCACCCCCCTCTGCACCTTCAAGCCCACATTAAGGCCACACAATCTCGGGCTAGCATTGCGGTAATGCATTCTCTCTCTCTCTCTCTCTCTCTGAATCTTTTTCACTCTCTTTCTCTCTTACTCTCTCTGTCTATTTCTGTTTATTTTTTGCCTATTTGTCTTTGTCTTTTCTTCTCTATTTAAAACCTCCTTGTTTATACTGACTATTTTCATTTTTTTTTTTTTTTTTTTTTTTTTTATTATTAGAACTTTTGAATTCTTTTTTATCCTGTTCCTTGTTATTTTAACCTTGTAGGATTATATTGATTTTTTTTAATTTTTGTTATTCTCGGTGTAAAAAATGTTGGGTGCCTAACCCATTTAGTCCCAAGTGTCCGTTTTTATTCTTCACATTTGCACTTAGCATTTTCGAAAATGGTGGGCTAAAAATAATTTGCACACCTTGTTTCTTATGTATTTTTTCGTCCTCTTTCAGAATCTGCAAGAAAATTTAACTTATGACTTAATAATTAAAAGTTATTATATAAAAAAAAAAAAAAAAAACCGTAAAAGACTTTAAAAGGTCAGTGAACACTATCATCAATATTATTAAAAAACGGTTCGAAAATAAAATTAATAAAGTTATGATTGTTTAAACAAAAAAACACCAAATTTTTTGGTTTTTCTTTCATTAAAACTATATTTTCGATTGAAAAAACGCTTCAGAAAAAATTTGGACCGACAAAATATGTTAACAACAATTGAATATGAAAAAAATAGTTTTTTCTTTTAATATCCTATTTTCTATAGGGTTCATATATCTTGAAACTTAAATTTACATCTAAATATTTTTAACAAAGTTGTAAACAATTCTTGTAAACAAATTATTTATTTTCAGTAAATTGAAGGTAAAGTGCTGGTATTGGCAGTACTCTCACATAGAAAAATAACATCGAAAAAAGGATATTAAAAGAAAAAACTACTTTTTTATATTCAATTGTTGTTAAAATGTAATTTGTTTACAACAATTGTTTATAACTTTATGGAAAAATATTAGTAGGTAAATTAAATGTTCAAGATTCATTAATCCTATGGAAAAAAAATTGTAAAGGAAAAAACGAAATTTTTACATGTTTACTTATTTTTAATTTGAAATTTATTTATAACAATTGTTTATAAAGTTGTTAAATAATTGTAGTCAATAGTTTTCACCTCAAAGATTCATTAAGAGAACAGTAAAAAAAAGTCGGTGGAAGAAAATACTATTTTTCAGCTTCAATTATTATCAATTCTTAATTTGTTTATAACATTGTTAAATAATAATATTAAACAATTTTTATCATCAATATTCATTGCAACTATCAAAATAAGAGCGATATGTAAACAAGAAATTTTTTTTTTAATATTTTAGTAATTTGTGATGAGAAAATGTGTCTAGAATTTATTTTTCTGACTATTCAAAATTTTAGATATTTTGTCGACCATTTTTAAGCCGCCATTTTGAATTTCGAAAAAATTAAAATTTCTAGCAATGCTTAAATGAAAGGTCATAATACATTTTTGGTCGCGATATTTTGTCAGTCCAAATTTTTCCTGAAGCGATTTCCAAACGAAAATATAGTTTTAATGAAAGAAAAACCAAAAAATAATTTTTTTTTTGTCTAAATAATCATAACTTTTAATCCTTAAGTCAAAAGTTAAATTTTCTTGCAGATTCTGAAAGAGGACGAAAAAATACATCAGAAATGTAAATTGTAAATGTAAATTGATGATTTGAATCAAATAAATTTTTTTCAGTGTTTTATTTATTTATTTGTTTGTTTACTACTATTGTTTTTGTAACTAAATTTTTTTTATGTATTATTTTTACCGTTTTGATTCTAAATTCCTAAATTTTTTTATATTTTGCTCCCTTCCTTTTTCCTTTTTGGTTTATTGTTTCATTACTCCTTTTTCCCCTATTTTTTCCAATGTTCTTTTTTCCTACTATTTTTTTCTTTACTCTATTTATCTCCACTTTTTTTTCCTCCACTATTTCTTGTCTTCACCCTACTAATTTTTTCCTACTATTTTTTATCTTTGTTATTTTTACCCTATTATTTTTTATCCCTACTATTTTTTCCCCTACTATTTTTTATCCCAACTATTTTTTATCCCAAGTATTTTTCCACTAATATTTTTTTCCTACTATTTTTCCCCTATTATTTTTATCCCTAGTATTTTCCCCCTACTATTTTTTATCCCTACTACGATTTATTCCTACTACTTTTTCCCGACTATTTTTCTTCTTTTCTCTTCTTCACTAATTTTAACCCTGTCTTTTGTCTCCATTTTTATTCTTTCTCTTTCTCTCTCTTTTCTCTAAAAAAATTTTGTTATCTCCTCTAAGAGAACAATACAGACCTGAAAATTTGGAAAAACTATTTAAAAAAAAAATTCATTATGAATGAAAATTAAAAATTTTTTATTTCTATAAACATACTTGTTTGCTTGTCAATTTGCCTCTAATCATATCGGTGAAAAAAAAAAAAAAAAATTCCAAAAAGGTCTGTCTCATTCTTTTATCGAGACTCGTGTTTTCTCTTAACTTCCCCCCCCCCCTCTTTCTTTCTAACCTACTTCTCCTTTTCTCATCATCCTTGCCTGAAACTTAATTAGTTTTCTCACCCGGGGGACATTTCCCTTGAGATGACTCGAGAGCCATCGATGAAATTGGCTTCTGATATCCTTTGCAATTCGTTCTTAGATTCCCTGGTTTCCTTCCTCACTCTTTTTTCGTTGAGCAATGGAAACTTGAGGAAACTCAAGATCCTGGAATCTGCGCAAAATGATTCTTGATTTGATAGGGAAGCAAAAAAAAAAAATAAAAGAAAAGTAAAAGCATTCTTTAACACTTTTCATATTTCAATTTTTCTTCATTGTATGCAAATAAAAAACAAGTACTTTAACTCTTGACAAATTTTTTTTTTTATTTTTATAATAATATAATATAATAATTAATAATAACAATTATTATTATTTATAAATAATTACTTATTAATTAATAATTAATTATAATAATTATTACCTAATTAATAAGTTTTAATTAATTAATTGCAATTATCATTAATAATTACTTATTAATTAGTAATTATATTTGTATAATTAATAATAATTATTATTATTTATAAATGAAAAAAATCATTTTTGGTATCAAAATTGAAAGTTTCAGGCAAAGATGAATATTTTTCCAAAATCCAAAAAATCCTGTAGTGTATTTTCGACTTTATAAATCTTTATCTCTACTTCTCTTCTCTTAATTTATTTTCATCTAACCTATTTCCTTGGGTTTGCTTCTAAGAAGCTTTTAATATCTGCTGCGCTGCTTTTTGCCAATCGTCGAAGAATTTTTTTCTAAATGACGGCCCTTTTTTCAAAAAAATACTTTTATTTATAAAAAATATGTACTTATACAATATTGTTTATGAAAATTTATAAATTTTTAAACATTCAGATCGAAATTGGCTAAGCGTTGCGCAGTAGTAATGCCGACGTAATTATACTGATAAACGTTGTTGACAAAAATTAAACTCACGTGGCAATTTTTTTTTTTTAATAAAAAATACATATTTTTTATTCTGTAAATTAAAAACATTTTTTATTCTCTAAATTAAAAATTTTATTTTTCGTTTTATGTCGTTCTAATTTTAAAATAAAAAACTATTTTTCTATGTAGTATTGGAACGAGAAATGTTGATTAATTTTATTGTTGAGTTTCAATATTACTTTTTTAATTTCGAGTTTCAATAACAATATTAATTTTACTGTTGAGTTTAAAAAAAAAAATTGTTAAGAAAATAATGCGAAATGGAGAGTTGAGTTTTGTGAGTGGCTGACGCTTCCCTCACCAGGGCGACCGGCTCGCAGCGAGTGGCTGACGCTTCTCCCACTGCGTGCCACGGAGCGCACTGACTGGATGACGCTTTCCCCACTACGCGACCCGTCTACGCCCACTTTCAAAATTATCGCCTCACCATTAGCAGAATTCTTCTAATTCGCACAATTTTTTTCCATTCTATTTAATTTTATTCCTTCTTTTACTATTTTATTATTATTTACTATTTTATTCATTTCATTTACTGTTTTATTATTATTTACTATTTTATTTATTTCATTTACTGTTTTATTATTATTAATTATTTTAATTTATCTCTCATTATTTTATTTATTTGTTTTACTGTTTTATTATTATTTTTTTTTTTTAAGGCAAAGGAAATTTTTTTTGCGAACAATAAGAAAAAAAAAATCTTTAATCTAAGAAAGATGAGAATAACAATTTATCAGTATGATTACTGCGGCTATAATGTTGAATTGATTTCTCCAAATATTTTGTATATTTATGATTTAAAATCTTTTTTTTTTTTTTTTTTTTTTTTGAAAAAAAAAGAGTTGCGAACTCTTCACTTTATACCAGTTTGTCGCTTTTGTGTTTGTCTCCATCTATTATCCTGTTTGATTCGTAACAGCCGTGATTGTAGTGTGTAGTGAGTAGAAAAACAACAGCCAGTTATCTTTTTTATCATCACCGTCACCACTGTTCTATTTTCTCTCTTTCTAGCAGCCTATCGCAGCTATCCAGGTGCAATTACCTAGTCGCAATACACCAATCACCTGACCGGTTTATCTAGATTATATATATCTCTCTCTATATATATTTAATACTTTATCTCGCAATAGACTGTCACACTTCACTTTCTTTATTCAAGAGACAATTTACTATTAAAGAAAAAAAAAAAAAAAAATTAAATATAAACTGAAAACAATGGAAAATGATTAAAATGCTTCGTAAATTAACGAAAGAAAATTAAAAGAAAACCGTGATTATATATAAAAAAAAACTTGAAAAATTTTTGAAAATGGTCTCTTAGTAAATGGAGTAAAGTGACGATTGCTAAACTAAATAAAAAGTAGTGAATACCTTTTTTCATAAATACACACCAACCTGCTGACAAGCTGTGCTGCACGAACCCCGGCTATCAACCCTGCTGCTGTTTGCTGCCCCTCCACACAAGCGCTACACTCAAGCTCTGTAAAATAATTTTTAAAAAATGACCCAAAGTGGGTTCTTTTATGGGTGTCGTGGGTAAATAGTAAAATATGTAAATGTATTCTACTTGTCAAAAAAGAAAAATCGTCTCGTGTTTCGCTTTCTCGTCAAAAAAAAAAAAAAAAAAAAAATTACCTACAAACGGAGAATTATTTTTTTTTCCAATTGGCTATTCTTATCAATCGCTGTGTCTCACTTTTTAAACCCCCCTTTATTTTTTGTTTCATCCAATTGGCACTGAATCTTTCCTATTTAGGAAAAAAAAATTCGTCTTCTTTAGGGAAATATTCTTATTTTTATGTAATTGGTACAATTATTTTTATGCAATTGATACAATTTTTTTGTGCAACTTTTTATGAATTTATTTATAAATTATTTTATAGAATTTTATGCTATTTTATACACAATCTTTTATGTAGTTATTTTAGTATAAAAGCATTTTTTTTTTTTTTTTTTTTTTAATAATAATATTAAGAAAGAAGTATTTTCACTTATTATTTTTGTTGTGTGACAAAATAATTATGTGTCTAGCAAAGAGGAATGTTTAAAAGAAAAAAATTCTTTTGCAGAATTATTTATTTTACTGTAAATTTAAAAAAAAAATTAATTTCAGAAGATAGCATATTTTTTGGTTATTTTGCATTTTTCGAATCTTTCATTTATACTTTTAATTATTAAAATTTACAATTATCCTAATTTATAATTGTAATTGTAACAATTTATAATTCTAATTATTATTGTTTGTAATTAATGAAAATTTAATTAAAAATTTTGTTTCCATATTTTCATAATTCAAAAGGATAAAGAAATATATTTGTAGGCACAAGATATCAAAAACTAGTTTTTCGAAGAAATAATAAAAAAAAATATTTTATTTATCTTTTTCTATTTTTTTTTTACGGTTATGAAGTTTTTCCTTTAATGAGACACCATTATTCGTAAATCGAGACACAGCATCGAGTTCTTTTTTTATATTTTGAATACTCCAAAAATAAAAAAAAAGAAGGTGAAACGATCATATTGGCAAGAAACTCTCTCTCTCTATCTTTCTCTCTCTCGATATAAGAACTTTGAAGTTTCAAAATTTGTTTCTACCACGGTATACACTGCACTCGAGACACTGTATACTCGAAAGACACGACTTACTTTTTTTGGTCGGCCGATATCCGGGAGAAACATTTTCAGCGACATCGCCCAGAACTCTCTCTCTCTCTCTATCTCTCTCAGAAGTCTACGGCCACACTCTAGGAAACAAGGGGAGGAAAACTCACGGATTGCGGCAGACCAGCTTGTTAGCAGGGAAGTTTCGTTCTCTATAAGTGCTTTTCAATTCCAACAGGGTGCCATTCACTATTTATTGCCATTAAAACTTCATTCCTTGTGAATACGACAAAAAAAAAAAAAAAAAAAAAAGAGGAGAAAATAACAATCAATTTTTACCCCCTTTCCTCCAATACTGCCAGGGTGCGTAATTTTAATGTATAATTTTTTTAAAATTTATAGAAAAAATTATAATCAATAATAAAAATTCAATTAGGAGAAAAATGGACATTTTTTTTAATAGTAAAAATAAGCTCTGCCCACGTGTAGGCGGAGCTACGAAACGCCCCCCAAAACTAAGCTCCGCCCACTTTTTTACGCCCCGCCCACTTTTTTACGCCCCGCCCATTTTTTCAATCTTTTGACCCGAAAATTCAAAATAAAGAACATTGTTTCAAATCACACTATTTATATTCTAAATTGAAATATTTCATTTTCTCCAGAAAAATAATCTCCGCCCACAGTGTAGGCGGAGCAACAAAACGCCTCGCCCATTTTTAAATGTTTCGACCCTGAAAATTGAAAATACAAAATAGATATTATTTTTTAAGTTACATTATTTAAATTCTAAATCAAAATATTTTATTTTCTTTCTTAAATTAGAACAAAAAGAGGAAAGAAATAAACTCCGCCCACATTGTAGGCGGAGCAATGAATTGCCCCGCCCATTTTTAATTGTTTCGACTCTAAAAATTCACAATTCAAAATAGAAAATAATTTTTATCGCCTTATTTAAATTTTAAATACCCAAAAATTTTATATTTTTCTATATTAAATTAGAAAACAAAAGACAGAGAAAAATAGAGAACTAATTAAAATTCTTATATTGCTTTTTAAATTTATGCACTTAATTAATTGAAAAGAAAAGTTTACGCACCTTCGCTGTTTTTGAAAGAGTAAGTAATGTTATTTTTTTTTCTCATTTACACCCCCCCCCCTCGCCCCCCTCTTTACATTTGTAAATCAATACCACAATCTAAAAGCACTCTTTGGGATTGCAACGTCACTCCTGAATGTTTGTCAGTGTAAATATACACACGAAGCCGCGAACAAGTAAACAATTTAATTCTTACAAAAACAATTTAAAAAAAAAAATTTTTTTTTATACAACTATTTTTTATTTCACGCATACTATACTCAATCGGATTCAAAGGACACGATTACATACATATACTACACACATACAGTGACTTCAAAACTGACAGCGCAACACTAAAGAGAAAAAAAAATCTGATGTATAATATATAATTTTTTTTTTCTGTTATTAATTTCAGGAAGAGGCATAAATTTTCTTTTTGAAATTTATTAATGAAAATTAACGAAATTCAAGAATGGAAAAAATTTTCTTTTTTTTAGTAAATGACGAATTTTATCAACTTCAAAGGTGATGCTGTTATATTTACAATTTTTTTATTTAACCGAAATATAAATGATGATAAAATAATTATTTTACTAATTTATTGCAGATTTACTAGTCAGAAATGCCAGCCAAATAAAGCGACTTTCAAGTGGACTTGGGTCGCTGGATTCTATAAATTTTTTTTTTTTTGACGTTTAAATGAATTTGTTTTATGATTTTCTAGTTTAGGAATGATTTTTTTAGTATAGAAAAAATATTGAATGATTTTTAAAAAAGAATTCTTCTCTGTTTCCATGTTTTTTTTTTGTTTTCAGTCAACGCTTCCATTGCAACCTCGGATGATAATGATGACAATAATATTCTTAATAATGATAAATTATAAAAATTATAATTTAATTATAATTTCAAAAATGCTATTTTTGGAAATAATAATAATATTAGTAATTAATATTACTGGTAATATTAATTAATATTAATATTACTATTATTAATATTTATTTTATTATTATTAATATGAATATTCACATTAATATTAATAATTTATAATAATTTACAATGATTTATATAATTTTTAATGATTTACAATAATTTATGATAATTTACAATAGTTTAATAATAATTTAATAATATTTAAATGCCAGTCATTATTCGTAGTTATTAACGGTTCCAAGTTTCCTCAAAAGTAATGCGTCGCTCGCACCAAAATGTCCCAATTCGGTCGTAGAGAACACAATAATTCTTTTTTTTGTGACCTTAAAATAATGTCAAAATATTATCTTCTTTTTTGTTTCTTCGCTTGCTTTTAATTTTTAGCGTCAGCTTCTTTTTCAATAGAAACGCATTTTACTTTCGTGAGCAAAGTAGGAACCAACTTTTTCTTGTCATATTTATTTGGCCACATAATATTCCAAAATATGATTATTTACTAAAATAATTACACACACGTGTCTTGCATTTCCATCCAAACGTAATTTTTCTTTTCAACAAAAATTTTTCTCCTTCGAAAAAATAAAAAAAAACCGCTCGGGTCTTGAAATAAAAAACAGAATATCAACTTGGGGATTCCCAGCAATTTTTAGTTCGAGACGCCACCGCCAGTGGTGGGATTCCCAAAATTATAGTTCAAGACGCCAACGCTAGGATTCTAAAAGTTGTTGAATTTTTAGTTTCAAGGCGATTCAGATTTTTTACTGTTACAAAACAAAATTTTCGCAAATTGGATTGAGATGCAAAATATAACGAGTGTTAATATTAAAATTATTATTATAGTTTTTAAGACCTTTTTTCAAAAAAAAAAAAAAAAAAACTGTCTGCCTAACGTAGCCTCAACTTGTCTTTTTTTCTTTTTTTGATTTTTATCTTGCCCTCTCGCCTGACGATGCTTCATGCTTGCTGAAAAAAAACAAAAACCTTGGTGCGCTTCGCTACCTGCCAAAAAAAAAATAAATATATATTAACGCACGCCGAAAAAAACCAAAAACAAACTATGGATTAAAATTCTTCAACATCGATGATCAAAAAAAAAATCGAAAAACAAAATCAGACGACAGCAATGCCAACCAGTGTCCAAGGAATTGGCGCCATGACTGGTGGAGTATCAGCAATACCAACCAACACTATTCCAGGAGGACTTCAGAACGCCAATATGGCGGGACTTGAACTTGGCAAGAAACGGATGCGCGACTCCAATGATGATCTGCTAATGGTACCACGGCTTATGCATGAACTACACACTTTCCCTTTTATTTTATTTTTTTTAATTTTCTTTTGTAGTCAGGAAACTCGGAAAAACTGTTTTCAATTTCATCCATTTTTCCATTATTATTATTATACCTTTCTATTCATGGTTGTGGAAATTCTTTTCATTTTTCATTTCTTTTAATTCTTTTTTTCAATGAACACTGATTTTATTTTTTCAAACTAATTCATATTGGTAATTAATAATAACAATAATTATTATTAGTAACCTAATTTTTAAAACAATTAATTTTCGTACTAATTGTACGGAAGGCACCGTCTTTATTTTTTTAAATAAATAAATAAATAATTAACTAATAATAATAATAACAATAACAAATGATTCTATTAATAATAATAACTATAAATAAATAATAAACTAATAATAAGTCTAACAATAAAAAAAATAAAAATAAAAAATAATCTAGAGTTGCTTAACCAACGCGATTTTTACGTCAGGATGTAATTGCTTTAACAAAATTAAATTTTTTTATAAATGCTAATGAATAAAAACAAATTAATGACTTCGGAAGGAAATAAATCTAATGGAATTTTTGCTAAGTACCAAATAATATAATAAAAAAAATTCGTATAGTAAAAGTAATGTAAAGAATATAAAATCGAATAATAATAAATAATCGATTAATATAATAAATTTATTCGTATGGTGTAAAAGTAAGAACAATGTTATTAATTTTATTATTTAAAAAAAAATTGCTAATATTAAAAATATTTTAAAGATAATAAACATAGTAAAAAATAAAAACAAAATAATAATAAACACTAGAATAATTTAAAAAAATCTATTTCCAAGGGAAAAATTTCCACAACCATTTATTTAAATGCCGACGCCCTTTTAAATTTTTTTAAACTATAACATTTTTATATTTTTATTTTATTGTTTTAATTTTGTTTTTCGAAACCTGTTTTTGAAGCATTTTGCAATAAAAGGTGAACTATTTTTGTTTTTTTTATAAATGAAAATAGGAAAAGTTGAATTGTATTTACATGGTCTTTTCCTTTTCGTTCCAACTGACTTGTTAGTTTCAAGTTTAAATCAAATTAGCTTCGATCGATTAAATTCCCAATTTTCAGAGATACGTGCAACAGTTCTCGAGTTTCCTGTGCAGTAAATACGATTAAGTTACAGATACCTATAGTTTACTGCGATTGTGAATACACTGCCGAGCGCGCTTAGAGCTCTAGCTCCTGTTATTTCTTTGTCATGTCTAACGAAACAGAACCGTTAAACCACGCGTCGCTATTGGATTTTATCATTTCAAAAACAGAGCAGAATGAAAATAAATGAAAATAATAAAAATACAACATAAAAAAAAAGAATTTGTAAAATCGAATAAAAAGAAATTATTCGAAAATAACTGGAAAGAATTTATTCTCAATTTTTCTATTTAGAGAAATTTAAAATTTAATTAAAACTAAATTTATCTAATTTAAAGAAATTCGAAATTTTTATTTTAAAAATTAATTCATTTCAATTACTTAATTTAATTTTTAAAAAAAATGTTAGTGACTTGACCGTTACCTTTAATTATAAAGAACGGAAAAATATGAGAGAATTGTTTTCTCTGGAAGTGGGGGGACTAGAGACCGGACCACATCTCCCATTGGATGATGAGCGGAGAGGGGGAACGCTGGGCGGAGCAAACGGTCACTGACCTTCCCCCTCCCTGCGCTCTTCTCGCTTCTTAACTCGCTTGATTTAAAAATTTAAAAGAAAATTAAATTTAAAAAATTATTTTATTTATTTTAAAAAAATTCCCAGTTTTCAATTTGGAAAAAAAATGGAAAACATAACTATAATTAAATATTTTATAATTATTAGTAATTATTTAATTTAAAAAAAAAACTTTAAATAATACTTTTGCGTACTATTAATAAATTATTAACTAAAATGAAAATAGATTAATAAAATCCTAGTGACTCGTGGTTATTGAAATAATAATATGAGACGGTTCAGTTTTCGTAATATTCGTATAATATCTATTTTGCATCATGTGACACGACACCATTGGCTTTCTTCAGAAACAAGCGCAAAAATTCTTTCATATATCTTCTTTTTAAAAAATATATATATTTTTAAATACCAAAAAAAAAATATATATATTCGCTTCTTTCTGTTCGTCCATTGCGATGTTGTCCGTTCGGAGCTTACGCCTCGTAATGTATTTATAGATCGCTTTACCAATCTTTTATTTTCACAAAATATTTTTAAGTCCATCAGTAGCAATGAATTCTTAACAACAGTTTTTTAATAATAATCAAAATAATAATAACTGTAAATAAATAAATAATAACAATTAGAATTCCTTGCTACTGATGTGCCATATAAATTTATCGTTAATTCCTTTTTGGCAATTCTTTGGTCGATATTATTAAATTAATTAATCAAATTTTCCAATGATCGACCATTGCAATTATATCGTAAAATACACTTTTATTAAATCTTTCGACCATTTTTTTCATTTAATTATTAAATTTAAAATTGACTTTTAAAATTGAATTTTAAAAATAAAATTAAGAAATTAAACTCAAAAAATAAAAATTAAAAACTTTTACGTACTAAATAGTTATAAATAATAACAGAAATAATATTAATAATCATAAAAGTATTTTTACGACATAAATTGCAAAATATACTATTGTAATTCTGATTATTATGATCGATACCTCTTTTATTTGGAAGAAAATTTTATTTCTTTAATTCAATGTTAATTATTTAATTGAATTTAAGTGAATTTGAAATTTACCAGTGTTTATGTCGATGGAATGGAAATCTAGAAAATTTCGTAACATTTAAAAACTGATTTTTAGTTTTATTTTTGAAAAAACTGAATTTCAAAGAATTGGATGATTTTTCGTTCATAGAGATTTTCAAGTTCAATTTATTGTATATTTAAATCAATAAATTATTTTTAATATTACAATTATAAATTATAATTAATTATAAAATAATAATTGTTATTATAATTATACTTACAATTATAATTTATCATAATATTATAAATTTATAACTCGAAAAAAAAATTTCATCTCCAATTTTTATGAATTAAATATTTTCATATTTCGTCGATGTAAATATTGTTAACATATCAATATTCATTAGGATGAAGAGGAACCGATCTTGGTAATTTGATCCGTATAATTCTCAGCTTGCGCCGATGATGCATGTTGTGCTTTCGCGACCCCGAGGTGATGGTGCAACGTCATCTCCTCGACACTCGGAATGATGACCGAGTGTTTTTTTTTATTATTTTTATTTTTTTTTCTCAAAATAGAAATTCAGTGATATCACCAAACTGGCCTTTAAAAATCGATTTATTTTTTTCTTTGTTTGTTTGTTAACAGCCACTATTCATTCACTAAAAAAAAAAATTACGTCGTGTTCACAAAAAAAAAATCTAAAAAAACGCACTGTAGATCGCTTACACACTCGCTACCATTTCTCTTTCATCGAAAAACACAATTT
The DNA here is from genome assembly GCF_015476425.1 of Leptopilina heterotoma. Classification (NCBI taxonomy): domain Eukaryota; kingdom Metazoa; phylum Arthropoda; class Insecta; order Hymenoptera; family Figitidae; genus Leptopilina; species Leptopilina heterotoma. The sequence continues at coordinate 68,013 of NW_025111062.1, forward strand.
CTTTCATTGCTATTTCTAAAAAAAAAAAAAAAAAAAAAACAGCAATTTCACGAGGCACGCCTATTATTTAGTTTTTTGCAAATTCATTTTTTTGTGTGTATATATTTTTAAAGGGAGGGGGGAGGATATCCAATCGAGACCAAAAAACGTATCAAAATTTTGCTTTGCAACTATTTTGATACATTTTTTGTCTCAATTTGAAAACAAAATTTGAAAAACTTTTGGGGAAAATAGATGAAACGGTTTTATGAGAGGAAAATAAAATTAAATGTGGATTCTAGCAAAATTGGGGATTTTTTGAATAAAGTTTAAAGTTCCACCAATAGAAGGTGAGGGAGACTCAATGAAGGCGGGTCCAGAGTGGGAGTGGGGGGCGCTGGGCGGAGCGAGTACTTTCCCCCTCCACGCGCTCTCGGTCCAATCACTTCCTGCCTCGTTGGTCTCTCTCCCCTTCCACTGACGGAACGACAAATCTTTTCTCCGAATAAGAATTCATTTCGGGTAATTTTTTTTTTAAAACGTGTGTGTTGCGTTTGTTTACTAACCAAACTCGCGCTTTTCAAAATAAAAACGCACTTCCTTGTGTCAGTCTATAACTCATTCGTTCTAATAAGTCCTTTAGAAATCGATCATCTACACTTTCTTTGCCTTATCAAAAAATTGTCTCTTATAATTCGCGTTCTTTCCAAAGCTTTTATTTTTGAGTAGCTTTCTTGCATCTCGTCGCAGCTTCTAACTTTAATTTCTTTCGTTTCTCTTTATTTGCTTTCTCGGATTAAAAAAAAATAGTCGAAGCAATTTTTTTTTACAACGGGACATTTTAATTTCTTTTTATGATTTAAAAATTGATATACCTGCTAAATGTGAATCTTATTTTTGTTTCACCCAAAAGAGTGAGGATTAAGGTTTCTTTTTTGTCGATTCATTATTTTCCTTGGAAAACTTTTGGCCTCGTTAAACTTTTTCATACACGCCAATGACACAGCACAGAAAGAAAAAAAAATTACGGGAATATAAAATTTGAAATAATCACGCGCACTTTTCAATGGCTGGTTTTTCTGACATTTTTTGCAAAAAAAAAAAGAAAACAAAGGGAGAATTTACAGTTGCATATACAAGAAGGATCGTCGCTTGGGAAACGTCGCTGCAAGCTGCGTCATCGGCACAACAATAACTCCAATAAAAAAAAATTAAATATAAAATGCCCTTCAAAAATTAAATTTTTGTAGCCATGTCCTGAAAAACAAGTTGAAACACGAAACTGTCTTTGTTGCAGATGGACATGAAGTCTGTCGGGTCGTTCTACTACGAGAACTTTGTAAGTGCAGAAACAACAGAATATTTGAAAAAAAACAATCCCCTTGGGTCAAAATAATGTTTCTTTTTTTTAATAAAGACGTGACAAGGAGGAAAATTCTCTTTTCAAAAAACTAGGTTTATTTGAAGAAAACTAATGGTAATGTTAAACTCTTTTTTGGTAATTACAGGCCTTCCCAGGAATGGTTCCGTACAAACGTCCGGCGGGCGACAAGTCCGGCGTACCGGTTTATCAGCCAACCGGTGCGACGACCTATCAGCAGTTAATGCAGCTTCAGCAGCCCTTCGTGCCTGTGTCATGTGAGTACACTGGAACGCCACCCCTACCCGCCCAATCCTCAAATCATCAATCGGTTCAAAACACAATACAAAATCAAGCAGCGGCGGTGAACGCCGACACCAATGGTCACGGGCTCCTTCTGGATCCCAACAATCCGCCACCGCCGCCGCCCGCCTCAGTGGCAACGAGCGGCGACAAAAACACAACCTCAAATCACGACACCGACACAACACAAACAACAAATCCCGAATTGAATCACACAAATGCGTCGCATCAATTGGCCCTACCAGCGCCGCCCATGAGTCCCATGACATCAATGTCCGGTTTGACCTCCGTCCCAAGTGTCGTCGTCAGCATGAATCCAATGGTCTCAGTCGCCACGTCCATGGCCAATTACACAATGGCCAACATGGCGAACCTCAATGTTCTCAGCTCCCTCGGTATGGCGCCATCACTAAGTCTCGATCCCGCCACACTTGCCAAAGAGGTAGCGCAAAAAAATTACGCCAAGGCTCTAAAACTCTCCCAAGCCACTCAACAGTCCTACGCGATGAATCCTCTAAACGCATTAAATTACACCGGTGTTTCACTCAATAAACAAGCATTATCAGTGGCAAATCATCATCATCATCATGCGGGAATGCCGGGTGCCGCTGCACCTAGACAAGTCGTGTCTGGCCTTGCTGGTATTGGTGGCGGTCTCACATCCCCCCTCCAAGCTGGAATACTATCCTATCCGCGTGCTCCGGCGAGCGCCACCTTCAATCCTTATTCATTGATTAGGCAACCGCCGATGCTCCATACGAGTCCCTATATGCAGACATCCTTGCCTACTATGCAAACGGCCGCTACTGTTCAATCACCTTATTTGCAAAGTCATTACGCGGCAATGCTGCCAGGTGTCGCTGGCAATCCGGGATTCGCCACTGCGGGACTTCAGGCAATGCCACAAATGCAAACCGCTAGTCCAGCGACTATTGCGGCTCAACCGCAGGTCGCCATGCCTGCCAGTAGCGGTGTTATTATGCAGCCCTATAAGAAAATGAAGACCACTTAAATTCTTTGCGTCAGTGTTTTTTTTTCGTTTCGTTTTCGAATTTTTGCGGGAAAAGAGAGGCTCTCTTTTTCAGGGTTTACAAAATATGGTTCCTTGCCTAGGATCTCAGATTCTTTACTCTACTTATTAGTTTTCTTGTTTGGTACTATTTGGTACTACTGGTATTGTTCGGTATTCCTAGTAGTATTCGATACTCCTAGTAGTATTCGGTATTACTAGTAGTATTCTGTACTCCTAGTAGTAATCGGTATTACTAGTACTATTCGGTATTCCTAGTAGTATTCGGTATTACTAGTACTATTCGGTATTCCTAGTAGTATTTGGTACTCCTAGTAGTATTCAGTATTACTAGTACTATTCGGTATTCCTAGTAGTATTCGGTATACCTAGTAGTATTGAGTATTCCTAGCAGTGTTCGTTATTACTAGTATTACTCGGTATTACTTGTACTATTCGGTATTCCTGGTAGTATTCGGTATTCCTAGTACTATTCGGTAACCATCAAGAACTAGTTTATTTTTAGCTATACTTTTAACACTAGTGGTCAAATGTGATTTTTAAATTGTCGATTTTTTACGATTAATAAATTTTTAAGATTGTCGATTACTAGAAATAAATTTGTATAAAGTAAAAAAGGGTCAATGTCCAAGAAAAGGAAACTAAGGAACAAGAAACTTTCAAAAAAATTCGATTTTTAGTTTTGAAAATGAAACTTTAGTTGTTAGTTGTAATGGCCCGGTGGGTTAGGTGAGCGACTGCTGAAACAGCGTCGAGGGTTCGATTCTTCTCAAAAGAGTTTTTTTTTCAGTAAAGTTTTTTACTGACTCAACTGGGTAGTCGATTTTTTACTCGATTAACTTTAACTATCGCTTTGTTTTAACAATAAAAAAGAAAGAAAAAGAAAAAATATTGTTTTTCGAAAAATGGTTCCATTTTTAACAATACAAGAACAATTTTCAAGATTGTTCACTATAAATAAGAAACTGGGAAAGAAAAAAAAGACCAATGTACAAAAAAAGAAACTTTCGAGAAAATTCAATTTTTTCTTTTGAAATTAAAAAATCGTAGTTAATAGTTGAAATGGCGCGATTGGTTAAGTCATCGACTGCTGTAAAATCGTCAAGGGTTCGATTCTTATCAAAAGCAATTTTCTTTTTTCGGTCGGTTCACTCAAATAACTTAACTACTGCTTAATTTTAAGAAACGGGAATTAAAAACGGAAATTAATCAAAACAGAAATTTATCCGAACAAAAAATCGACAATTTACTACACTTTTTAGAAATTGACGAAAAAAATATCGCTACTTCGTACTCTAGAAAATTAGTTTTGAATATAAGGATCAAAATTACAATTGAAATCAAAATAAATTTTTGATGTAGGAAAATAAAACATAATTTAATGAAAATAAAGAAAAATAAACTTTTAATAATTAAAACTCCAGAGGAAGAAAAATCAAAATACTTTCTCTATTTTTTTATAGCAAATTTCTTTCTTACAAAAACTAATCAGTTGTCGTTAGTTAATAATTATTATAATTAGTTACATAAACTAATAAATTCTATTTTTTAATGTGTGTCAACGTTTGCCTTTTTTTTACTAACATGAAGATCAATAATTTGAAAAATAAAATTATGTCTCTTCAATTTTTACAAAAAAAAAATATTCAAGTTTTAAAATAAAAAACATTCAATTTTTTAATTGTAATTGATTTTTAATTTTAAAAAATTCAATTCTTTACAATTTCTTTACTGTTTTTTTATTTTTATCTTGTTTATTGAAATAAGTGTGTTAATTATTATGATAAGTTAGAAGAATTTATTAATTGAAAATTGATTAGCACTTAAGTAATTGTTTTATAATAATTTTATTTATTAATAAAAAAGTTTTAATAAATAATTTTTTATCTAATTCCTAAAAATTGTGTCTAATCCAAGAAGATTTAAATTAATTTTTTTTCAAATTTACTTTTTAAATTCAACTATAAAAATTTTTATTTCAACATCAAAATTAGGAAGAAAGTCATCAAAGTTAGAAATCAACTTCTAAAATCGAAATTAAAAAATAATTTCCAATTTTATTTTTCTGAAAATCAAAATTCTAATATTTAAATATAACAGAATCGAATTTTTGTAATCCAACAATCAAATTACAATAAAATGATTGTTAAATCCAGAAGGTTAATCAAAACCAAAAGTTAAATTAAAATCTGAAAAGTTAAATTGAATTTTTAATTCACTGTGATCCTATTTTCAAAACTAATATCAAAAGACTGAGAGAGTGAAAAAAATTTTTTTAATCTCCGAATTTTTTTTTCAATTTATTTTTACTACTATAAAAAACAAGATGAAAGAATAAAAAAGAATTTCTCATTGGGCAAGGGACCTAGTTGCGGACTAGTTGAAAATAAAAATTCGAGCGACATTGAAAAATACAAAGTTCCAGAATAGCTTCGTTTTCTAGTCAGACATTGTCGGTAAACAGTGCCTTATCGACCCGATACCGCGCATCCGTTTTTTTTATTTCATTTTCAAATATTACTTGACGGCTGTAAAAATTGCCAGCGACGTTTTTTTTTAGAAAAAAAAACGAAATTATTTTTCAATTCACAACAAAACGTTTGCGGGTTTTTTTTTGATAATTTTTTTTCTCTCTTTTTTTTATTTATCAAAAAAAAATACTTGCGTTGAGGTTTTAATGGCTCAAGACTGTGACATATTCATTGGAAGTCCTCCTTTTTTTTACTCCCAAGCGATTTTAAAACAAATCGTCCAATCTTTTGTCATTTTTGTTAATTCGATTCAAATTTTTGCAAATTCATTTATACATTATTTTCAAAAGAAAAAAAAATTTTGGTTTTCGAATTTTCAAAAATGACCAAGGATGATTGAATTTTTGAATTCAAATTCCCTTGACCCCTTAAAATTGTTTTCTCTTTTTGACGGTGAGATTTAGTTTTTAGCAGATTTCAAAATATTAATCATATTATATTCTTCTATAATAATTATTACAATTGTAATATATATATAATTAATTTTATTAATAATCGTAAAATTTTTGATAAAAATTAGTATTCTAATTATTATAAATTTATAATAATTTTATAATACAGAAATAATAATTATAATTTTATAATAAAAATTATAAGTTTTATAATATTACAATACTAATTATTATTATTATTATTAATTAATTATTATTCTTATATTAATATTTTTATTAATATCGTTATTATTGAATATTTCTAGTTAATAAAAATTGTGCAAATTAGTTTAAAAAAAAATGATAAGCGCGTTTTTGTCTTCGATTCAATTCGGGAGAAGTTCGATAGCAACGGTGAACTACGTGAAACGTCAAGTTCAAAACCGGTGCATTTATTTAAAAAAAAAATAATAAATGATTTGATAATTATGCATTTAAATTGCAAAAAAAAAGGTAGAGAAAATGACGTGAATACGAGTTCACTTGCAATATTCTCTAACAAACACAATACACTGACACCGTTTTTACAAAATATCCTTATTAAAAAAAAGAGCGTTTCACTGTGACGTATTTTTCACAAGCCCCCGCTGGGAAAAAAAGAAGAAAATTCTTGATTAAAGAATAAAAGGTTTCTTAAAAAAAAAGAAACTCAAGGCAAATAAGGAGAAAAAAAAATGAATAGAGAATTAATGTTGTCGTTGTTCGTTAAATTTATTATTATTACTATTATTATTAAACTATGATTACTTATTAATATTATTGCGAAATGCAAACAAAAAAAACCACTTGCCAGTGATTTGAGCAGTCTAGATTTTTTGGCGTATATATTATAATATATATGTATATGTACATATTTTTCCTTTTAAAACAAAGATGTCGAGATAATATAAAAAAGTTCGTACATATTATAGAACACTTTAAAAGAAAATACACATTTACACGAATATTAAGATAACAACAAGAAAAAAATTAATAAAAAATATATATAGACATTTATACGTTCATCCTCCCGTATGATAATCAACTAAAAAAAAAAAAAACGTCGAGACAAAAGTGAGAGAGGAAAACGTGTCAACGTAGATTTTATGTAGGGTTTCACATTGTATCATGATGTATAGGTTAGAGCTGTACGACGGTCATACTTTTTTCAAAGCACTTCAGAAAATAATGTCACACGTTGCGGGGAATTTTTTTTTTTGTTTCTTTAAAATTTGAAACTAAAAAGATGGAAAAGAAACGAAAAAGATAGAAAAGAAATAAAAAAAATAGAAAAGAAAAGAAAGAAAAAAAGAAAAGAATGAAGAAAAGGGGAAAAAAAGAAAGAAAAAAGGGAAAAAATAGAGCGACAAGGGAGGGAGAAAGGGAAACGAGTCAAAAGTGGGCGGTAACAAGTGCTGCGCGCATCGCACCACGCACAAAAGTAGGGGAAGCGCACCGCCTACAAGTAGTGACCGCGCGCAGCAATTGGCTCCGTCCAGAGAGTGGAGGGGGAACCGCGATCGCCGGCTTACTTATAAAGAAGTAAAAAAAATCACAGTTTAAAGAAATAATATACAAATAAAGAAATAAATTACAGAAAATAGAGTTTGAATAAAGAAATAAAATCAAAAAATAGATTTCAAAAATTAAAAAAAAGGTTCTTAAAAAAAAAAAAATTCAAAATTGAAAACCGAATTTATCTTCCACTTAATCAACACTGTTGCATTGTTCTCTGAAGTTCTTTGATTCCAGTTTTATAGATGAAAAAACGAACCTCTCGATATGAATGTCGCACAATATAAAAATGGAATTGCGAAACTTTGACGTCGAGTCTTCCAAATGAAGAATTAAAACTTTAAAAAAAAAAAAAGAGAAACCCCCCAATTATTTTTTCATTATTCTATTAAATCAAGGGGTTAAATTTATAATACATTTTTTCATCTAAACACTGGAATTAATGTCAAGTGCCGTCATTGTGATAGTATACGTAGTATGTAATACAGCATAAAGTCCTAAAAAAAAGCATACATTTAAAGAAAAAAAAATATATGCACGCGAACATTTTATAATAATAATAATAGAACACAAGAGTTCACAAAAATTTTCAACGCGTGTAACATTTTACATTTTTGAGTGAACTCATAATTATGGCCTCTTGCTGCAAAAAAAAAAAAAAAAATGAAAACTGTTAAAGAGCCCTTTTTTTGTTCATCACTGAGAAAATATTAATTTTTTTCCAAAATGAAAAAGCAAAGATGAAAAATTAAAAAAAAATTCTAATTCTAATTGAAAATTTGTTCTAATTTTCGAAAAAGAAAAATGTTAAGTATTTTCTCAGTGGTAATCAATTTTTTTTTGCATCTAGATAAATGGAATTTTTTCAAAAATGGGCTGAATTGTGATTTCAAAAATTCGTCGATTATGAAAACAAAAAAAAAAACTGAAAATAACAGTTAATTCTGCAGCAATTTTTTTTTTAAGAAAAAAAGGGTTCCTTCATAAAACATTAGGACAAACACGAGAGGGTGGCTGGTTTCGATAATATCCGATGATTGAAACTCTTTTTCTTCAATTCGAATTTTAGAGAAATTTTTTTTAAGAAACTTTATTTTAATTAACAAGAAGATAATTAGTTTCGATAGAAAAAATTTGTGTATAGAAAATTATTTTTTATCTCGAAAAGTTTACCGCTGGAAATTTTTTTCTTCGTTGATATTAATGGAAAATTTAATTTTTACATTTTAATTCAATTTGAAAATGAAATATTATAGTGATTCTAAAGGCGAAAATTTATTAATTTAATTGAAAATAATTAACAATTTTTTAAATTAAACGAAATAGGTTAATTGTGGTCGATTCTAAATTTAATTAATACCTTCTGCAGTCTATTTGATTTTATACATACATTACATTTAATTAAACTATCAATAATCAATTAATCCTTACGTGAATTCAATTGCCTTTCCGATTAATTGAATTACTATTACTAATTTTATTTAGATTTTTTTCTAAAAATTGCTAAGCCCCTTACTTACTACCCCCTTTACACCCTTTCTTCTAATTATTTTCTTTTTAATCTTTTTCTGAAATTTAATAGGTTTCTCGCCTATTTTTTAATAAAATTTTTAAGAATTTTATGCAAAAATTATGTCAAAACTTCTCTACTCATTTTCTATTCGATGTAAAAAATTCGAAATAACAAATTAAAAAGAAATTCCAGTTGAAAAAGTGTAAATTTTTACGATAAAATAAAATGTCACCATTGAAATAATTTTTAAGACAAATTTTTTTTGGTAACAATTTTTTTTTAATATCTATAATTTCTATGTAAAAGAATTTTTACCTGTTTATGTAAACAAAATTTTTATACAAATTTTTTTATATTCTTTCCGTATTTTTTTATATACGATATTTATGTACTTTCTATTAATACAATTTTTATTCAAAAAGAATTTTTATATTTTTTCTTTATCATTTTTACACCAAAAGAAATTGTTACCTAATTTCTTTTAATATAATTTTCAAATAAAAAATAATTGAATAATCTCCTTTAATATAATTTTTATATAATTTTATGTAATTTTATATAATTTCTTTTGAATGTAATTTTGATATAAAAAAATTTGTATATATATATATTGTTTATGTAATATGAATGAGGAGAAATTTTTATATAATCTTTATTTTAAAGAAAATTTTATTTAAAAAAAATTTTAAATTGATAAAATAAATTTATTAAAATCGAATGAAAAAAAATGTTTTTTGAAATCATCGGATACGAAGCTAAGACATAGCGGAAGTGCCTTCCCTTGCACTGACACTCTACTGCACACATTCGTGTTATACACGGACATGACTATCCACTTAAGGAAAGAAAATTATATATATATCTATATATATATATAAAGCATATTATAATAACATTTATATAAATATACATAGTATATACAATATACATATATATCTCTAATTTATATACACATATAAATACATACACGTACAATATACAATGCAATATATAAATCGCGAGGTTGCATGAAAATAAATGTGCAACGAAAAATTTACTTCTATCCAAAATGAACTTATTTTAAAAGAAAATACCTATATATATATATATATATATATATATATATATATATATATATATATATATATATATATATATATATATATATATAAATATACATACATACATTTTCAATATGTAATTTTTTATAATTTTCTATATATATATGTATTATTACCCTCTACGTAAACAAATAACATCACGACCTATACTCGATTTTTTGTTTCCATCATTTATATTTTTCCGAATTAACAAACATTTTTTTAAATTTGGATTTTCTTTTCTGAGGTTTTTCTTCTTTTTAGGGTTCAAACTATAAAATAAAAAAATTGTTCATTTTTGGGGTTCAAATTATAAAATATTATAAAATTTCTTCTTTCTGGGGTTCAAATTAAAAAATATTGTAAAATTTCTTCTTTCTGGGGTTCAGATTATAAAAAATATAAAATTTCTGCTCTCTGGGGCTCAAATTAAAAAATTTAAAATTTCTTCTTTCTGGGGTTCAAACTATGAAATATTATAATATTTCTTCTTTGTAAGGTTTAAATTATAAAATTCCTTCTTTCTGGGGTTCAAATTATAAAATATTATAAAATTTCTTCTTTATAAGGTTCAAATTACAAATTTTCTTCTGTCAGGGGTTCAAATTAAAAAAAATATAAAATTTCTTCGTTTCAGAGTTCAAATTAAAAAATTTCTTCTTTCTGGGGTTCAACTTATAAAATATTATAAAATTCCTTATTTCTAAAATTCAAATTAAAAAAAATGATAAAATTCCGCTTTTTGGGTTCAAATAGAAAAAACTCCTTTTTTTAGCACATAGAAAAATTTCCTACGACAAAAAAAATGATTGATAGCATTTTTCTTTTGTCAAGTGTTTGTTCGTGGGGCGTATATTGTGTTACAAAACTAAACCCATCTTGGATGAATCAGAACACGTTTGGTCTTAAGTGAGAGATACGAAAAGCTTCAAGGACCTTACATAATGCACGTGTGGGGTTCTTTGAATGAGTCAAAGTCTCGTCTGACCAAACACGTCTTGTTCCCCTTGTTAAATGGAAGTAGAAATGCTTATTTTCTCCTCTATTAACTTTGGATTTAGTGACGTAACCTTGATTCATAAGAAAATTGCCCTAAAACTTTTCTCGAAAAAAAAGAAAAAAAATATGTATATGTATGTATTTATATATGTATATATAGGTATAAAAAAGGCCTCTGCGAATAAAATTTTAAAGGAAAGTAAAGTAGTCAAAGACTTATGTTCCCACAGGCCTCGCTAATAATAAAGATATAATATATAAACACGTATTTCGACAGGATGTTTACTTTCCATATTTTGACGAAAAAAAATCCATTAATTCTCTTCTTTATTTTAATATTACTAAATCCTATACTAATATTTAGAAATTAATATTAAATAATAAAAAAAAAGTTTTTAATTTCCTGTATATTTTTCTAATATGCATTTGTTTCGAGTTTTGTTTAAGTGAAATTTATTATTCTAGTTAATTTAAAATCAAAAATTATTTTCTAATTCGTTAAAAGTTTATTCGTTTAAGATTAAGATTTTTATTAATTACTATCGTGTTTGGAAAAAAAATTGTGTTATTTGTTTGCAAAAAAAAATTGTTTTCGTAAATTTTTAGTATTTTGATAATTGTAAGTTTTACCTAAAAAATAAAGTGTGTTTTTTCTTTTACTTATTTTTATTATTATTTATTTATCGATAAAAAATTATAACGAAAAAATTGTGCTAATTTTGAAAATTTGTGCAAAATATAGAAATATTTTTAAATTTATACATAAATATTGGTGTGAATTGTCATAAATTTTAATTTTTTTTTAAATTTTACCTAGTTTAAAATTTTTTAAATTCTAAAGTATTGTTTGAAATATAAAAAAATTTGAAGAGGTTATAAATGAAGATAATAGTTTATCCGTCCAGGTAAAAAAACGGAATTACGTATAGAAAAAATTAATGTTAAAATTAATTTTTAAAAATGAAAAAAAATCTTTTAAAATAAAAATATTTTTAAATTGTTTAAATTAAAAAATGTTTTTAAAATAAAAAATTTGAATTATAGTTTAAATTTAGAGAAAAAATTGAAGAAATGAAATGCAATATAAAAATTAGTTTTTAAAATGTTTAATTAGAAGGGAAAATAGAAAAGAAAAGAAGAACAAAAAAGAAAAATAATGTGTAACGATTTTAAAAATTACTGAGTAAAAAATTTAAATTTCGAAAATGTAAATGTCAATAAATTTTAATAGCAATAAATTTAAATTTACAAGCAAATTTTTAAAAAAACCAAAAATTTTAGTTAGAAAATATATGTGTTAACTCTAAATTAACATATTAGGATGCAATTTGAAATTTTTTCTAAAAAAATAAAAAGACTTCTTACTTCTAGTGAAGAGAATTATATTTATACAAAAAAAACTAGAAATTTATGAAATAATGACCTTTTTAAAGTAAAGGATCAAAAAAGGAATTGAAATTAAAATTATATATTCTTTATAAAAAAAAAATTAGTTAAAATTTATTTACCAAAAAATTGAAAAAAAAAATTAAATCTGGACGTAAATTATCTGCAAATATTAGTGATTAATGAAACGAAAATTTATGCAATACTGTGTTTAATGTCAGTGTAATAATAAACAACTAATAAGAAAAATTATTAAAAAAATTATTTTAAAAATTATTTTAAAAATTATTAATAAACAATTAATGAGAAAATTAAACAATTAATAAAAAATTTATAACAAATTAATGAGAATGGATTGAAAAGTTAATAAAAAATTATTACAAAATTACTTATAGAAATTATTAGAAAAAATTAATAAGAAATTAAAAAATTATAAAAATTAGTAAAAATAATAATTTAAGACAATGAAAAAATTGGAAGTTTTAAGATGAATTTTAAATTTTTTCCAAAATTGTTGCAATTTTTGTTTGGCGATAGTTTAGAAATCCCCCCTCCCCCCTAATTGTTGCAATTTTAATAATTTAGAAATTTCCCGTAGAAATTTTTTTTTTTATTTTTACCTAAAATTTCTAAAAACTAGTATTTTTTTTCTCTGAAAAAATAAAATTTTGATTCAAATCAGAATGGAGGGAAAAAAAATTTCTTTGGTAAATCTTAATTACTTTTCAGTAAGAAGAAAATTGCTCAATAATCTACTTTTTTTAATTAATTTTAATAAATGAAAAGAACAATAGACTATCACTAATAAGAATTTTTTTACTATTTTTTAAAAAAGAAAAAAAGAAAATAAAAATAAACAATTAAAATAAAAAATAATCCAGACAAATTTTTTTCCCCTTTCTCTTCAATAAAATAACTAAACAAAAAAAAATTCATTTGAAAAATACTAATTTTTAGAAATATTGAATAGTTTTAACGACTTTTATTCTATTTACAAAAAAAAAATTTTTTTTACGGTTTCTAAAATTAATTAAGAAAGAAAGTTTTTAGAAGGAAATTTTTTTTTACAAAAATCTAAACTTTGAGAAAAAAAATTTTTTTTCCTGGAAAGTAACACGTCCTGTGGAAATAAGACACGTGAATGTCCGATATAATATATTATTGTCTAAATTACTGTTTAAAAATTTATTTCGTGTACGTAAATAAAAAAAAAATATTAATTAAAAAAAAAAGGAAAAAAAGCGCGCGCTCAAAAGACACGCACGTCCACACAAAAAAAACACCAACACGTACACGGACTTATGCATATATGTATAATATCTCTATATATACTATATTTAAATCTCGAATAATGCTATATTCGTGCGTCCCCGGGAATGCAAATGCAAAAATTCCTGCATTCGTTCGCGACCGATTTTTTTAAAACTTTTATTTTTTTTTCTTAATTAATCACCTTGTATTTAATTAAGTGCGCAAGTATAGACTTTTAGTATATAAATACATTTTAAAAAAAAATATGAAACTTTGTACAATATTAGTGTTAATTTTTTCGTCTCTGTTTTTAAAAACATTTTTTTCTATTAAAAAAAAAAAAAAAGAAAAGAAAACAGAGCCGAACGAGTTAAAAAGGTCGAATGCGATTTTGCGCATGCACGCTCGCGGGGTTTTTTTTCTGTCAGGAGTCAGTCAGTATTTGTAATAATAATGCTTGATAAATGCATGAATATTTGTTTTAATAATGCTTTTTTCTTATTTCATCTCTTTTATTCTATTGACCAGAGCAAAAAAAAAAAAAAATATCCTTCCCGAAAAAAATTCTCTTGAATGGTGACAGTTGAGAAAAAAGGGTCTGTTATGAAAATTTAAATTTTATTCAAAACTACTAAAATTTTAACAAAAAAAAATTTTTTCAAGATTAAAAAATATCGTTTTTTATTTTTTTTTCACTGTCGCCATTCAGCCGCTAATCCCAGTATTACAATAATTATTATCTATACTTATACTTCGTGTATACTCATTTATATTATGGCGACCATTTTTTTACGCTCACAGCCTTCTTAAGCCTTGCTTCCTGCTTCCCAAAAATGAGAAAAAAAATTCAAAAATCCTTGGAAATTATTATTTTTGACCTCGTGCTTGCGTTTTTTTTTCTGTTTCAGTTTTTTTTTATTAAATGTTTGCCTCATTGTTTATTTGCTGAGAGCACACTATTTAAAAAAAAATTTTTCTTTTTTTATTCCTTTTATTTCAAAGACGCTTATTTCATTTTTTCAGAATTTTGACAAAAATTTCATTTAATATTCGTGTCTTCGCGCCGAAAAATACTCACTCCTTTTCTGTTTCTCTCGACATTGTATTTTTTATTTTCCATAGTCGATTTAGGAAAAAAAAATTCCTTATTTATATTATTTTTAGTGTCACTAAACGATCCTCGTTTATAAAATTTTTTTTCAGTAGAAAAATGTGTTTAATATTTTAAAAAATAATCGTTGGTGGCAATTAGGCAGAGTGAGAAGAGTGGGGGAAGCGAGTGCGCGCGACGCTTTTGAGAAGTGGGGAGCGCCGAACAACAGCAGCAGTATAAATAAGGAATTTTTCGCTTGTAGTTGCTTTCCAATTGATGAATTTTTCCAAAGAAGGTTGCTATTTTGAAAATGTATTGATACGTTGAAGAAAATGCTTCTTTTATATATAATATAAATAATATATTTTATATATTATTATTTTCTTTATATATTAGATATATTTCAATATTTATTATATCTCAAAATATATAATATATTTTGAATATATTTTGAAGACTGATTTTTTGGGTGAGGATTTTTTGGTAGAAAAGCACGTTGAGAAGCCAAGCACAGGGTCTTATATAATAAATATATATATATATGTATATATATATATATCGTAGATGTTAGCTGCTTTCAGTATGACGAAAAACCACTGCAACTGTAATACAGACGTACGTATATCGATAACCTTTTTCCATCCATTCCTTGAGACGATGTCAAGCTATATATTTCCTGCTCTTCTTAATCCACTCCCCCACCACTATCACTCCGAAAGCTTTCCTGTGCTTGAGTCGCGCATCACGTACGATATCTGAAAAGAGTTTCAGGTTCGATCGCGTCAATACCACTATTTTTTTTCATTCCCAGTTCCAGCAATCGCCACATCGAAAGACTCGTCGAAAGAGTTGTAACTCTTTACTTATTTGCAACGTCTCATTGCATAGAGAATCGAAAAAAATTTTCTAATAATGTAGCTTTGAAATTTTATGAAAAATTTTTTATAAAAAAATTAAAATCTTTCTATAGACATTTGAAAATAAAAATAAAAAAAAGATGTATAATAAAAGGGAATTATCACTATTTTGAAATAGCGTCTACAATAGAACTGACAGGGATCGAGTGAGACTTAACGCGCAGGACAGAAGAATAGTGGGGGTGACCAATCACTGTGACTCCCCCCTCCCCCCATTCCACACACGCCGTATTTACAAAATGCACACTAAATTGACGCTATTTTGAAAGTTCTTTCTTATTTTAATTAGTTCTTTTAATGTTTTCCACTCTTGAATTAAAATAATTAAAACTTTAATTTAAATTAACTTTAAAATAAATTGTTGAAAGGAACGAATAATTAAAATTTCAAACATAATTAAAATAAATTGTTCAAAAGACCGAATGATTAAAATTTAAAACAAAATGAATTATTAAAAAGAACGAGTGATTAAAATTAAAATAATTCCAAAATTTTAATCTCGATTTTAATTAAAAATAATTTTTTCCAAATTTCTCTAAAGAAATAATTTATTTCTTTATACTATCAATTAGGTATAAAATTTTGCAAAATGTTGCAAATAATGTGAAAATCAGAGTAAGTTGAAATATTCCCGGTCTTCGAATTTCCTTTTTCGTATTTTTTTTTTTTTTTTCTTAAAGAAAAGAAAAAGAAAACTAACAACTTCCTTTTTTGCAAATCTGCAGTTCTTGACTAAGGTTTGAATGCACGTCTTATTAATAAACCGAATTATCCCTCCCAACTCATGCTACCCCCCTCTCTATCCTCTCTCAACTTGCAATCCTCGGCTGAATCCTTCACTATCTTTAGTCAGCAGACTTTTTCCTCTAGACAGAAAATATACACGGAAATTTTATATTTCTTTCTATTTCTGGCAAAAAAATATTGAGAAATATGTTTCATATATGAAATTTACAAAAAAAAAAATTTGTATATATTTTTCTTCTGCAATAATGAGATTGAAAATTTTTAATATTTTTAATAATTTAAAAAATGTTTAATATTATTGACACCTTTTAATATTATTAATAACTTTTAATATTATTGATCATTTTTAATAATTTTCAATAATTTTTAATAATTTAAAATAATAGTAATAGTCAAATAATTAAAATAATAGTGAAATAAATATATAGATTTATAAATTGTAATAAATTAAATAAGTTTGTAAAGTTTGTTGTTTGCCAAAAATAAATAAAAGTTATAATAAATTAATAATTAAAAAAAAATGTAAATATAGAATTTAAATATAAAAAAACTAAATATACTTTAAAGTCCATGTATACTTTAAGTTTATTTTTTTAATAATATAGAGAATATCTCAATTTCAAGTATTTAGTGTAAAAAAATAATTTCTGTCTAAAGTTGAAAAGTAACAATTGCTTGTAATTAGTAATATTAGATTATAACTTTTTGTCACTTAATTTAGAGTAAAAAATTATTTCTAAGATGTTTTCTATGTAGCATTGTATATTTTCAATAATAACAAGAATATTAATAAACTTTTTCTGTTAACAATCTTTATTCATACAAAGTTTGTGAAAGAAAATTTAAAAGAAAATGAATGTACTTCTGTTTTGACAAATTATTCTCTCCTTTGCCTGTATATTTAATTTATCTTTGAATGTTTGTAGAACATTTTTTTCATATTTTAATAATAAGACTCTACATTGTGGCTCTATTAAAACACAAAAAAAAATAATTGAAAAAAAATTCAAAATAAGGAGTAAAAATTTAAAGTAATTTATAAATTACTTAATTATTCAACCAAGTTAATAAATTATAATAATAAATAAAATTACTTCTATATAAATATAAAATTAATTATCATTTAAAACTAGAATAAATTTAAAAATAATTATATTTGTATAAAACAAAAAAATAAAATTAATTTTGCAAATGTAGAGTCTAAAGGAATGCAATTTTACCAGCATTAAAAAATTAACGCACAAAAATAATGATTTATGCAAAAAAAAAGAATCTCTATTAAATAAATACACGAATACAATTTACTCACACATCACTTTAATGCATGGAAAATTAACACCGAATCTGAGGAAAATGAAATTATGTTTTTCTTTTAATAGGAAACTGGATGTAATTATTCACATACGATTTTAACTATTTTTACTACAGTTGCTGCATGTTAAACACTTTTCGATGCCAAGCAACAATTTTCAATTAATTTTATAATTATAATTTTATTCTTTGAAAATTTAATCAACATTTGCAATGTTTACATCAATCTAAATATTCTTTAGAATGCATGTAATTTATTTCCTTTATTTATTTATCCGTTTGTTTATCTCATTATTTATTTATCGATTTGTTAATTATTTTATTATTTAAAAAAAATGTTCCATTTAAAATAAAAAATTTTTTTTACTAAAATGAAGATAATTTTAAACATAAAATGAAAATGCGATTCTTTTTTTAAATTTTTCAGAATGTATTAATGATAATCAAAAGTGTAACGTTACTTTACAATTTTACGTAATTGGTAATAATACAAAAGAAAATTGTAAAGCAATTTTAGTTTATTTTAATTTTATGTACTTTTAGTTTTACTTTCAAAAACTCGTCGATCGTTAAAAAAAATTTAAATTGTTTAAAAATGTTTAGAAAAAGAGAATAAAAATTCAAAATTCCAACTAAGCTCTTAATTATAAAAGTTGACAATTTACTTCATATTGAAAGCAAAAGATAAGTTTAAATTGAAAATAAAAAACGAATACAGAAGAACACACGTTACATTGGAATATGGCTTTTGAGAATATATAACATATATTTATATTTATTTTGAAAACGGTCTCTGGCGAGTATTTGAAGTAAAACTTTTCAGCGCACGATTGCACGTAACTCATGTTCTTTCATTATTTCTCTTTGAAATTTCTGTTTCATGCTTAACCTCAACTGTGGACGCCGCACGACTTTGAAAACCGAATGAATGAATATTATCCCGAATACACTGCCTGCAAACGCTTTAACGCTCCAATCCCAAAAATGAATCCTTCTCACGCACGAAACCTTCAATTCCTGAAAAAACTGATCCCGAAATTTATGGTAAACCATCTCAACTAATAATTCTTATTTAAAAAAAAAAACAAAAAAATTAATCGTGTGGCGATTGCCTTACCTTATCCAAAAATTCATTTCGCGACTCAAAAATTTCCTTTAATTTCCTTTTATTTTTGCCATAAATGAAATTTTATATTTAAAAAAAAAATCGTTTACAACGAAAAAAAAATCGATTGCTGATTGGAAAAAATGTCACTTTTCAAAAAAAAAAAAATGCGTTTTGGTGACAAATTTTTTAAAAAAAATTCTACGATTTTGAATCGCTGGCTTGGTATGTGTGCACTGCCGCCGCATTATTGCCATGCCCGCTCATCACTCGTGAAAAAAAATTCTTTTTTTTTAAACGCACCCTGGTACATGGTGGACCATCAAGAAAACTTTTTTTTTCCAAAATTTGGACGTCTTTCAAACACACGATTTATTATTTTATTTTCAACCGAAAAAAAAAATTTTTTATAAAAAAAAACTTATATTTAAATATAATTTAATTTAAAAAAAAATTTACGAGAACCTATTTTTGGGGACGAAAAAAATTGTATTGTCGCTAAAACAAAATAACAAAAATTGTTTGCTAGGAATTTTTTTTTTTAATCGCAAAAAATATATATTACTTGTTGAAAAATGGGCATCGAGAATTGAAATTGTTTCACTCGAAAAATTTCATTTGGACATGTACCTGGGTGAATCTGAGGCAACGTTAAAATAAAAATCGTGTGCCGCCTCTCTATCTTTGGTTTTTTCGGTGCATTCCGACCGAAATGGTAATGGATAAACAAAAAACTGTACGAACACTGCCTCGTTTGCTGCATGTGGATCGCCTTAGCAGCCTTAGCCACTGTCGGGACCCACGTGGTCCCCCAAAACGCTCACTGTGTCGTCTACACAGACAGCTGCGGACAGGTAGACTCATTATTGTAACCAGTTTTTACCCGGGTGCCGACTCTGCATTAAGGGGGCCAAATTTCTCGAATCTCTTTCAATTGCCATCAGTAGTTCAATAATAAAAAAAAAATCTCAATTTTTACACCGATTCGAGGATCTTAATGCCGGGTCGATACCTTTATGCTGCTAACCTTCAAGATCCAGGAAGGATGCAAAGAAAGCAAGATATTTTTCTAAATTCCGAATTTTTATTTTTAACGCATTTTTGAATTCAATTTTAAAAAGTGTTATTAATATAAATAATTGAATCGCCGGATCGTAGAAGGGCATTTAGCCTGTTTTAATTACATTACGATCCGGCGGTTCAATTATTTATATTAATATAATCAATTATTTATTAATATTAATATAGTTAATTATAAATATTAATAAAGTTAATTTTAAATATTAATATAATAAATTAATAATACTATATTCTAATAATAATCATTTAAAATAAATTAAAACCTCGAGAATAATGGGCTAAACCAAATATTTCGAAACGAAATAAAATTTCTTTTTCAATTATTATTGCATTCTGTGCATCGTTCTTAGAGGATCTTGGCTAACACGTAGCTTTTGGGGGTATCTCCCTCACAACTGCTCACCGCAACTATAACTGCGAATAACCACTGCCTTTACCTGGTGTCTGTCTATTATTACGATTTTACAAAAAAAAATTATTTTCCATTTTTCTTTGTATTTGCGATTTCTTATTCCAATTTAATTTATATATTTTAATCGTTATTAGTAATATTTGTAATATTATTATTAAATTGTCAGTATTTTTAGCATTTTATCATATAGTATTTTCTTATCATCGATTTTACAATTTTTGTCTATGAATTTTAATCTCATTAATATTATAATGTTACTGCAATTTTTATCACTATCGTTCTCAAAAGTATATTTTCTTTTTATCTTCCAGAATTATTGTACTTTTTATTTCTTTTTTATTATTACATATAGAGAAAAGGTACAAATATAAATTTGTTACAAAAAAATTTCATTTGAACGAAACAAAATTTTGTTTAAAAAATTCTGTTTCAAATTTTATTTGGTTCAAAAAAAAAATTCTGTTTCGAATAAATTTTATGTGATTGAAACAAGAATTTATTTGGTTCAGATAAAAGTTCATTACCACCAAAAAAAATTCATTTGTGACAATTTAAAATTTATTTGTGCCAATTTATAATTTATTTTTGGGAAATAACATTTTTATTTGAAACAAAGATAACGTTACAGTAGAGACTGTGAGTCAAATATAGATTTATTCAACAAAAATATATGTATTATATTTGGTTCAAATAAGTAACAATTCTCTGGATGTAAAATATCACTATTATTATTGCAATAATTTGCATCACTGTTATATGATAGTATATGATATTATTATGATATTATATGATATTATATGATATAATATGATACTATATGATATTATATGGTATTATATGATATTATATGATATTATGATATTATATAATATATGATATTATTATATATATATATATATCATATATATATCATATATTATTAATTATATAATATATGATATTATTATATAATATAACGTTCCACTTTTATTACAATATAATTATAAATGTATTTTTGTTGTCATGATAAACAATTTTCTAATTATTGTGCGCAACCAATGATCCTGTTACTTAAAAATCTTATCCCCTCATGGAAGAAAAAGCCAAGCACGCTTATCGAATTAAAATTCTTATAAAAAGCTCTTTACTTAACTAAAATTTTCCATTTTATTTTTGTGCTTTATTAATTTAACTAGACCAACAAAAATATTTGTAAAAGTAAATGTTTGAGTAAACAGCTTTTTTAAAATGTCATACTGCCACTTTACGTATCATGTCATATTTTCTCGCTGCTTTCTTATTGACACAGTTTATTAATATATTTCGGAAAAAAATACCACCTTAAAAAAGAAACTAATTGTGTTTTAAAAACTGGATTTGTACCTTTTTTTAATACGCTCTGGAGGAGGACTTTACTTTTTGGAGCTAGATAACTATTCTCATATTAATGGGCCTTAAATGTTAACCAAAAAAAATTTTTATGAACGTTTTATTCTCAGGTAACTTTTTATCTTTGGGTATTTCTTTTTTAATTGGGAATTCTAGAAATAAGAAAAACCCTGAAAAAATGGAAGATTTTAATACTAATTTTTTATTTTCCATTAGAAGGAGATTTTGTCAGTCTTTAATAAATTTCTTTTATAAAATTGATTATACTAACAAGCGCATTTTATCGACAATCGATTAACAATGCTTCAGCAATATTTTAAATCCGATGCTTATTGGTGAAAAAAAAGTTCCATTCAATTTCAATGAGCAATTGATTTTAAAACTATATAAATTCAATTAATCAATTGATCACTGTATTTAGAAATTATTTTTTGTTTTCAAAATCAATTTTTTTTTATTCAGTACTTTAATTTAGTATTTTTATAATTTAATTTAATTTATTTTAATTTTTAAATTTATAATTTAATATCCATTTTGTAACGTAAATAAAGTAATAAAATAATATTTACTTATTAAATTTTTTTTTTTGATAAAATAATTGTAACTAAAATTTTAAATGAATTGTTTTCGATGTAAAAATTTTTATGAAAATATTCTTTGACAACTTTTTTTAAGTATTCCTTTATGCTTTAACCTTTTTATTATCCTCTTTGACAATTTTCATGGAAGTTTAATTTCTTGGGGGGGGGGGGAGGGATGGTAGGTTGTAAAATATAAATGACTCCTAAAAGTCCATTTCATCAAACTTGAAAATATTATTTTTGCTCCACTATCTGCGCGTGAACTTATAGGAGAATAAAATACGTCATTTTGTATTCTGGTTTGAAAAGTTATCCCCAAACGATCCCATCAGTTCTAAAAACTTATCTTAACTTTTGAAATTGTTTTATCGCACACTCACGGGAGGATTTCATAGATTTTCAATGGCTCAAAAACCATTGAGAATGGTCCAATTCTCCTCCTCCATCACCTTATTGAAATTCAACAAATCAGTTTATTTACTGTCATTATTTATAAATTCGTAATAATTTTATGTCGAGGAAAGGTTTTTTTATTCGTTTTTTAGACTAAGAGTTCTTTTTTTTGTTTCTTTCCTACACTCGTGATTTTTTTTTATTTTACATAAAATTTTAGTAGAAACGAAGGAAAAGAAATTACAATTTGCAACTTTTATAATTTTAGAAAAATTTACGTATCGTGGCAAATGACATTTCTTTTTTTTATTCCTAAAAAAATACTCAATTTTTCATTTAATATAGAAACACAGAATCATTTAATCACGTACGCTTGCATTTGGAAGCTTTGAGGCACAAAGTGTAGTTAAAAATATGTTTCATTCAATATAGAGAATTTAATTTTAATTTCCAAAAGGAATGCTTTTAATGAAATAATAAATAAAATAGAGAAATAAAAATGGTTGTGCAAAATAAAAAAAATGTATTACATAAAAATACTGAAAATTAGATAAATGAGAAAAATCCTTTCTTGAAATAGCTTATTTTTCATTTTTTTGTCTTTAATTTAAGAAAAAATCTTAAATTTCCTTTTGTATATGTTAAGAAAAATCTAAATAATTTAAAAATTATAAACTCGGTAATGGAAGTTTTTTTTTGTTAAAATTTTCATTTCACAAGACGTGTAAAACGTCAAATGCTGAGCACGAGCTTCTTTTATTATACAAAACGCTATTGTTATGGTTGCGGAGTCGCAGTTGACCTAGTGTTGAACTTATTTGCAGTAGAATACATTACTTTTTGAAAGCTTACGATTTTCCAGTACCTATTTTTATAAACGTACTTATTAATTAAAAATTATGTACATGTAAAATTAATGGCGCCGATAATCGATTGACACGTAACAGCCACCCATTGGTACGCCCATGTGATTCACTTTTTTTTCGTAGCTTTAGTAGTGAGTGGATGTGTGTGTTTCAAAATTGAAACCACATGAGCGAAGCAATTGGTGACGGTCGACGTTTGGCGTTAAAACAAAAAAAAATAAAATAAATATGCTTGGGTGATAAAGGCAAAACGATCAAAATAAAAACATTATAAATATAACTTCCTCCCCCTTCAAAAAAAATGATAAATGTTCACTTCCCAAATAAAACGGATATTTTACGATTTGTCTGTTTTCACGTTGCATGGTGCATTGCAGCTACAATTAAATAATATCTTTTTCATTGATTACGTCCTTTCTTAATTTGCTAAATTCTTGTTTATTCACTGTGGAAAACTATCGTTATAAGCACTAGAAAACAAAATTTTTAAATCCTTTTTTTAAACTTTGAATCATGTAAAGATTTTTCGAAATTGAAAAAAATTAAAACTACATGAAATGAAACAGTTGTATAAAAAACAAATTTGAGTTCTTTAATTCATAAGTTACAATCTTAGAAAAATAAAATTCCCTCAAAAAAAGATTTCCACTTATTTTTATATTTTTTCCTAATATTCCTTATTAGATTATTATTATTGCTACTATTCCTATTGATAATTGTTATATTCCTTTTCAAAAAAAAAATTTGTACTAAGGATTGTTATTGCTATTAGAATTATATATAACATACGGTATTAAAAGTCACCCAAGCACTGAACCCCTTCTCCCGGGCCATTATTTGCATGACCAGACTCTGTGTTTGTAGCAAATTATCTCTTACGCAAGTGCAAGAATTACTTATATAAATATTATGAGAAAAAATTCATTTTACACGATTTTTAGAATAAATGACGCTTTTCCGGCAAAAGCGGAATCAAAAGATTGTCGTAACTTGAGAGTACAAAAAATAAAGAAATTCAAGTTACAATATAATTTTTACGTGATTCTGGTTTTTTCCAAAAAAAATAAATAAATATTTGCACGCTTCTATGGTGAGCCTATGGTATATACTTTTTTGCGCGATGAATCTTTCTCTATTTTTTTAAATCTCTGTCTGGTAGGTTGTTAACGCTTTTAATCTAACTTTTTTGCTAACACGACCGATTATTACCATTTTCGGAGTTCGATGTTATTTATTTCCTATTTGCTGCATTTTTTAGTCTTTTATCATATCATTAATATATTTATCTCGCCCTTATTAGATTTCTTGTATTAGTTACGGTTGTATACACACATTGACACTTTATTTAATTGCGTGTACATAAAAAAAGGAATTTCAAAGTTCAAAATTTATATTGTAAGTACAGAAATAAAAAAAAATTCATGGAAAAAAATAGAAATTTTTTGTAGAAAACTTGTATTTCGCGCACGCTAATAATGCATTTACGGCTTTTTTGTATTCTTATACATATTAATCGTTTTTGTGTCATTGATATATTTTCAGCTTTTGAAAAACTCACTTTGGTTTTTTTTTCTGTTCATGTTGTATGGTTTTTTTGTTATATTTCTCGATTTTCTTTTGCGCATATATTTATTCACTTTCGTCTCGGCAAATTCGAAAATGAAACGTGATGCATTTCGTACACGCATTTTTTAGTAATTTTACACACAAATACATTCACATTTATATAAAAATATATATCTTTTGTTCAAAAGTTGATTGACGGGATTGTATTATCATCTATTAATTTATTACCGGATCTATTAAAGAGAATAAAAAAGAAAAGAGAAACGATCGGTACTTTTCTCTCCAGTCGGTATGCTATATGGCCCGTTGAGAAGAGGGCTTTATTTGCAAATTAATCCTGAATTATCGATTTAATTACTTTTTTACACTTGTATGAAAAATTAAAAAGCGACTAGTTTTGTTTCACTCGAAATTTAAAAATCTAATTTATAAAAAAGTGAAGAAATACCTTGTCTTCATTCTTCTTTTCTTCTCAAATCAGGAAATTACGATTTATCTTTATTAAATAACAACTTTTTTCTTCTTTTGATGGTCCTTGGAAAACGTCAGCTACATCTGAAACAAAAATATTAAAACTGTTAGAAAATTTGTTTTTAAACTTCTTTTAAATGAATTACTTCTAATTATTCATTCCAATTAAGCTTGGCGTTTTAATTAATTTCTAAAAATCTATTTTCAGTATAAAACTGATTATTAGTAATTGAGAACCAGATTTTTTTGTAATTACTAAACGAAAGGAAATAATTAGGTAAATTATTGTTGAAGAAGAAAAAGCTCGTTTGTTTTTCAAGAGTAAATGAAGGCATGAAACGATTTTAAATTAATTAAAAAGTTTCCGACGCCATGGCGCCTTTACGCCCCAGTGGCCTGTTTTCAAAAACCGCATATTCCAAACCTCAGTGCCTCGACCTCAGTGACTGATGTCTCTCAGTCTTGGCAGTCTAGTTCACGATATTCAAACGCTTGGCATTGTAAACTCTCAATGCCTAGAATTCCAACCTTTGCTCTTCTGACATCTGGCGTGCTAAAGCTTGACATTCCGATGACTAGTGCTTCTTCAAAGTTCAACGCTTTAATGCTTCAAATAATAATTTGATATTTCCGAAAGTTTCACTCCAATTTCACCTATAGAATAGAATAACAATCTAATTTTCAAATCAGTTCCGATTTTTAAAAAAATACTTTTTTTCCCTGCTTTTGATTCCAATTAAAGCAAGTGTATTAAGTAATTAAATTTCTAATTTAGCGATAAGTATGCAAATTTCTTTGTCTATAGGCACGTTCCTTTTGCATTTTGATTTGAGATTAGAATGTGACGCAAGTAGTTTAAAAAGAAATTATATTTTTTACAAGTTTTTCAATTCACAAAAACAAATTTTCTTTTATTTACAATTAATGAAAAAAATTTAAAAACGATCACGAGTCTAGGATTAAAAGACCCGAAGTTTCGGGAGAAGTTTTTATTTACAAAAAAGAAAACCAGTAATCAGAGATTTATTTAAAAACGTTTAGGTAAAAACACCCTATTAAGAAAAACGTTCTACTGCAAATTTACCTCCAAAACTGTCGTACGAATGCTCACTAATTGTTTCTATTTTCTATTATTGAGTAATAATAAGAAAAAAAAATTTAACTTATTAAATTTAAAGTAAAAAAAAATTGAACTAGAAATGTTTCCAATAAGAAACAAGTTGAGCATTCGAACGCCCCTATAGGTACCTATATTTGTATATTCGGTCCATATTTTAGAGCATGAGATGTAAGACGTGATAATGCTCTAACAAAAAATGGAAATGTTTTTGAGAGAATGAATTTTGATAGGGGTTGAGAGTGAAATTGACATTTTTTTATCCCTTTTTTTTGAAAGTATGAACGAATCATGAAACTGTGAGTGAATGTTCGAACGAGAGAAATAAGACTGTGTTTTTGAGGTAAAATGATGGAAAATAAAAACTAGAATATCATTTACAATGATTCTGCCATATTTTCTTTCAGTTACTGGACACCCTCCCGGTGTGCCAAGATTTTAATCGACAACTCTGCAACCGTCCCGCCTGCAAATTTATTCACCTTTATGATGGTGAGTACCAAATGATTATTTTTCTCTAAAAAACGAAACACAAAAGTTTGAGATAAGAAATGATGAATATTTTTGTTTTTAGGAAACGTAGAGGTAATAGAGAATCGTGTAACAGTATGCAGAGATGCGGTTAAGGGCGCGTGTTTGCGGCCCCAGTGTAAATATTACCATATACCGGTGGCCTTGCCTCCGGCACCCCTATTGGCTGTCAGCACCTCCGCATCTACCTAGTAACTTGTTTCTCGTCCTCACGATCTCATTGTCGACCGAAGAGTTACAAAGAAGGAAAAAAAAGGATCGAAGAGGATATATTTCTTGCCCGCTCAAAAAAAAGAACCAGAGAAACATTGGCTTAGACGCGAACAATCGCAGTTGTTTATAAAAGTCACCTTTCAAAAATTTGAAACGAGTGGAAAGGAAATAGAGGTAGAACACGATAATGAAAACGCGAAAGCAGGTGCTGTTTCACGGAACGAACTAAATTCACAAATCTCTTTTCAAAAATCTGCAATTTTTTTCATCTTCTTTTTGCATAAATTACGATTTATCTTTATTAAAAACCACCTTTTTTTTGTACGTTGGTCGGGAATTCTTCACCTGTAATAAGAAATAATATTTAAAATTCGGCCTTCACACTATCTCTACTAGGTAAAATAATTTTTTTTAACCAATTGCCATTACTTTCAATTTCGGTAAATTTTTTTACTATTAAAATGGAAGTTTTCACGTCTTCCTTTTTTTGAATTCGTAACGAAAAAAGTCCTAGCTTCCAATTATGTTTTGACTGGTTAATTTCCCTCCTCTCTCTCCCCTCTTTACGTGATAATACGGTCAATTAAATCCGTTAGATTTTAAGCAATATTTACTTGTGATTTTAATTTTCAATAATTAACTCTCTCTTGAGTGTTTTTTTTCTTTTTATTATTATTACTATTGTTAGTAATGTAGATATTTGAAAGAAAACCGACTTTTAATACTAATATACGTTAACAATGTTTTTATACGCGATCTTCAGCGAAGCGAAAGTTCACGTACCTTGAGTTAAGTTAAGTCTACGTTTCGTTATAGTGTTCAAGTCATTTTAAATCCCCCCTTCCATCAAAAAAAAAATCTGTACAATTTTCAAGTTTTCTTATTAGAAATTTGTACAAATCCAAGTTTTTATTATTATTAAAAATATCTTGTATTTGTAATTATTGAAATGTACAGCTGCGAAGTTTTTATTGTACAATTTTTTTTATTTCTAAGATTTTGAATTTTAATAGATTTAAGAATTAAGACGTTTTGTGTAAATTCGGTAGGAAAATTTTTGTTAAAAAGTTTGTAGAAACTTTGTTGAGAATTTCGAGTTTTTAGAATATTAAAAGATTGTTTAAATTATAAAATTTATAATTGAAATCTTTTTACTTTTAAAAATAAATTTTCTTTTTTAAAAAATGTTAATTATAATAATCTGATGGAAAATTCAAGATGATTTTCAGTGAAAGACAAAAATTTTTTCTCTTTAAAAAGTTCATATTCCGTGAAAACAGACGACCCTGAAAATTGTTCCTTATTAACTTCAGGGACATCGTCGATATAAAACGATTTTCTTTCTGTTTTTTGATTTTTTGTTTTAATTTTTGTTTTGAGATCGTTGGGAACCTCGTTTCCAGGCAGACGGCATATACATATATAAATATTATAAATATATATGTTTGTATGCACATGTGGACGCGTAAAACGTTTCACAGTTAACGCGTTCGTATGCGCGTATACCATGAAATTATATATTGTAACGCATAAGTAGGATAGCTAGGGCTCAAGGGCCAACCCACGGATGACGAATGACTGATTTATTGACACGATCGTGATGAGAATTATTATAATGAAAAAAAAACAATTTCAACGAGAGGATTTAAAAAAAATATATATATATATAGCGTCAAAGTTTTTATACTTACAAAACGAACACAAAAGCCTGGTCACATTTCGTTTGTTTGTTATTTATTTTAAATAAAAATTTAGCTACGTGTATAAAAAGAAAGAGAACACTGAAATTAATCATATTTCTGTCATTTCAACGAGAAAAATCTTTATATTTTACAAAAATTGTTTGCCTTTGAATTTTTTTTGAAAATTTTATTTTTTGGAACAAGAAGGCAAACATCAAAAATAGTGCAATGTTTGTTTAAAAATTAAAATCGTTACGTTTTCTTTTTAAGTAGATTTTTATCGACCGGAAGGACAGAAATATTCTAAAGGTTAATTGATAGGGGTTTCATATTTATATAATAAAAAAAGAGCGATGAATGTGAGTTTAAGGGACACTTTTTCATTTAAAAAGCCGTCCAAGAAGAGCAACAGTTTCGTTTTTGGAAATTCAATTTCCATTTTAAATTTGAATGGCTTTTTTTCTTCAAAAGATTTTTTTTGACATTTGCGTGCAAAAAAAACGAAATGATAAGGGAGAATTTTTAAAGATATTAAATAATCTTGAATTGTGATAATAGTCTGGAATAATTTGTAAAATGCAATAATGAATTTCGAGTCGATTGTCAAAAAGGAACTTGCAGGTTGCTCTTTTATAGAGACGCAATATTGTATGTACGTGTAATGAATAGTGTATGAGAGAAAGTGAGAGAAAACGATAGGGAAACGAAAGACATAATAATTAACGAACAAAAAAAAACAAACGAACAAAAGTAAAAAAAAACAAAAAAACACCAGACGTTAGGCATTGAAAAAAAATCTCCCGGATCGGGAAATAAAGCTTTATGACGAGGCTTTCAGCCCTTTAAAACTTGCGTCTCACTCCCAGCGTCAAGAAAAAATTTATCTACAAAAAAAAAAGAAAATAAAAAACACAAAAAGTGCTAAAATTCCTCGTCGGGCGACTGTACTATTCAAAGAATAATAATAATATATATTATATAAATAAATAAATATATATGTAATTAAAAAATTATATTTAACTATAAAGATAGATTTTCAAAGAACGGTATTAATAATTAGAATTGATAGGTGCGAAGTTTTGACACTTATTCAAACACGACTTAACGAATAAAATATTGCGTAAAAAAAGAAAAAAAAAACTGTTTTTGAGATTGGAAAAGAAATCTCAAAACACTTTTTTTTTATCGTCTTACGTGAATCATTGAAAAAAAATTTTTATATAAGAATATAATTTGTAATCGTTTTAAAAACTCTGAGATTATTGATATATAAAAAAGAAAACAAGTTAGTTTCTTCCGTCGAAGACTAGATTTTTGATGTCGGTCCCTTCATTTTCACTTATTATAGATAATCTTTAAAAACAAACGAATTTTCTATATCTCTTATAAATCTAGATAATCAATTGTTTGATAAAAAATAGAATGAGAAGAAAACTAAAAATTCTAAATTTTTCCGAATTGGAAAGAAAACTGTGGGTGATTTTCATTTTTAATCTCCAGGGGAAACAGCGAGATATGAACATATGGAAAAACAAAAAAAAAGAACTTTTATTGCCTAATGATCTGTGATTAAAACGATATTCAACGAGTTTCATCATAAAAGAAAAACCCCCTGAAAAAACCGCAATCATTATTTTTTATTTAAAACAAAGCACATTAACCGTCCATAAAAATCTCAAAAAATTCCCCTGGTTTGAAAAAAAATGTCAAAAAAATTCAACGGACTGCGAAAAGTTTTCCGTATTTTTTAGAATAAATACAAGAATGTGAAAAAAAAGAGAGAAAAAAAGAAAAGTGACAAATTTAACTAGTCATGAACGTTAGGGTTCTCCGCGTTTCGATTAATTATCTCAATGATTGATTTTTTTCCTATTCATTCTTCATAAACGTAATTACTCGAATGCACCCTAGACGTAAAAAAAAAGAAAACTGATTCTAGTTAACAAATTAAAAAAAAATAGCGTGATTAAAAAAAATAAAAAAAAGAGTAAATGTTCCTGTACAGCATTTAAGAATCAAACGACACCTCATCAAATCACAAAGAAATAATAATAATAACGGAACACTTGGTATTTAAAGGGAAAATGTATTTCTTTTCGAAAAAAATGTACCTATGAGCAATTTTTAGCTAGACTAGTTTTAAAATGAAAATTTAATGATAATTACAATTTTTTAGATAGAGTATTATACAATTTCAAAAAAAAAGAAAGAGCAAAATAAAATAGTTGAAAAAAAACATCGACGACCTTTAAAAAGTTCAGAAAATAATTGACATTACATAAATAGTACAAGTTTGATATTATGATATTATTCGGAATCTAGTTCCCTCTTAATACCAAAATCCACACTCAGTACATTTATTATAGTATTAATAATAAAGAAAATAAAAAATTAATACTCACGTGAATAAAATCCTTCGAGTTGTACCGTTTCGTGTGTTTCCAAGCCGAGAAACGTTTCTCAAGTGACGAACTGAAACAAAAATAACTGTCATATAGAACTGCAGTGGTGGGAGTAATAATTTCTGTCGCGGACTTTGAGCGCTTCGTTAGTTCCGAAATTCGACACGCGATCAGCGCTTAGATTCTAAAGATCGCTCTACTAAGAAAATTATCATTTTTCCTGCTCAGATTCTTGTGAAATAAAAGAAGATTCTTTTTAATACTCTAATAATAATCTTTTTCTAACTCATGTATTACGTTCGTGACAATATATTTCTATCTTGGCCTTAAAACAATTTCATAAAAAATTTCAAAATTTGTAAGTTATGAATGTTAAATTTTAATACCACCGGAATAATTGAGAAAAAGATTTAAAAAATTTAAATTTAAATGTTCTAAAGGAAGAAAATTAACAAGATGAGTATTGTTAACTTTTTCCTTTAAAATATTAATAAAATGAGGTTAGAATTAATTTAACAAGGTCCTAATGTGTAAATTAATTAACTTTTAAGTAACAAATTAATTTACAATTAATACAATTATTCGTTTCAAAAATAATGCAACGAGACATAACCTAAAAAATATACTTTTATTACTTACGAAAGGCCAACATGGAAATAGATTACGAAAAGCATAATAAATACTCTATTAATTAAAAATTGTTAGAAAGACTCTTTTTGCACAAAAAAAAATGTTTACTAAAATAGAAAATTAGAAAAAAAGGACAAATATTCTGCTTTTGCCTTGATGGTCAAGAAAAAAATATTAAAAAACCGTCAATATAGGAAAAACTTTGAAAAAACAACACCAGGAGAAATTTTTCTAAAGGTACGTTCATTTCAATGCATGGAAGTGAATGTA
The DNA here is from genome assembly GCF_015476425.1 of Leptopilina heterotoma. Lineage (NCBI taxonomy): Eukaryota > Metazoa > Arthropoda > Insecta > Hymenoptera > Figitidae > Leptopilina > Leptopilina heterotoma. The sequence goes on from NW_025111062.1 coordinate 100,124, forward strand.
CCTTTAGGAAAAATTTCTCCTTCGCGACTGCGCAATGTGAGACAAATAGGACAGAGTTCTTTTTCATCCTTCTCACTCTCACACTTCACGTTCGCTAAGGAGTAAATTTTCTAAGAAAAATACTAAAAAAAAATAACCAGTATTACAAAAATTAGTAATAAAAATTGTATTAAAACAGTAAATAATTACTTATTAAATAATTATTTCTTACTTTCAAAATTTTTCTCAGACACATTTCTCGGCTTGAGACTATAAAATCGAAAGTACCCTTCTTTCGATGACGAGAACAAAAAAAATTGAATAATAGGATTATTATACACATCGCTGTATTAAATAATTTTAACGTGGACGAAAACAGCACGAGAAAACTAATTTTTGAGCTTCCTAACTTGAGTCAAGGGCTTTTTTGTAACTCGCAGCAAAATAAATCATAACTAAGCAGAATGTTACATGTTTTATAAATGTCAAAAAAAACAGACCTCTACAATAATTCTGCTTTTCAGCGGCTTTGAAAATTTTTTTTTATCGCTGTCGCTTAAAAAAAATGCTGCTTTAAACCGATATTCTCAACACTCGAAGGAGAAAATTTCGACAAAAATTCTCCTGTCTCTGGAAATAATCCCTAAAATTCGATGCCTCTAATTTTTTTTCCCCCACAAATTTTGATTAAAAAGGAAAATACAAAAAAAATTTTTTGAAAAATTATTGATCTTTTGTGTATGGGGAAAAAAAGAGGAAGAACTTTATGGAATATATATTGCAATATCGGTTTTTGTTCGTGCGTGCCCGATGACCTACCTAGCTTACGTGCTATGCAATTTTTGCTCTGCTAAAAAAATAATAGGGTTGAGTTTACAATTTTCGTGACAACTTTACTACTGTATATCATTTAAAAAAAAAAAAAAATTTTTCCTTTTTTTCAAGACGTCGAATAGATTCCAAACGTGAATGATAATTATATTACAGACCGTCCACTGTACCAAGGATAAGCTTACTCTTTGGGTAAAAAAAAGAGAAGTTACAGAGAAACTCTTTTTTTTTGTAAACTTTAATAAAGTTGCCTATTTGGTTTTATAGGTCCTATTTGTAATCGAATGTAAATTCGAATACCCAGTGAACACCTCAGTAGTTGTAGAATTTACAGATATCTAAGATGCAGTCGTACTATACTATACATATTATATCACATACTATACATAAAAATATATATATATATAAACATATATTTTTTATTTTATTCTACGTAATTATATTATATTACACTGTAAGATGAAAGACGCTAGTCTATACTAGAGAGAGTTTAAGCGATATCCTTGGTCAATATTTTTATTTTAAAAATTATTTTTGTCTTTGAAATTTTTGGGATGCTTGATGTGTCGACATAACCTCACCTTTGATAACTATAATTAAAATTTTCTAACTATTTTTACTGTAAACTAAAATTATTAAAGTGCTTCTCAGTACAGCTAAATGCACATATGCTCTCCTTCCGGTTTAAAAGAATTTTGAGAAGTGTCATTTCTATCTATTCTTAGTTCGTGGCGTAAGGTCATGAACTAAATTTTAAAAGAAATGACACGACTTTTCAAAATTCTGTCAAGACAGCATATATGTATTTTTAGTTTTTTTCAATTCTTTTCTTAATTATGAATGCTACAATGGAAAGTTTATGATTTATCTCGGAAAGGAAAAATTTGTTAATATACTTTTGACCACGAACTAACAAATTGTAGAAATACAACAAGCTTAAAATTCTACGTAGAGAATTTTTCGTCGATTTTCGGAACTTGGCGCCACAAGTGCAAAAGGGACAAAGACTTTTTTCCTTCTCGCACTTATGGTCCAATTTCCAAAATAAAAATTCCGTTCAAATTCCACACAACGATAGTTATCAGCCATTGTCTCTAGTCAATAATTATTATTATAATTAAAATCTAAAAATTATATTTATAAACTACTATAATTTCTCTATGTACTATTATTTTGAGGTTATGTCAATAGATCAAAAAGGGAAAATCCTATACCAAAAATAAATCAGGAATTGTGCAAAATAAAAAAAGGAATTGACACTTCATTCTTTATGTTAAAGATCATTTATCGACGTTAAAAATCTAGAATCCATAAGCATAAAAAAAATTGTAAACCAATCCTAAAAGATGAACTAGAGACTAGAAATATATTTACAGAAAAAAAATTAATGCGTTAATAGAAAACGACTTCTTAACTAAGGTACGAAGACTATAATATTTTTCAAAATAGATATTCTCGTTTTAGGACAATTTTAGCGTATATTGTCAGAACCTAATTTAAGACAATTTTTGCATGTCGATGTATCGAGCTAAATCACAATTAAATCCTTTTTATTAAAAAAAAAATAAATAGTGAGCATATTTTATAGCATCGATTGTTATATATCGATAATTTTCAAAACGAGTCGTCTCCACTTCGGCCTATAGAAAAAAAACGAGATTAAATCGATTTTCTTTAATATGGACACAAAAGATTTTGGCTGTTCATAAAGTCAAATCAATTTTCCTATTGAGAATCACGATATCGTTAAAATAGAAAGAAAATACTAGTTGAAAAATTTTAATATTTCTCAGATCTTTTTAGATAAAGTTAAAAAGAACTTATAGTAAAATTTACAAGTCTCTTATTTAAAATAGTAGAAAAATAGAAAATTTCAAGATTGATATAATTTTAGGGAGATAAATAATTTTTGTTTAAATAGAAATTTTCCGATGCGGGCTTTGCGCTTTTTGCCGTAAGAACTAATCTTTGTAAAAATCCTTTGTAATTGTAAATTTATTGAAATTTTACTTTTCAAATATTCGCGCCATTAATTCTACAAGGCGCTGCTGTTGCTAAGACACAAGCTTTTGGCGCGAATTTTGAAAAATAAAATTAAGGCCATTTGTCTCAAAGACGTTAACTATTTATTTGTTTTAAAAAACAATTTCTGTGAGAAAAGAATCTCAAATAAAAAATCTCAAATTTAGAAAATGGAAAATATTCTTGAAAAATCAATTCATTTCAAATGCTCTTTTTAAAGACTTCGATTTTAAATTTTCTTTGTCAAAAAAGTATTTGATATTTTTACTTCCTGACATTAAATTTTTAAATTAAAATAGTTCTTATTTAAAACAAATAAATAAGTTGATAATCTCTTGAGACAAGTATAACTTATTCTTTTTTCTTTCTTCGACAATTTTCGGTGTCGTTAAGACATTCATTGGGGAATTCCCCTGCTTTCCCGGAAATCACTACTAGTAATCGGTGATTCATTTTCATCCGCAGGACTTGGGTTTTCTACACCACAAGAAATCCTCAATTTTTATCAGATTTCCAAACACCATTTTCAACGATTCTCTCCCTCTATCTCTAATTCTCAAATCTTAATACTCTTTTTTATATCTTCTCCAAAAATCAGAATAAAAATTTCGCTTTTCTCTTCTAAATCTTGCTTCTAAAAAAAACCATCTAAATCAAATTTTGCAAATTATCTTTTTTTTTAGCTTTTGCTTAAAAAAAATCTCACCCCTTGACTACAAGTTTCCATCGTTCGCGTAAACAAACGGAAATTCTGTAGAAAAGAGTAGAAATGAAAACTAAATCGTGATCCGGTGATGATAAAAAATTAAAAAAAGATACATAAAATAAAAAAAATTGGGACAATTGACTCCCTAAAAATAAAAAAAAAACTGTCGGACGATTCATAAATCACCTAACACTAAAAAGTTATAAATTTATAAAGAATATTTACACACTAAAGGTAAAGAAAAAAAAAACTGAAGCCTTATGTGGCAGTATAATATACAGAAAAAAACTACTAGTTCGACATTTAATAATAATGAATAATAATATTAATGATTAATAATAAATTAATAATAATTAATAATTAATTATAATTAAACTAACGTCGATAACGTCGATCCGTGAATTCTTGGAGATTCATTTTTGCGATTGTCGAATCCCCAAGGAATTGCTGCGTCTGTCGACAGTGATGTAAACTATTAACATGTAATCCCCTTAATGTTATATTTTTTCGGTGGTAGTCCTTGGATTTTGGTGTTAAATCGCAATTTTCCCAAAAAAAATAAACAAAAAAACCCCTTAAAAAACGATAAGAAAAGAAATGAAAGATGGTGCCACCAAGTTCTCGATATTTATCACGAAAATAACGATTTAGCTCACAATTTTTTAGGACTGCACTCACCACCGGCAGTTTGTGATATATTTAGTGAAAAAAACATGTGAAAAATGGTTGTTATTCAAATTAAATGAAGAAAAGCGCCTAGCGATTTTACATTCACTATAACACTCACACTATACAAAATAAAAAGAAAATTTTTTTAGTAATTTCCATGATTTCTCTCTCGCTGAAAAATAATAAATGGCTTTTGTAAATAACTGCCTTTGCAAAGAAAAAAGAAAATTACGTTCAACTATTTTCCTTTTCATTCGCACTTAATTTCTTACTGTAAATATATTTATCAAAAAAAAAATTTTTTTCTTCTCTATTTTTCTAAGAGAATTTTTCAATTTTCTATAAAAGAATTTAAATAAAAAATTTTTTTTCAATTTAATACAATTTTTGTAAAATAAATAATTCCTTTAAATATTTTGTTTTAATTGAAGGGGAAAATTTACATTTGGAAAAAGTGAAGAAAAGAAAAAAATTTAACGAAAGAATACCTTATCTTCATTCTTCTTTTCTTCTCAAATCAGGAAATTACGATTTATCTTTATTAAATAACAACTTTTTTCTTCTGTTGATGGTCCTTGGAAAACGTCAGCTACATCTGAAACAAAAATATTAAAACTGTTAGAAAATTTGTTTTTAAACTTCTTTTAAATGAATTACTTCAAATTATTCATTCCAATTAAGCTTGGGGTTTTAATTAATTTCTAAAAATCTATTTTCAGTATAAAACTGATTATTAGTAATTGAGAACCAGATTTTTTTTTGTAATTACTAAACGAAAGGAAATAAATAGCCCTTGGGAGATGTCCTGCTTCTGAAACAAACATTTTAAGAAAATATAATTTTATTCATTTTTTTTAATATAATTGTTAACCTTGTGTGGAATTGAATGAAAATTTTCAAATAAAACAAAATATTTTAAATCTATTATTTTTATATACCCTTGAATTAAAAATAACACTTCCAAATTTTTCTGAATTTTCAAAAAAATTCAAAATAGGAAATGTATTTAAATTTCATACAATTAAATTGTATATATAAATATGTATTTAAATTTTTCCAAAATAAAAATCTAAAATTAGAAAAATTAAGTTAAAAAAATATTTCAATTGTAAAAAATATTTGATAAATAATTTTTCAGCGAGACGAAAGTCATGAGGACTAAATATACAAAAAAAAAAACGTTAAGATTATTAACGCGCAATTAGTGTAGGTAAACGACGAAAAATAAAAATTTTTTTTAAGGAAAGAAAAATGATTGTCAAGTGTAGAAAAAAAAGTTGATTTGATGATGGCGATGATACAAAGCGGAAGTAACGCAAAATAAAAGTCGATATTACACACAGCGACACACATACACACTATATATTGTAATATTATTTTTTGAACTTAGTAACGTAATGTAGAATATATTATAGAAAATATTATATTTTACACACACATGTATCTATAAAGAAAAATGAAAACCTTTTTAAATTCATGTGTGAAAAAAATTATAATATCCGTAACGATCATTTCATATAACGTTTAGACGAAACAAAAAAAAATGAAAATGAAGCCAGAGGGCTTGGGATTTAATTAAAAGTGGGCCTGAGTCAAGTGATCGAGTGGGGTTTGAGTGTAACAATATTTTTACCAAGTTTTTTCAGTCCCATGAAAGATTTCCAGGAAAAATGAAGAAAAAACCCTTCAATCCCCACTCAATCACTATTTGTAGAAAAATTCTCTCTTAGGCAGCGGAAAAATAAATTCACTTCCCTCCCTCCCTTTCCCCCTCCCTTCTCCCTCTACTTAATTCTATATAATTTTATAAAATTTCTATATAAATAAACTTATTCAATTATATATAATTCGAATTTAAAAAAAAATGACTCGCGACTTTTTATCAACGACTTCCACTTTCCGATCCTTCCGCGAATGATCTGTGGTAACTTTGGCAAGAAAAAAAAATGTCTACAATTTCAAAGCGAAAAAAACATATAGTGTATTAAGTTGTGAAGAAAGCAAAAGAGGAAAAGTCGCTTTGATTCTGTGTAAAAAAAACGAAATTTCTATTCAGTCAGACCAAAATTTTCTATAAAAGAAAATTGTGCGAATCAAAGTAAAAAAAAAAAAAATTTCGATCCCACGAGAAGAAGAAAAATCATTTTGTATTTAAAATTTTGTAAGAATCGCGTTTGTTGGCTTTTATTATTATTATTATTATTATTGTAAAATGGAATGATAAATTCGAAATGAAATTTCGAAAAAAAAAACTGTTACTACTGTGTGTCTGTGGTATCTTTATATTTTCTTTTGTTTTTATTTACGAAAAAAGAAAATTATTATTTTAAATTTTCTTGTTTTCTGCGCCAATATGTTGAGGTATGATGAGTCTATTTTTTAGTGACGTATGGGCTATTCAATGAAAAAAAACAGCTTATCAATTTTGCCATAGATAAGAGAAGAATTCGCCAGTAGGATCGAATACTTTTTTTTGTAAAATCGAAAAAAAATTTTTACTTGTCAAAAACAAAAAAGGAAAAAAAAATTGATCAGCCTTTGCGTCACTTTCTATAGAAGAAAAAAAGAAATACGTAAAAAAAAATTCTGTACGTGGACTCGATAAGAATTAATATTGTGATGTTCACTGATCAAACACGTTCAACAAAAAAAAAATGACAAAAAAAAATGAGGAGGCCCACTGGATGAGGCCAGACATTTCTGAGTAAAGTATGAATAATAAACATTATGTAAAATTTATTGAAAAATTGTGACTAATTTATTTTACCCTCTACTTTTTTTACCTTCTATAATTATTTTTCATATATCTATTATTCTATTTTTAATGATTTTTATTTACTTAGAAATTAAATTAAAAACTCGTTCTACTGCTTAGAAATATTCTCACTACTACTTTCGGAACGGAAATAATCCATAAATACTAAGTTCTTCAGTGCTTTCGCTAAGGAGGTGCGTTTGGAAATGAACGCGCAGTCTGAAGTGTCTTCCTTATATAGTTCTCGTTGTGGGGACTCGGTGGGGATGCGCGCCTGTGATTGGCCCTCCCTCCCAGCGCGAAGCAGCATTGCTCAACTTCGCCGCGCACGCTGTTTCCGCTTTCCGGCCGAGCGCCAATCACGAACGTGCATCCCCACCACACTGCAAACTGGATACGTATATAAACTAAGGCTTCTCACCAGAGCTGCTCACTTCGACTGCAGAGTTCACGACGCTTGAATTGAAACTATCAAAGCTTTGTCTTTTTTCCTTTATTAAATACTAGTTATTTACAATTTTTCATTGTTTAATTAATATTGTATTTTTAGTTTAGGAAAATAGCGAGGTAGGTAAATAAATAAATTTAACATTATTTTTTCTCATTAACGTCATTTATTGTTTATAGCTTATCAAAGGAAATTAACAGTAAATGTTTCTTTTTAATTATTGCAAATGGAAGTCCTAAGTACATTTAAAGTGAACACATTTGCTTTTAAAAAAATCGAAATCTTTTCTTTTGGCTTTTCTTGAAAATCAAATATTTTGAACGCTCGAAGAATGTGAGATTTTAAGAGCTATACACCAGTTGAAAACCAATTTTATTATTGTAATTCATTCTTTCGGGTTACAACTGGCGTATAGCGCTGTTGAGAAACTTACTTTCTAAATCCAAAGAATATCATAACAATTTTACAAAAAGAAGATTGACTTAACATCCGAATTTTTTTATTTTTCAAAAATTGTTATGTTAGTTCTTCGGTTATAATTAAAATTGCATTTGGCCCTTCTTTCTTACGTGTCTTTATTTTTATATTATTTGGTATAGAAATATATTTATTAATCTTTAGAGAAAAAAAACTGGAATATAGAATAAGAGAAGAATAATTATTTCAATATATAGTTAAGGTAGGGATGAAATAATAGTTATTTTGCTGTTCAATAAAATATTAGCCACCCCTGATAATTTAATTCTGAGCTATTATAATTGTAAATAAAACTTAAACCTTACTGGACGCTTTTATCAATAATTTAATTCTTTTTTTTTAGTAAAATATAGAAATACTGAAATTGTTTTATGATTCCTAGATGTACAACATTTCTGTAGATTGAAAATGGAAAAACTATCTAATTTTTTTTTCTATTAATAAAGGTTCAGAAAAAACTAGAAATAAAATATCTTTCTTTTTAGTTATTTTCAATTTTCGTTAAATAAAAATTAATAAACTTAATTCAAGTTCGTACAGTAAAAAAGAGACCTTTATCTGAATTCCATTCTCTTTTTTCCTAAAAGAATTTATATCTAAATTTTTTAAATTCGTAGCCAACCGTGTAGATTGATATGCAGTCTTTCGAAGATCATCGATTTTCTCTCTCTCTCCAAAAAGGATGAAACTTGGAAATTTATCTATACCAATAAAAATCGCTTTAATTTTTCTTCCTCTCCTCCAAATTTTTGTAATAATTTTAAATTTTTTTAAAATTCTAAATCGAACTATCGCCAAGGCTCTGTTTCGTCAAACATCCTATCAATATTGTCTCGAAGCATTTTTTCTTGATCTGAAAAATACAAATTTTGTTCTCGAAATTAAACCAAGTTTATTTTAATTTTTAACAAAATATATTTTTTAGAACTATTTTTTTGGCTAAATGAATTTGGAACTCAATTTTTTAACGTAACAATAGAAATTATATTCGAAAATAATACTATGAATATAGAAAGGCGTCTGCAAATAATTAAACAGAACAAAAAAATAATAAATCCTCTTTGATTAACAATAATAATTAATAATTATTACCAGATGTAAGATTTGCAATGACGCATTGTTTACGCAAGAATTCCAAGCACAGATTTCGTGAAAGGCCAAATGCATGCATGTTGCAAGTAAATGTTCTGTAAATAAATAATTATTTTCAATATCAATAGTTTTCGCTTTTTGAAAATTCCCGCCAAGAGTGGCGAGAATGTGAGACCAATCACTACGTCTGACGCAGGTGGAAGGGTGGGGGTAGCTCTGCCTACTTATAAGTAAAAAGCACACTGATTGGTCTCAACGTATGTACCAAGAAAATTTATCTAAAGAGCGTACCCTAATTGTCCAAAGACAATATTTGCTTGAAATTTCCTATCTTCGGCAGCAACTGCTTCTTGATCCAAAAATTTTGGTCTCCGAGGTACGGGACGTACTGCCCGTTCACATTGAACAGCGTCAAAAAATGCCGCTGTCCAAAATCTCATTGACGTCCATATTGGCTGGACCCTTAAATTTGTGTATAAATACTCCCGATAGGGCTCAACACCAGGCACTTGAACTGTAGATTTAAATAAATTTTATTTTCAAATTGTATTTAACAAAAAAAATTCTAGTTTATTTTTCTTTTTAGAATTACCTTCGTGATAAAAAGTGAAGCACATATTCATGAGACTCTTGGCTGGTGCAAAATCGTCAGCTTCATGACATTCGAAAAGTGCGACAGCAAAATTTTGTGCGAGAGAATAAAAAGACTCTTCGGTAACACAAGGTCTGGCCCTTCTGGCGTTAACGACTCTCGAAAACCATATTCTTCCATTTTCTGTCTAAAATTTCGGGAAAATGTATTTTTATTTTATATTTAAATGAGAAATATTGGACGACGCAAACATAATTCTAATGTATACGCTTTGAATGTATTCGAATCGTAATTAAAAGTATATTTATTTTTAATTTAGATTGTAAATGAAAAAATTATTTGTAAGGGTACGGTTCTACTTAGAGACGGCCCTGGCGTTTGATCGACACTACCGGGTTCTCTGCGCATGCGCACCCCTACCAGCGGACAGCGGTTCGAGTGGGGAGGCTCTGCCCCCTACTCCAGAGTATAAAAGCCAGGCGCGCGCGGATCCGACGTCTCATTCTCTCGCATGCAATGCTAATGAACGGTCGTCGAATATAAAAAACGGATAAACAACAGATTTAGGAAATTTCTACTCAGTCTACGTTATTTTTATCTCAGAGTACTTCCTGCGTTAAGAATCATCTTCGTAGAGATTTAATATCACTACCTTAACTAAATTATGACACTACTAATTAATTAAATTAACCGCTAAATAAGGTACCCCATCCGGCAAGAAAACCCTTTCCTGACGCGAACCGTAAAAAAATTTAAATTATCCCTAATTTTTATTACTTCAACTTACTTGCACCATTTGTCCAAAAGTCGCCTTTTGCTCCTGATCAATAGATCCAGGAGCGTCGAACAAAAGTGTAACGAAAAATTTCATAAATTCCGCTGCTGCCTCTTCTGATTGGCTATCGGCCGATAAACTCGAAGCCCAAGATTGAAGAGAACCAGAAGAACCTAAAAATCCAAAAGATTCTATTATTTACCAACTAAAGAAACTCTAATGTTCATAAATCATAACGATAAAGCTAATGAATGAAAATTAAACTAAAACGAGTTCAAAGCAGAATTTTTTTCTAGAAACAGAAGCTAAGTATTTTTTTTTAAATTCAGCATGGCCTACTTTTTTGTATTCTATGATCTAACCTGATCTCTGCCATAATTTTCGACCATCCATATTCGAATCTAAACTAGTGCTTGGACCATAACCGTCTTGATCGCTTGCAGAACCACTACTGCAAGGCATGTCTGAAAAGTTTTCAGTTGCAAAACTTTTTTTCACATAATTAAAAAAAAACAGTGATTATCTAATTTGGTATCTACGACACCATTTGTTTCTTTCCTCCCTTCTACACTAATTGTTCTTATAAATCAAGGGAATGAAAGATTAGACAAAATTACATTCACAGGAATCTATATTTTCTGGATAATATCAGTTAATAATTGTTAAAACAATTGTCAGACTATTAAATTTTCAAATTCAACAAAAGAAACGGATGGGATTAATTTAAAATCTAATATTAGAATTTAGTTTCTCATATCACTACAATTAATATTTTACTTTGTCCAGGAGAAGTTTTCAAATTCAACAGAAAAAAAGAGACACCTACATTCAAACTAAGAATTAAGAGCAATGCTGGAATTAACGTTTTGTGTATTAAAATTAAAATCAATTTTTCTTATTGTAAATGTATTCAAAGAAAGAATAATTGTTGTTTCTGTAAAGTGTCTTTATAGCAAAGTCCGTTAAAAAGCGAAATAAAATTTTCAACAAGATGCTGTCAACAGATTGCTAATTTTCATTTAAACTATATGCTAATTTTTGTTTGTAAAATAAAAATTAAATTAGAACTGAAAAAAGGGTGAAAGTCAAAAAGCTAATGGACACACATTGATACGATTGTTTCAGAACAAAAAAAAACAGAGAGCCACAAGGGAAAGCTTTTGTAAATACATAACAATTTTTTTTTGTGGAGCACACGAACACAGTTAAAGAGATGTCGAGTTACCTAAACGAAAAACGACCGTCTGATAGCGAGTGGGAGCCCTTGCTTTGTGAACACAAAGATACATTTGTTATTCTTAGTTAAATAGAATGTCATTTGTTTTTAGAGGAATGATACTTGAATCAAAATTGGAGAAGGTGAATTTTTGTTTAGATTTAAATAATAAACAATATTGGGAGATGATGCATTTGGTATTTGATGATGGTTGCGCCTCATCAAGTATTTCTTGTAGTTGAAAGTGGAAAATCTGTGGGTTCAGATACCTGGGTTCAATCAAAGGTTAGGGGGTCAACCCCAGTTAACTTCTTTGCGAATTTTACCCAAAACGTCAGCATACGTTTTTCCTTGAGGGACTGGAATGACTAATTTCGATCAATAGGTCTCCCTTTTGAGTAGCTCTTTCTTCTGCAACCTTTGTGTGACTGATGTCTGGATTAACTTCTTTGCGAATTTTACCCAAAACGTCGGCGACTGGAATGACTGATTTTGATCAATAGGTCTCCCTTTTGAGTAGCTCTTGCTTCGTCAACCTTTGTGTGACTGATGCCTGGATTAACTTCTTTGCGAATTTTACCCAAAACGTCAGCATATGTTTTTCCTTGAACGATTCGAATGATCATAGTCGATCCTCTCATCACTAAAGTTTGGAGAACTCCCATTTGCCTAGAGTACAATTTCTTCATAAGGGGAGAAAAGTTTTAATGATGTCAAGTCGCCATCACCCACCTAATCATAACATTTTACACTATTTCGATGTTATATTAAACTAGCAAAAACTTTTATACTGGATTTTTATATTCAATTACATTTTCCATTTTCAAAAGTACCCTTCCTCTAAAAAGCAAATTCTGTTAATTATTTCATGTGATAGGAATTCGTGAATTATGATTGCCATGCATATTTATTACTCAGACGCACATCATGTCGAACATTCACAACATCAAGTTTTTGATGACAAGAAATTTAAATCTCTGAGTACTTGGTAATTTTACTTAGCGTCAAATCGAATATAAATTCTTCAACTAGACGTAAAGTAAAATTTTATTTTAGTTCCATTTTAGAAAAAATTTTGAACCATGTTACCTAGATGGGAATTTTTCGAATTTGATAGGACTGTGATTTGGGAACTTGGAACTTAAATTAAAATCCTACCAGACTGGTCAAATTCAGGCACATGGTTGAAAATTTTCTTTACACGTAGCAAAGTAAATAAAAAAAAGTCAAATGTTTGTAATTATGCACAAACGTTCTCGTGCCCACTGAATTGTTAGGTGCTAATCTAATATATGCCTTACCGGTTTTATAATTTAATTTCTCATAAGGATCTGGACCTGTTGCCTTAATATCCTTCTCTTGAATGGGTTCTATACTTTCAGGACTATCCCTATCAGAGCTTCGTGTTTGATCGTCCTTTTTTACCACTTCCTCTTTTCTCACTGAAGCCGTTCTTGAAGATGCTATTTCCTCATAAGTCATTCCCGGGGGATACTTCCTTTGTGTTCTGATTGTATTTGCACTACTCTGACGTTCTAATTTGTGCCGAGACAGTGCCTCGTAATCTTCGTAAGAAATACCAGCTCCGAATCTGCAGTTAAAAAAGTGCAATAAATGGAGATTTTGACTCAGGACAAACACTCCTATTTGGAGTGGGACCTTTATAATTTCTGGTGAATTAGATTGTAGACGTTAAATGAAATGGAGAAGCAGTTAGTTGCAGTACTGGATTTAATAAACACCAACGTGTGAAGTCAATGAACTTAAATCAAAATAATAGTATTTGTAATTCAACGACTAAGTTAACTACCATACTCCCAAATGGGTAATTCATCAGGGACTGGAAAAGATACCTAAAAAATCTTATGAAAAATCTTTTAGGTGTCTTTAGCCTTTCCTATACTTTGCAGCAACAAATAACAGATTTTACTCATATGCTAGGTAATAACTAAGTCCCTCTTACTTTGCAAGTCTCAATTTTCTTCGACCCAATTCTTCTTCTTTAGCTAAAGCTTGTGGCGAACAGGAAGACTCCGGAGTTGTATTAACATCACTTTCTTCTAAACTATTACTAAGAGCGGATCCAATTTTATTTCCTAATCCTTGAAGGTACTCTCCACCTTCACCTAAAACTGATCTCATTGATCTTAATGCACCTTTGGTACGGCCCATAAACGTGCCTGCATCAGTCGATGGTAAAGCAGTCGTTATGTCCACCATTTTCTAAACAGAAAAATTTATCGAAAATTTCATAACTATTCATTTTAGAAAATTAATAACATTTTCTCAGGGCTATTTAATTGTGGAAATCTGCATACAGATACCTTGGATTCCAAGGTTATGTGGGGTTGGTAAAATAGAAAAGAAAATATAAAATAATATACAATAAATTTCCGTTCCCCTAAGAAATATCTTATCGTAAAGGAAATCCTATTTAAAAGGCAAAACAAAGTTGCAATACCGATTGACCATTAAATTAAAAAGAAATTTTTGAACATAATTATGATTTTGAAACTAAAAAGATTTTTAGAAATACTTTTTAAAAAAGTAAAGCTTAGTTTAAAAAAATAAGTAAATAGAATATTTTTCTATGAAAATGTTAAATGCTGAAAAGCAAACATATACCTATGCGGTTATTCAGTAGCAGCTGCTGCAATGCAGCAGGTTTACACTCACACAAGCACAGTCCCGTCATTAGACATTATCAGCATTGCGATAAGATGACAATATAATTGATTCCTTTTACCTACAACCTTGAAACATTTTGCAATAAAATATTTGTTTGTCCTTGAATTTCACACGTAAATTTAGAATAACAAAAATACTCAAAATTAAGAAATTTTGTTTCATTAATGTTATAACATAAAAATTACTATTAAACCATATTGACAATACAAATGTTAAGTTTTACAAACAATGATACTTTATTAGAAAATTGTGTTTTCAATTATTTTTTATGAATACTAATTATTAATACTATTTATCTGCTTGAATGGTTTGAAAATGAAAAGAAAATCATTTTATAACGAAGTTAAAAATAAATTAAAAACATTTACAACGCAATATTAAAACCGAATTTACTACATCCATTAACAGCTGTCTTCTGTTTATTTAGATCGTAAACTTGTTGCACATATTTACAAAACAAAATCCGTAATTCAATTTTTAGTAACAAAACTAAATCTACAAAAAGTAATCGAATTAATTTTACTTTTTCCTTTTTGAAAAACTTAAAGCTCTACAGAAAAAAATCGAAAATGTGAATTTTATTTTTCCTTCACCAAAAGTTATGAAAAATTTATTATTTCTTCTGTTTTAAAATATTTTTATAAAACTATTATTTTGTTCATAAAAATCAATGTTAATAAAGGCACTTTTTAATGTATATTTATAAGAAGAAAATCGAAAAAAAAGAAAAGGAGAAGAATTTAGAGAAACAAAAACAATCAAGTATAGTGTTACTACCCTCATTTGTAAATAACATGAACAAGACTAATTTTTATCATAATTTTGAGAAATAATTTAATACTTACGTAAAATTGTCTACTTTTTTTCACCTCTCATACACTTTTATCGTTTGTAAAAATTCTACAGACGTATGTTCCTGTTCACTTCCATACTGCGATAACATGTCAACACGTGACAATTACTTTGCGCTTGCGTCCTTGATAATCAATAAGTCAAACTTTACTTTTATAAAATTTAGCGGCATGGAGTAATTATCATCCCCCGTAATAGCAGTCGGTAATTTATCCATTGCTGAGAAGATAATAATTTAAATTTTTGTAATTTTTAAATTTTCATAAAAATTATTTTTATTTTCGTTTACTTCATCTTTTTGACCGAAGGATAAAGTTTAAAAACCGAGTAAAGTATTTTTGAAGAGCCCAAAAATAATGAAGCAATCTACCTTAAAATAAAAGAAAAATGTTGAATTTTAAGAATGTTCGATTTTTGGTGCTAGTGGTCAAAGCAGTTTACAAATTGAAAAAAAAATAATCAATCAAAAAGATTTAAAGAACACCGAAAAGAAAAACCTTTTATCGTCTGATTATTACTCAAGATAAGTACTTTCGTTTGCATTTAGGAATTTAATTGATCGTTCATAAATGTATAATAACAATGTCTGTTATTTCAATTGTATTTTAAAAATGAGAAAAAATTTTATTCTACTAAAAATACGAAAAATGTTATTTTCAATTTTATCTCAAATTGAAGTAATCAAGATAAACTAAAATATTTTCTTCTTTAATAAAGTTAATTTATAAATTAATATATTTTAAAATGCCAGAGGAAACTGAACAGTATTGTCATGTAAATAGAAACAAAGTAAAAGAGTCGAAAAATAATGGCAGTCGTTTTTGGCAATTTGTTTGTGCTATTTGCGGTAAGTGAATAAAAATTATTGATTATAAAAATATTTTTTTTTAAACTTCTATAAAGAATTGATGAAAAAGTAGATTATTTTTTAGTGACTTAGACGGGAAAGATGTTTATTTATTAATTGCAATTACTAAAGTGTTGAAAATTGTTTGCGAGAGAAATAATATTTTTATTAATATTTTAATTAATTTTTTGTAGCTTGCATATCAATGGTGGGTTGGGGAGGATGCCAAGCATGGACATCGCCATCAATTCCCTTCTTGACCTCCAGCTCATCACCCTTTCCCGTCACTGAAGAACAGGGCGCTTGGATAGTCTCAGTCTTCTACATCGGCGATCTTTTTGGCGCCTTTCTCAATCCCTTCTTCATCGATCGTATCGGACGCAAAAAGACTCTAATTCTATTCGCATTTCCAGGTCTAATTGGTTGGCTAGTGGTTATTTTCGCCAAAAATTATCTCTATCTATTTGTGGCGAGAATAATCATCGGTATTGGACAAGGTAGTACCTACAATTCCCTAGTGATATATTTGTCAGAAATATCCGAAAAGAGAATTCGGGGAATTTTGATAAACCTAATTCCAACATCAAACTTTATTGGTCTCTTTGTTTGTACGTCAGTTGCAGCATTTACATCGTATGAATTTTTGAATATTTTCTCAGCCTCTTTGCTTATTATTTTCATCGCCACCACTCCACTACTGATGGAGACACCATATTATTATTTACTGCGCGGACAACACGAGAGTGCAGTGCAAAATTTAATGAAACTTCGAGGAGTCAATGATGCAAGGGAATTGGATTTAGAAATCAGAGAAATGACTCTGACAATAAGAGATCGAAAGTTAAACTCATGGCGTGAATTATTAGTCAAGAAGTCTAATCGCAAGGGACTTATGATCATGTCCTGTATAAAATTGACCCAGATGATGACGGGGATTGGTCCTATTTCTGCCTATGCTCAGGAAATTTTTACCTATACGGATATAGCCATCAGTGCTGGTATTCAAGTAATGATGTTCAATGGAATATCAATGTTTGCATCCCTAACGACTAATGCAGTAATTGATCGATTTAGAAGAAGAACACTCTTTCTATCTACAGCATTAATAAGTTCTTTCTGTCTGGCAAGTGTGGGTACTGTTTTCTTTATGACCCTCCATCTTCAAACCGAAACAACATTCATCAAGTGGATTCCATTGGTGTCATTGGTTATCTTTCAAGTAGCCCATGTAGTTGGAATTGGTACCGTTCCCTATATTATTCAAGGAGAAATTTTCCCTATCAATGTGAAGGGTTCTGCCGTTTCTTGTGGAATGGTTATGGGATCGGTTTTAATTTTCATCACTTCGGCTGGTTACAAGTTTCTAAGTATTCTTGCCGGGGTTTATACGACTTTTTGGGTTTTCGCCGCATCATGCTTCGTATTGTCAATTTTCACCTTCTTTGTTATGCCGGAAACAAAGGGCATGACCCTCGAGGATATTTTGGCCAAAAGAGATCCGGAAATTAGAAATAAACTCGAAGCCGAAAGAAGAAGGTGCTAGGGGGAAGAATGATTAGAATAAATCGAAATTTAATTTCATTTGAAATGTCTGGAGTTATTTAACTGTTTCGAAATCGTGAAACGGTGGGATGGAAATTCGTGCTGCAAGACATAAAAACAATACTGCGATAATCGGAATAGACACGTAGGAATTGATAGTCAAGAAAAAGTGATAACAAAGCTTTAGTTAATAGTTTCTCTTTCGAGAAGCAATACCTAAAGGTTTATTTGTGGAGTTTTACATCAAGAACATCAGGTACGTTGCATATGACAATTGGTATTTCAGGAAATAATCATACAATTGTTGTTGTAGGTCTGGATTATTCAACTACATTGAAATTAACGGATTATTCTAGAGAAAACAAAAAACTGTGGTAAGAAAATTGTTAAAATGTTTATATCAACCCCAAGTGATCCAATATCGGCGGTACAAATGATACCAGTCATCAATTACCTGAACCTACTTAGCGATTTTCTTTTCCTGGAAAATCGCCTCTCTGAATATGACCAATACAAACCGATTCCAATCGTCAATGGTCTGTACCAGTACTTCGAGGATCATCGCTCTAACCAAACTCTGATATTAAAACTTATTCGAAATTTACTACTAGGCAGTGATCTCTACGGGGAAAAAGAGAACGAAAATATTGACGCAGTTTTTGTCAATGCAATGTTTGACTACATCATCAGTTCCCTAGTGTTTGCCAAATACGGAAATATTTACGGATTTCTAATCGACAGTATTCGTCAGGAAGGGGATTTACAACTTGATTCTATTTTAGAAAGGATAAAACAAAATCTTAAGAAAGCAGAATTCGAGAATGAATACGGTAATAGTTCGACTCTTACCGAATTGTCGGTAAGCAGAATATTCAACGACTTGCTAATGCCACTGTTTCCTCAACCTCCTAATGATATCGATTTACTATCTCTTGATTACATTTTCGCCCAAGCTGGTTCAACCTTTTTTCGACTAGGTAGATTAAATTATGCTGAGTACTACAAACCGAAAATTTTCAGCGTGAATAATCATGAAAATCTATTTGACGAATACTTGACATTAGCTCATGTTCTTGAAAATCTGCACTATCATAAACTTATAAATCCTTTTACGTTGAAATCTTTCGCTCTTCCGGCGCTCTTTCACTATGTCACCATGGAAGAGAATCTAAAAACAGTATCAGTAACGAAAATAATATTTGAACCTTTTCATTGGGAGAGAGCTTATGATGGTTTATTCCAGTACATCAAAGATGCTTCTGCCAAAATTGAGAATCAATTAGCAAATGACTATACCTACAAAATGCATCGTGCTTTCTCGGTATTTCAGAGTCGTGCCGCAATGGCTAAATTCATTTTGGATTTATCATGCGAACGTTTAGATGACATTGAACCGAAATCAGAAATGCGGACATATCTCGAATATAGAAAAGAATATAAATGCAACAAAGGTGGTGTTTTAGAGAAAATAGACAATTGGTTCAAGGATCAGCTTCATAACATTGGAGAGGTATACGAAAAGTACGACTTAGGAATGACCCAACAAATATTTAACGAATCTTTTCTAGACGACTTTCGGGGTGTTGTGATAAAACTATTAATCCCCGACAGTAAAGCGATAGACAAAAGTTTTAACAACTCGGAATACTTCTCCTACGATCTGCTCGAATTTTACGACAACAATAATCAATATTCCGACTATTATGCTCTGCTACGTGAAAACTATACCGTCACCCTAATCAGCGAATACGATGAACCGGCACTTTTCCATCAACTAATTGGTCCATCAATAGAGGACATTATCCACAACTCAGATCGTATCATTCTAAAGTACGCCAATGAAAGTATTCAACAACTTTCCGAAGAATTAATGAAATACAAAAAAGCTCGTTTTAAATCATATCTAAATCATTCCGATAACAGTCCAGAGCAAACGAAATGGTGGAAGGAATTCGGCCTATCCCTAGTACCCCACTATCCCTGCTTTTCCCAAATCACCAACTATCGGGACGCTACCGAAAGACTTTGCGACAAAGACGACATCAAATTTCTCAACAAACATACTTCAAACATTTCCTCTCAAATAACTCACAACGCTACAAAAAAACTCCTATCAAACCTAGGGACAACAATCGAAACCGTTTTCATAAAAGACATCATCGAACGAAACGTAATCGATCTTCTTGTATCCAACAATAGATCCGTTTGGTTCCCAACCGACTATGATATCAACAAGGGTAAAATCTACCAGGAATTTGCAACAAAAATTCTTGAACCCACTTTCGAAATTTACAGTTTCGACGAATTGGAAATCAAACTCCTCCTCACAATTATTGATGGTTTGGAAGATAAGGTTACCAAATGGTTTTCTCATATTCAAACAATGCTAAACAATATGAAACTTTTAAAAAACACGAATCCTTTGAAAATTTACGACATCGACAATAAATCCAATCAAACATTGTTCGTTAATACCTGGAATCAAAATAACGGTTTTGGCTATAAATTCGTACACTATCTGAATCATACAAATTTTCAAGTTTCAGCAGCAAAATTAAGAACTGATTTTAAATCCAAGGAGAAAATATTTATCGTACCTCGTCAAAATTCGAAGGGGATTTATATTAAATTCAATAATCAACTTCATGACAATAGGGATAAGATAATATTCATCACTTCGGATTTAGAGGTAATATTACTAAACATCAGAAATGGAACAAGAGATCTAGTTCCTGATAATGGAACAAATGATATAATCTACGAAATTAATAATCAACTTTGGAACGATAATGTCAACGTCACTTTTTATAGAATTTCGTACCACGATCATAATGACGAACTATGTAATTCGGATTACTATCTACAGAAGACGAAACATGAGAAAATTTGTTCGCGACATTGGCGTTATATCGAAAAGACGGATCATGATCGAACGATAATAAAAAATGTACTAAAAAACAAATACGATAAAAATAATTTACTCGAAAATGAAATACGCAATATACTGAGAATGTACACCTTTCCAAATGACACGACACTAATCTATTTTCTCAACAATTGGCTTCAAGACAAACAATTCAAAAATTCCGATTGGAGTAGAAAAAATATTCTCGACTCTTCTGGTTTGTTAAATAAAATAATTTACGATGTTCGCTTGGAAAATAAGGGAATATCAATTACAGATGGTGAAATAAGGATCAATTCAATTTACACCTACAAGGAACGAACTGAAATCGAGGAGCAAAGAACTTTAGAAAATATAATCAATGATTACAATAATCAGAAAGAAGATTACTCCGTTATGTTCGAAGATTATTATGCGATATATAATTTCGTTACGAATAATTACAAAATAAGTTTCGATACTCGTGAAGGGAAAATGATGAGAAATGCTCTATACAAATTGGCAATAAGACAATATGATGATCAATTAGAAGAATTTGATTCCAAACTGTTTTACTTTGAATCCGTTTCATTTGACATTTTCAACAGGATATTTTACCAAAGAGACAAAATTTTCACTTTGCAAAAATGTTTGCTAATGTCAATAAATGAAAAATCTGCTTTGAGATTCGCGGCACAATCAAATTTGGGTTATAAAAATATTTTATATGAGATGAAATTTTTTGGTCCTTATTTGAGAGCAAAAATTGATGTATCAGTTGGTAATGAATCGGAAGTATTTGGAGAAAAAAGAATAATTATCTTTCCTGGTAGTGAATTTCATATTGACAGAATGGCAATTGGACCTTTTAAAGAAATTGGTAACTACTTGAAAGTGGTGTTAACTTTTAAATATCATAATGATCAAAATTATGAATTGTTTAATTTTAATTTTATAAAAGAGATAATGAGAAAGTAATTTAAAATCATTCTTTCTTCAAAAATTAGAAAGTCTAGTTTTTCTAATATTTAATTTTACAAATATAAAATATATTCTACTTTTATGTAATTTTTGAAATTAATAAATTTTGCATAAGGTTAATCTATTGTTTTATTCGCCAACCTCGTCCAAAATATAAATATTTTTTTTAAAACATAAAAATTTTATTCTTCTGTCACGAGTAACAAATAATTATTTTTCATTTTCTATCCTTGAATGATAAAAAAAATACACTTTTACAGAATTTAACAATTTTCAATTTGGTATTAAGTTTATCAAGTTTTTTATATTTTCGAGAAAAATAATTTTCGATCAAATGTTAGTTATCCACGTGTCAGGCTAAAAAGTTTGTCTTTCAATGTGCGCGTTTCGTTAAAGAAAACAAAGAGGTATGTAAATTATTATTTAAAAATAACGAACAATTTTAAAATTTCTGAATTTTTAAATAGTTAAATAGCTAAATTCTTTTACTAAATAAAAGTCTTTGTGATTTTTTTTATTCGTTTTTTCAATTCAATTCTTGTACCCATTTTATTTGCCCTAATGATTAAGCTATAAATTATTCAACCACACGTGTCATATTATTTATAGATCGAAGAGAAACAAAAACTAGTTTCTAAAGTTTTCCAAAAATTGCCTTTGGAAAAAAAATTCTAAAAATGGATACATCATTTTCACCCAATCCGATATCAACCGTACAATTTATACCAGTAATAACTTATCTGAACCTCTTGGGCGATTTTTTATTCTGTGAAAATTTCCTAAACGAAATTGATCAACGAAAACAAATTCCGATTGTCAACGCACTTTATGAGTATTTAGAAAGAAATTACGACAATCTTTCACAGAATTTAAAATTAATTCGAAGTTTGTTACAAGGCAGTGATCTGTACGGGGAGCTAGAGAATGAGGACATTGACGAGGTTTTCGTTAACGTAATGTTAGATTATATAATTACCTCCCTTGTATTTGACAAATATGGAAATATATATGGTTTTTTGGCCAACGTATTTCGTGGGAGGGAACAATTAAAATATTACCATATTTCAAAAACGATGAAAGAGGAACTTACGAATGCAAGATTCGAGAATGAATACGGTCCGAGTTCGTCTCTTAGCAACTTGTCGATCAGTAGAATCATAAATGATATCATAATGCCACTGTTTCCAGTTCCCTCAACAGATCAAAATCTATTGTCTCTAGATTATTCTTTTGCACAAGCCGGTTCACTTTATCTCCGTCTTGGCAGATTGAGTGACTCCTATTATTCTCTTAATGAAAAATTCGATTATCCAGAAGATGAAAATTTATTTGAACAATATATAGCGACTGGTTATTTTGTACAAATACATCATTACCAAAAAATTGATACACCTTATTCGGCACTGCGAGCATTTGCTCTTCCAGTTCTCATCCGCTATATAACAACTGAGGAAAAATTAAACAACGTAGATATAAAAAATTTAATCAACGATCCCTATCACTGGAAAGTGGCATATGACAAATTTTTCCAAAACGTAGAGGAAGCTTTTATGGAAATTGAAACCCAATTATCAAATGACTATACATACAAAATGCATCAATCTTTTTCGTATTTTCAAAATCGTGTCCTAATGGCAGCAGTTGTTTTGAATACATCTTGCGCTCATTTAGATGATTCAGTGAGGAATAATTTACTCCCTTACTATATGCATTATGGCGAGGAAATTCAATGCAAAGATGATGAAGTATTACCAAACATAAACGCATGGTTCCTGAGCCAAATTAAAAATGTTGGTAATGTATACGAAACTTTTGATTTAAACATATTGGGTAATTTTCTTAATGAATCGCCAATAGGAAAACTTCGCGGTGTTATTGTGTACTTGGTAACTCCAAACAATTTTAACCCATCGGAACATTTATCCTATGACTTACTTCAATTTCACGATATGAGTAACAATGTATCGGACTACTTTGCATTAGTATGGGAAAAATATACCGCAAGTCTAAAATGCGAAATTGAAGATCCGGAATATTTTCAGAAAATAATCGGTCCATCTAGGGATGACCTGGTAAATACCGGAAAACGAATTATTTTAAAATCTGCCAACCAGAGTGTTGATGTGTTTATCAACGAAATTGTAAAACACAAAAAAAGACGACTTGAATACTTTTTGACTTATTCTAATACAGATGATAGAGAATGGTGGAAGGAATTCGGTCTGTCTCTTGTGCCATTTTACCCCTGTTTAGAAAACATGGACGAAAAATATGTGGAAGTTCACAAAAATTTGTGTGCTAGAGAAGATATTCACTTTCTAAACAAATATTCAATTGTCCTACCACCTATAATGGACGTCTCATCCCGAAATCTTATAAAATTTTACGGTACAACGGAAAGAGTGGTATTTTTAAAAGAAATTATACTCAAAGTATCGGATCGTTTGTTCAACTTTTCGAGAAAAAATACAAGTCCAGAAGAAATTGCAATAGTAACGAATGAATTTTACAATAAACTAGCCTTGGATCTAGTGGAACCTAAATTCGAATTCTTGTCTTTTAGATCAAAAGAGATGAGGTTTATGCAGAAAGTATTCAGCACTCTACAAACGGAGATAACCCAATCGTTTGAAAGTGTCAACAATATGCTGGATCGAATATCAAACTTACAAAGTTCCTCTAAAATCATAATTAATGAAAATATTAATAATTCAAATCAGTCGTTGCTTGTCAATAGTCGTAACAACATCACCGGTTTTGGTTACAAATTCAAGTACATCGACGAACTGAATAATAAAATCAAAATCGTGGAACTAAGAACAGGTTACGAACTAAAAGAAAAAATATTCATTTCCCCCAGTTGGGATTCATCACAAGGTCTCAAGATACACACCAAATATGACAGTACCCCAAATAATAGTGTCATATTCATATCCTCTACCCACAATTCATCTAAAATTGAAGAATTACTCCTAAAAATCGAAAATGGAACCCTTGTACCACTAAATAAGACAACACAACTAATATATGAGGTTAACAATCAACTTTGGAATACAAGCATTAAAAGTATCTTCCACGGAATTGCGACACATGATCACAACGATGATCTTTGTAATTTTGACGATTATCTACAAACAGCAGGAGAAGTTTGCTTTAGACATGCCCGTTCCGTTGACAGATATGAAAAGAATAAAAAAATAACCCAATTACTATGGAGAAATAAATTCGAAGAGAATGTAATACTTCAGAATCAGATACATGACATGTTAAAAATGTACTTCTTCGAAACTGACACAGCACTATTCAAATTTCTCTCCAATTGGCTAAAAGACAATAACTTCGAAAACTCAGACTGGACTAAAAAGAATATAAAACTTAAGTCTCAACTTTTGTACAAACTATTATATGAAGTATACTTGAATACTAGATTCATCTCAAATTTAACCGCTGAATATACAATAAATTCCAGCTACACATACAAAGATCGTTCCATAATCGAACAGGGCACAACATTAGAAACCATTGTCAAAGATTACACTCATCAAAAATCAGAATATTTGGTTACATTTCAGGATTTTTATGCAATAAGAAATTACGCCACTACTGGTCACATGAGAATAACCTCAGACACAATGGAAGCAAAATTAATGAAACTTGCTTTATACAAATTATCAATAAGACAATATGAGGATCCATTCGATGAATTTCATTTGAACCTATATCGCTTTGATTCGATACCTCAAGATCTTTTTCAGAAACACTTCCTTAAGGATTGGATACATACAGGAAAATTGGTTACTTTTCAAAAATTTACGCTGACATCAACAAGTAAAGAGGCTGCGTTAAGATTTGCCGGATATCCGCAATTTGGTTTTAGAAATATTCTGTATGAAATAAAATTTTCTGGTCGTTACTTGAGAGCACAAATTGAATTTGAAATAAAAAAAATCCAAAGTTTTAAGGAAAGAAAAGTAATTCTTCTACCTGGTTGTGAATTTAATATTGAAAGAGTTGCAATAGCGTCTAGTGAAAATAAAATTGGACAATATTTTCAGATTGTTTTAAAGGCTAAACCGACAAGTTATGATAAATTTAGTGTGTATGAAAGTGTCCTGAGTCAAATTGATAAAATCAATTTATAATTCTTTTTAATCTCGTATACTAAAATTTATTCTAAATTGTATTACTATTTTGAAAAAATAAAAAAATAAACTAATGGATATGCAAATTCATTCTAATTTACTATTATCACTCGTTGCCTTTCCTAATTATTATCCATATCTTCAATATACAATCTGTTACTTGTAAGCAGAAAATTTTAATTATATTCAAAATTTATAAGTCACAACTATTATTTTAATATCCAGGGACATTAAAAATTATTCCGCAGGTGCATCCAATAAATATTTTATATTCGAATCATTAAAATATGTTTTGAATCACGAACAAAAGTACAATCTGTTTGATTAGAAATACTGTTTAAAAATTTTACGACTAGATTTTATTTGGTTCGGATAGTAGTAATAATAAAATTTTTCACTCGTATCTTCAAAAAAGGATAGAAAAAATATGCGATAAGTGAAATACACACGTGTGCATTGATAATTAAATAAAGCGAATGTAATATTGAAAAATTTATATTCCCATCTTGTCAGAAAGTATTGTTTCGATTTTCTGGAACAAAGTCCTACTTGCAGAATTCTGATTTTTAAAGACGAGAAGAGCAACCAGGTGAGAAATTAATTCTGTAAACTTTTATAACAATGATTTTCTTCGATTTAAATACCACAACAATCAATTAACTTTAAGACACAGTTTTACCAAAATTTTACGGACTTCCAAAATTCCTGTAGAATTATTATAAACGAAATAAATTAAGAATTCATAATAGCGGCCAAAATATTTTGGGGTATAGACTTTCATAAAAATAATTATTTTAATTAAATAAGCATTTTTGTCCGTTCGAGCGTCCATATTGGATCGGCCATTTTAAATTTTGAAAGTTGCAATACAGTGGATCCTCTCTTTCCTGTTTATTATTCAAACAGTGAGGTGAGAATCTCTACTTGAAAAATTAGTGAAATCTAACACTCCTTCGAAAACTCTTATATTCCACTGAACTTGTAGCATATTCGTTCAAACCTCAATAATTCAAATTATATCCAAAACCTTCAATAATTTCGCCCAGACTTTCATAAACCAAGAATTCCTCATTTATCATTCCCATCATTGTTGTTTTAAAGGGTCTTGTAACATTTTTAGGAATTAAAATCGGAAGTTTTTAAAAAATTTTTTGCTCATAAGTTTTAATATATAATTGATCAAAAGTTTTTACGTATCATTGTGTATGTTAACAAGTCTTGAAAAAAGAATTTCATATTTGAAAAAACATAAGTATCTTCCTTCTACAGAGGGTGCTTTGGCCACTGGTAAAAATTATTGGTTGTCATTGTAGCTCATAGCAGAATCGTCTAAAATTAAAAAATCAAATTTTATTCCAAAATGGACGACTTAATATAGGACCTAAACCTCTGATTTACTACTTTTGTTCAAAATTACACTTTTTGTGTATCATTTTTGTTTAAAAAAATTGTGTTTTTTCAGATTTTTCGATTCAAAAGCTTGCCATTTTCTTAATTTTTGATATTTTTAAGTATTTCGAAGTTTAGGTCCTATATTAGGTCATCTATTTTGAAATTGTTTGATTTTTTTATATTAGATGATTCTGCTATGAACTACAGTGACAACCGTAATTGAAAGTAATATTTACCAGTAGACAAAGCGCCCTCTGTAAAAGGAAGGTATATATATTTTTTCCAATCTAAAATCCTTTTTTTAAAGCTTCTTAACAGACACAATGACGTAAAAACTTTCGATCAATTCTATTTTAAAACTTATAAGCAAAAAATTTTTTAAAATCATCCGATTTTAGTGCTAAAAAAGTTACAAGACTCCTTAATTAAAAACTTTTAAATTAGCGCGATTTTTCATCCATTAAGGTGAATATAAAAATATTTTTCCAGTTAATACATTTCCACTTCTTCTTTCTCTGTGGAAACAGAAAAGTTACTTAAAAATGGACGCACTTCATTTAAGTAATGCTCTATCAACTGTTCAGGTTATACCAATTTTCAATTACCTGACAATACTAAGCGACTTTTTATTCCTGGGAGATTATCTATCAGAAGTTGATCAATATAAACCCATTCCAGTCGTTAATGGACTTTACCGGTATTTCACGGAGAATCGTTCTAATCAAAACAAGACAATACGATTGATTAGAAAGTTAATACAAGGCAGTGATCTCTATGGTGAGCAAGAAAATGAAGAACCTGATGAAATATTTGTTACCACATTGTTTGACCACATAATCAGTTCTCTAGTGTTTGCGAAATATGGAAACATTTACGGTTTTTTGGCCGACACTATTCGTCGGGCAGAAGATTTAAAATTTGATTCAATTCTAGAAAGGATAGAAGAGAATCTTCAGAATGCAAAATTTGAAAATGAATACGGCACAAGCTCGAAACTTAGCCCATTATCGGTGTATCGAATATTTAGGGACATGATATTACCACTATTTCCTCAACCCCTATATAATATCAATGTCCTATCACTTGATTATCTTTACTCACTAGCTGGTTCAGCATACCTTCGACTTGGTAGATTAAATTCCACGTACTATTCAAATTTCAAACAATTTAATTCAAGTCAATCAATTAATCGCATCTTATTTGAGGAATACTTGTCAATAGGATACATAGTAGAGAAACTTTACTACGAAAAAATTGATCTTATTGCTTTAAAAGTATTTGCTCTTCCAGCACTGATTCACTACACTTTCACAGATGTGAATAGTAAATCAGAAAAGATAACAAATATAATATTTAATCCGAAACATTTGGAGAGAGCGTACAATGTTTTTTTCGAATACCTCAAATTTGCTTACAACACAATTGACAATCAATTGCAAACCGATTACACCTATAGAATACATCGAGCATTTTCAAATTTTATAAGTCGAGCAAAATATGCGAAATTAGTTTTGGATTATAGTTGTAGATTTCTAAATAGTCCTTATCGTGAATCAAGAATTCCTGTCTATCTCGAATTTGTCGAACATTTTGAATGCAGAATGGGTGATGTTTTACCGAACATAAACGATTGGTTCATGGAAGAAATTGACGCATTTGGTGAACTATACGAAAAATACGATTACGAAATGATGCAACAATTATTTAACAATTCATTAACAGATGACGTTAGTAATATTGTGATAAAATTGGTAATCACCAATGACAAGGTAATAAATGAAGATTTTGACACATCACAACATTTCTCTTACGATTTACTCGAATTTCATAACTCCATTACAAATATCATCGAGTATTATGCTATAGTTCGGGAAAATTATACCGCAACATTAATTAGAGAATCTGATGATCCAAAACATTTCCAAACAATAGTTGGTCCTTTAAAAGACAATTATTTACAATCATCAGAACGTATCCTCTTGAAGTTTATCAATGACAGTATAGAAAACCTTTGCCAAAAATTAACGAATTACAAAAAAGAACGTTTTATGTCCTACTTGAATTATTCTGACAACAGTCAAGAAAAAAGTAAATGGTGGAAGGAATTCGGTTTCTCATTTGTCCCCCTCTATCCATGTTTATCAGACATCAATCATTACAGCGAAGTGGGAAAAAAATTATGCGAAGAGGAAAATATAAAATTCTTGAATAAACATCCCGAGATAATATCAACAGATCTAATAAGCAAAAATACACTAAAAATTCTCAACTCATTTAATACAAATGTTGAATCTTTATTCTTGAGGGACACCCTACATTCCCACGTTGGTGCCCTAAAAGTATCAAGTTCCAAGACAACAATAGAATACCAATTATCAAAGCATAACTTTTTTGAAAGATTATCATTGTTCATGGAAACACCAAAATACGAGAGTCTATGGTTTACTGAAGATGAAATAAAATTTATTATAAAAATCATAAATTACTCGGAGGCAGAAATTAAGAAAACGTTCAAATACGTCAAATATGCTTTGTATAAACTGTTAATATTGAAAAGAATATATATCATCAGTGCTGATGATAAATCCAAGGGAAATGAATCCGTATTTATCAGAAGTTGGAATGGTCTCACCGGTTATGGATACAAATTTACAATTGCTAACGAGGCCACAAATGAGACTGCAATAGCGCCTTTGATAATTGGTTACGAATTCAAAGAAGACCAGGAAGATCTCCTACCCCTACGGAATTCATCAATAAATAAAAAAACTTTCATTAAATTTAAAAATAATCTCGTCAAATGCAACGCTGATGATCTTCTATGCAAAATTACCTACCGTCCAAGAAATATAACCACAATTTCGTTTCAGAGTATTTGGAATTACGTTCACAATGACGATAAATGTAACAATGAACACTATTTAGAAGAAAGGAGGAAATCTAAAGTTTGCCTAAGACACAAGACCTTGATCCAAAAGATTGAAAACGATACCACGATATTAAATGAAGTATTAAAAAATACAACTAACAGAAATTCTACACTTGAAAATGAAATAAGAAAAATGTTAAAAATGTACACATTTCCAAATAAAACATCATCAATCTATTTTCTAACCAACTGGTTAAAAGACAAACAATTTGTAAACTCCGACTGGAATAAAGATAATGTTGCTGACAATACAGGTTTATTGAATTATCTACTCACTGGTATATCTATGGACAAGAGATATATAACAAATTCAGAAGCCGAATACAGAATCAGTTCCATTTACAATTATAGAGAACGATCTAAAATTGAAGGTGAAAGACCTTTAAAGGAAATAGTTAAAGATTATGAACTTCAAAAAGCGGAGTACTCAGTTACTTTTGAAGATTACTATGCTATAAGAAATTACGCCACAACCGGATACAGGAGAATTCATCGCGACACCCCTGAGGCGAAATTAATGAAACTCGCATTATATAAATTAGCACTGAGACAATCAAACGATTTTGACGAGGAATATGATATGAAATTATACGGTTTTGATTCGATACCTACAAATATTTTTAAGAAACAATTCATAAAGGATAATTCAGTGACTATGGATTTGGGTAAAAATGTTACATTGCAAAAATTTTTATTAACAATGGCACATGAGGAGTCGGCATTGCAATTTGCCAGACCACCATTAGATGGATTTAGAAATGTTTTGTTTGAAGTGAAATTTTTTAGTTCTTATTTGAGGGCTAAAATTGATGTTCTCGTTAAATCAACAAGAACCATTAGAGAGAAGAGAATGATTATTTTACCTGGTAATAAATTTTTTGTTGAAAGAATTATATTGGTAATTAGTGGCAAAGTGGGTATATATTTTAAAGTCGTGTTAACTTCTACATCGAATGATCATAGCAAATTTGAATTGTGTAAAAATGTAATGAGAGAAATAGCCAGAATTACCAATTTGAATTGATGGAACGTATTTCTGAAATTGTATCGTTTGTCATTCATATTACTTTTAAATTTATGTCAAGAAAAGCTTACTAACTTCATTATAAATAATATTAATAATAATTATAATCACTGGAAAGTGGCATATGACAAATTTTTTCAAAACGTAGAGGAAGTTTTTGTGAAAATTGAAACCCAATTATCAAATGACTATACATACAAAATGCATCAATCTTTTTCGTATTTTCAAAATCGTCCCCTAATTACACCATTTGTTTTGAATTCATCTTGCGGTCACCTAGAGGATTCAGTGAGGAATAATTTACTCCCTTACTATATGCATTATGTCGAGGAATTTCAATGCAAAGACGGTGAAATATTACCAAACATAAACGCATGGTTCCTGAGCCAAATTAAAAATGTTGGTAATGTATACGAAACTTTTGATTTAAACATATTCAGTAATTTTCTTAATAAATCGCCAATAGGAAAACTTCGCGGTGTTATTGTTATTTCGTGAATTCAGACTGGACTAAAAAGAATATAAAACTTAAGTCTCAACTTTTGTACAAACTATTATATGAAGTATACTTGAATACTAGATTCATCTCAAATTTAACCGCTGAATATACAATAAATTCCAGCTACACATACAAAGATCGTTCCATAATCGAACAGGGCACAACATTAGAAACCATTGTCAAAGATTACACTCATCAAAAATCAGAATATTTGGTTACATTTCAGGATTTTTATGCAAAAAGAAATTACGCCACTACTGGTCACATGAGAATAACCTCAGATACAATGGCAGCTACAAGATACAATGGATGTTTCTTTTTCAGAAACACTTCCTTAAGGATTGGGTATGAAAATGAAAGTGTCCTGAGTCAAATTGATAAAATCAATTTATAATTCTTTTTAATCTCGTATACTAAAATTTATTATAAAGTGTATTACTATTTTGAGA
Source organism: Leptopilina heterotoma (assembly GCF_015476425.1). Lineage (NCBI taxonomy): Eukaryota > Metazoa > Arthropoda > Insecta > Hymenoptera > Figitidae > Leptopilina > Leptopilina heterotoma. The sequence goes on from NW_025111062.1 coordinate 131,915, forward strand.
AAATAAAAAAATAAACTAATGGATATGCAAATTCATTCTAATTTACTATTATCACTCGTTGCCATTCCTTATTATTATCAATATCTTTAATATACAATCTGTTACTTGTAAGCAGAAAATTTTAATTATATTCAAAATTTATAAGTCACAACTATTATTTTAATATCCAGGGACATTAAAAATTATTCCGCAGGTGCATCCAATAAATATTTTATATTGGAATCATTAAAATATGTTTTGAATCACGAACAATAGTACAATCTGTTTGATTAGAAATACTGTTTAAAAATTTTACGACTAGATTTTATTTGGTTCGGATAGTAGTAATATTAAAATTTTTCACTCGTATCTTCAAAAAAGGATAGAAAAAATATGATATAAGTGAAATACACACGTGTGCATTGATAATTAAATAAAGCGAATGTAATATTGAAAAATTTATATTTCCATCTTGTCAGAAAGTATTGTTTCGATTTTCTGGAACAAAGTCCTACTTGCAGAATTCTGATTTTTAAAGACGAGAAGAGCAACCAGGTGAGAAATTAATTCTGTAAACTTTTATAAAACCACAATAATAATCAATGTTACGTCAAAACTGAAACGTTTTGAAATATACTTATTACAGTTGTGCAAAAAGCTCGAATTTCCGAGCCGAGCCGAACCGAAATTTTTTTGAGCCGAGCCCAAGCCGGCTCGATGTATCGAATACTCGAATTGATTTGAGCTTTTAAATGACAAAAAAAACTATTAATAAGTAGAAAATTTGGAATTTATGCGAATTACTGAATTAATAAGTCAATAAATCTTTAATTTCAAAGTGTATTTCAATTTGCTAATTATAATATATGCGAAAATTATATGATTTTTCTCTAGAACTCGAATTTACTAAAGAGCTCGAAAAAATTCTAGTGCTCGAAATTTTTCGAGCATTTTTGCTCAGTTCGGTAAGGTCAGAATCTCTACTTAAGAAATTAGTGGAGTCTAAAACTCCTTTGATAACTCTTATATTCCACTAAACTTGTAGCATGTTCGTACACGGAAAAAAATTAATCTCTAAATTAGATCTGAGATTTAGGCATAAACTATCACTGGAATCGGACGTAAGATGTAAGCAGATCACTAAAACTGAAATTTGGTATTATATCTAATCCGAATATTATTATTGTGAAGAACACGTATTTCTTATGCCTAAAAATGATATTAGGAATCTCAAATTTTATGACATGGAACATATGTTCTAAACTATCAACTTACTTGAATAAATTCAAATTTAATATATTATTAGAATAAACAATATTAAAAATTTTAGTCGTATATTTATATAATTCGTGTTTTGGTAATAACTCGATGTAATAAGAATTTATAATTTATCATAATTTAGAGTGAGAATTATTTACAAAATATTTATATTGTTTTCCCTGTATGAACTATACATTGACAAGTATAAAAAAGTAGTTGGATATTTTTAAAACACAATACGAATTTTATATTTTTATTTCATTTTTTTGTTTTAACGGCGTTAGAAGGTCTGTAAAATTTGTAGGTTACAATTATCGCCCGACAAAATACGGCACTGACTGATTTAAATGACGTGAAATAGGTAAATAAACATTTTTCAACCACTTTTTCTCTAAACACTAACCGAATATTTACGCACCGAAATCTCGCACGCTAACCACTATGCTACGCTCGCATGGAACTCTCAAACCTTAAATACTCTCAAGTGTCACAAGCTGAAATAAAACTTGTCGAATAACTACGCGTCAATGCTACAGCTATATTTTTATTATTATATAATATATTAAATAATTGTATCTCAATATAATAATATTGAACATAATATTAATAATTTTAATTAATATCTCAATAATAATAAATGTATTATTATTGAGATATTATTAATTAACATTAATATTATTGAGAATTAATAATAAATTATTAACATGAATATTAATATTAACACTTTATTATTAACTCTCAATAATATTAATATTAATTAATAATATAAGTGGACGTCCACATGAAAAGGACCCATTTTGGCGCTATTGAAATTATCTATTTGGGCGTATTCCTGGCAAAATTTGGATAATTTTGAGTGGTCTTAGAACTTTTTTGGTTAAAAATTCGCTGAGTTATGGAATTTCAAAGTTAGAACGCCAAAAACCTCATTTCGAGAAAAACGGAATTAAAAATTGCGATACCAACTAATTGTTGTATCTCTGGTTCTTCTTGGAAGTTATTCAGATAAGAATTGTTTCCAGTTAAGGGCACTTTGGAGATAAAAAACCAACAGGTTTTAAATTTTTAAAAACATACCCCCCCCCTCTTAATTTTGAAAATACGAAAAACCGACAATATGGGCCCTTTTCTAAAAAGGACAGTTTTTCAATTAGAAAACCATTTCTTTACAAGATTAATGATTAGGTACAATTTTATTGTGTCATTTGAAGGAAAAGAATAGATATTAAACTTATTTGAAAGTTTTGGACAGTCTTGATTATAAAAAAATTGACGCAAAATTCAAATTTTTATTTCAACAATTGCGAAAAAAAGATTCTAACATCAATATTTCTGGTTCTTCTCGGAAGTTATTCACATAAGAATTGTTTACAGTCCAGGACACCTTAGAGATGAAAAATCAAGAGGTTTAAAATTTTTCCACACCTCCATTTTTAAAATTGCGATTACTTTTGCAAATGAAAGACAAAATGGGCCCTTTTCATTTTTCTAAAGAACCAATGAAATCAAACAGATAAATTATCGATAAATTAATGAAAACCGCATGATTCGACTTGTCAAAACATGTAGATTGATAATAAAAAATAAAAAAAAATTAAGATTTTGCACCAAAATTACTAAATTGCGGTTATCTCGAAAACCGGAACCGACAATATGGGCCGCCATTTTCATGTGAACGTTTACATATATAATATTAATTAATAATATCTCAATAATATTAAATTTATATTAACCCTCCATCCGTCGCACCTTTTTTTGTAACGCGATCCGTCGCAGGTGAGGGAAATTCTCACCCTCATAAATTAGTCCAAACTTGTTCTAAAATGCCAAATTTTTTTTTGAATGTTCATTAGAATTTCTAAACAACCTATGCGCAGTAAAATTAACTTTTATTTCCTGTTAATTATTTAAATAAAAAATTAATGACAAAGGAAATCGAGTATACGCGGTCAGTCGCATGGTGAGAAGTTCCCTCACTTCGCGTCAAAAATCCCCGACATTTGCTGCTTTCAAATTCAATAACAAAGAAATTAAAATATAAAAAAACACCAAAATTGTTTTAATGTAAAGAAGAAGAGTGCCGTAAAAGGTACTGAGAATATGAAATTATAATTTTTTGTATTTTAAAAGTTATAAATAAAAAAAGAAACTGGGTGAGGGAAATTCTCACCATGCGACGGATGGAGGGTTAATAATATAAATTTATTTATAATAATTATAAAGTATAAGTGCACAACAAATTTTTTTAATTATTTGATTTTAAAAAAAAATCTCAATAAATAATTACTTAATATATTGATTAAATTCATTTATTGATTAATCATTATTTTCTAAAATAATGCAATTAATTATTGTAATAGTTATTTAGTTATGACACATTTATTGAAAATAAATTTATAATGTGACAATAAATGACGAGATCCGCAGTCGGATCCGGCCCATCACCGAGCCAGTACTGACTTAACATATCCGTCGACACTATATATCGTTAGAAGAATAAGACCCGCCGACGGAAGAAATCCAGTACCGAGTCAGTACTGACAATAGTGGGAAGACGGTTCCAACAGTCGGAGCATAATCTGTACCGCGCCGGTTGCTTTTTCAGATTCAAATCGGTGCAGACCGTCGGTACTTGCGGTCAGTACGGGCACGGATCCCAGCCGGTTTTAAACTCCGACATTCGTCCGATTTTCCCGCCTGGGATTCATTCAAACCTCCATATTTCAAATTATATTCAAAAGCTTCGATAATTTCGGCCAGACTGTCATAAACCAAGAATTCCTCATATACCATTTCCATCATTGTGGTTTTAATTAAAAAAATTTTAATTAGCGCGATTTTGTCTCCATTAAGGTGAATATAAAAATATTTTTCCAGTTAATACATTTCCACTTCTTCTTTCTCTGTGGAAACAGAAAAGTTACTTAAAAATGGACGCACTTCATTTAAGTAATGCTCTATCAACTGTTCAGGTTATACCAATTTTCAATTACCTGACCATACTAAGCGACTTTTTATTCCTGAGAGATTATCTATCAGAAGTTGATCAATATAAACCCATTCCAGTCGTTAATGGACTTTATCGATATTTCGAGGAGAATCGTGCTAATCAAAAAAAGACAATACGATTGATTAGAAAGTTAATACAAGGCAGTGATCTCTATGGTGAGCAAGAAAATGAAATACCTGATGAAATATTTGTTACCACATTGTTTGACCACATAATCAGTTCTCTAGTGTTTGCGAAATATGGAAACATTTACGGTTTTTTGGCCGACACTATTCGTCGGGCAGAAGATTTAAAATTTGATTCAATTCTAGAAAGGATAGAAGAGAATCTTCAGAATGCAAAATTTGAAAATGAATACGGCACAAGCTCGAAACTTAGCCCATTATCGGTGTATCGAATATTTAGGGACATGATATTACCACTATTTCCTCAACCCCTATATAATATCAATGTCCTATCACTTGATTATCTTTACTCACTAGCTGGTTCAGCATACCTTCGACTTAGTAGATTAAATTCCACGTACTATTCAAATTTCAAACAATTTAATTCAAGTCAATCAATTAATCGCATCTTATTTGAGGAATACTTGTCACTAGGATACATAGTAGAGAAACTTTACTACGAAAAAATTGATCTTATTGCTTTAAAAGTATTTGCTCTTCCAGCACTGATTCACTACACTTTCACAGACGTGAATAGTAAATCAGAAAAGATAACAAATATAATATTTAATCCGAAACAGTTGGAGAGAGCGTACAATGTTTTTTTCGAATACCTCAAATTTGCTTACAACACAATTGACAATCAATTGCAAACCGATTACACCTATAGAATACATCGAACATTTTCAAATTTTATAAGTCGAGCAAAATATGCGAAATTAGTTTTGGATTATAGTTGCAGATTTCTAAATAGTCCTTATCGTGAATCAAGAATTCCTGTCTATCTCGAATTTGTCGAACATTTTGAATGCAGAAGTGGTGATGTTCTACCGAACATAAACGATTGGTTCAAGGAAGAAATTGACGTATTTGGTGAACTATACGAAAAATACGATTACGAAATGATGCAACAATTATTTAACAATTCATTAATAGATGACGTTAGTAACATTGTGATAAATTTGATAATCACCAATGACAAGGTAATAAATGAAGATTTTGACACATCACAACATTTCTCTTACGATTTACTCGAATTTCATAACTCCATTACAAATATCATCGAGTATTATGCTATAGTTCGGGAAAATTATACCGCAACATTAATTAGAGAATCTGATGATCCAAAACATTTCCAAACAATAGTTGGTCCTTTAAAAGACAATTATTTACAATCATCAGAACGTATCCTCTTGAAGTTTACCAATGACAGTATAGAAAACCTTTGCCAAAAATTAACGAATTACAAAAAAGAACGTTTTATGTCCTACTTGAATTATTCTGACAACAGTCCAGAAAAAAGTAAATGGTGGAAGGAATTCGGTTTCTCATTTGTCCCCCTCTATCCATGTTTATCAGACATCAATCATTACAGCGAAGTGGGAAAAAAATTATGCGAAAAGGAAAATATAAAATTCTTGAAAAAACATCCCGAGATAATATCAACAGATCTAATAAGCAAAAATACACTAAAACTTCTCAACTCATTTAATACAAATGTTGAATCTCTATTCTTAAGGGACACCCTACATTCCCACGTTGGTGCCCTAAAAGTATCAAGTTACAGAACAACAATAGAATTCCACTTATCAGAAAATAACTTTTATGAAAGATTATCATTGTTCATGGAAGCACCAAAATACGAGAGTCTATGGTTTACTGAAGATGAAATAAGATTTATTATAAAAATCATAAATTACTCGGAGACAGAAATTAAGAAAGCGTTCAAATACGTCAAATATGCTTTGTATAAGCTGTTAATATTGAAAAGAATATATATCATCAGTGCTGATGATAAATCCAAGGGAAATGAATCCGTATTTATCAGAAGTTGGAATGGTCTCACCGGTTATGGATACAAATTTACAATTGCTAACGAGGCCACAAATGAGACTGCAATAGCGCCTTTGATAATTGGTTACGAATTCAAAGAAGACCAGGAAGATCTCCTACCCCTACGGAATTCATCAACAAATAAAAAAACTTTCATTAAATTCAAAAATAATCTCGTCAAATGCAACGCTGATGATCTTTTATGCAAAATTACCTACCGTCCAAAAAATATAACAACAATTTCGTTTCAAAGTATTTGGAATTACGTTCACAATGACGATAAATGTAACAATGAACACTATTTAGAAGAAAGGAGGAAATCTAAAGTTTGCCTAAGACACAAGACCTATATCCAAAAGGTTGAAAACGATACCACGATATTAAATGAAGTCTTAAAAAATACAACAAACAGAAATTCTACACTTGAATATGAAATACTTAAAATTTTGAGAATGTACACATTTCCAAATAAAACATCATCAATCTATTTTCTAACCAACTGGTTAAAAGACAAACAATTTGTTAATTCTGACTGGAATAAAGACAATGTTGCTGACAATACAGGTTTATTGAATTATCTACTCACTGGTATATCCATGGACAACAGATTTATAACAGATTCAGATGCCGAATACATAATCAGTTCAATTTACAATTATAGAGAACGATCTAAAATTGAAGGTGAAAGACCCTTAAAGGAAATAGTTAAAGATTATGAACTTCAAAAAGCGGAGTACTTAGTTACTTTTGAAGATTACTATGCTATAAGAAATTACGCCACAACCGGATACAGGAGAATTCAACGGGACACCCCTGAGGCGAAATTAATGAAACTCGCATTATATAAATTAGCACTGAGACAATCAAACGATTTTGACGAGGAATATGATATGAAATTATACGGTTTTGATTCGATACCTACAAATGTTTTTAAGAAACAATTCATAAATGATAGTTCAGTGACTATGGATTTGGTTAGAAATGTTACATTGCAAAAATTTTTATTAACAATGGCACATGAGGAGTCGGCATTGCAATTTGCCAGACCACCATTAGATGGATTTAGAAATGTTTTGTTTGAAGTGAAATTTTTTAGTTCTTATTTGAGGGCTAAAATTGATGTTCTCATTAAATCAACAAGAACCATTAGAGAGAAGAGAATGATTATTTTACCTGGTAATAAATTTTTTGTTGAAAGAATTATATTGGTAATTAGTGGCAAAGTGGGTATATATTATAAAGTCGTGTTGACTTCTGCATCGAATGATCATAGCAAATTTGAATTGTGTAAAAATGTAATGAGAGAAATAGACAGAATTATCAATTCGAATTGATGAAACGTATTTCTAAAATTGTACCGTTTGTTATTCATATTACTTTTAAATTTATGTCAAGAAAAACTTAATAACTTTATTTTAAATAATATTATTAATAATTTTAATAATTATTATTATGTTTTGTTGGAAAATCACTATTATTATTATTATTATTAATATTATTATTATTATGACTATTATTATATAAATAAAATGAGATAAAAACCTAACGATTTATTGTACTTTCTGGTTCTCTTTTTATTTCTAATGAATAGTAATTTAAATTAATGGTTAATTGAAGTTAAGTTAAGGGATTAATTAGGTTATTTTAAGTTTAGTTAAGGGTAAAAATTTATTAATTTAACTAATTTTAAGAGCAAAACTTAGTAATGTTAATTAAATTAACAAAATTTTTAATATTAGTTTATGACAAGAAAGAAAATTATTATCGCAAAAGGTAAGTCATAATTGTTTTAAACAAATTTATGTTTTGGAAGAAAAATATTTTATACCGATTTCGTTACTACATACAAAGTAATAAATATATTTTTTAGCATGACTTTTTTGCAGTAAAAAAATATTTCATGACTCCAATATTGCACGTGTTTAGAATCAAGAATAATATTAAAATTCGTTTAATAGTTTTCATGCTATGCGATGATAATATAAAAAGATCAGATTACACACGTGTGTAGTTTAATAATAAAATGAATAAACTTTGAATTTTAAGTATTATTAAAATTTAAATAATTTATATCCATTTTCTGAGTTAAAAGGAATTATCTATATTGTTATTCTTGAAGTTTGTGAAAAAAGAATTTAAGGTATGAGTCTCATTAATTTTAAGCTGTATAAAATATTTTTTTTCAAACATTTATAAGATAATAATAATAAAATTAATTAATAATTACCATACCAATTAATTACCTAATTACCATCTTATAATAATTATTATCACGGAAAAAACTAAGTTACTATCTTATGATATTACAATAAATTTGTACTAAGCGTTGAAAAGTCGTGTGCTTGGTTTCTGAAATTAATGATATCGGATCTCTCTGTAGCTCAATTGGTTAGAGCATCCTACCGGCAATAGGAAGGTTCTGGGATCATACCCCAGCGGTGAGAGACGATTCATTTTTTTCAGAAACCATGCACAAAAAATAATATATATTAAAATGTTAATTTCTGTCTTATCGATATGATAAGTAAAATAATTCAACCATGCACAAAAAATAATATATATTAAAATGTTAATTTCTGTCTTATCGATATGATAAGTAAAATAAATATCCGCTAGATGACACCTAATTACCATCTTATAATATTTATAAGATAAATCTTAATTGAAATGAACAAAAAATATTTTTTGAATGCGTTAACCCTTTAAGGATCGACTTTTTTTAAGTGATCCGATTTTCGTCATACCCTGTACTTAAGGGTTTTTGGAGTCGCCAAGTGGTAATTATCAGGGGCCTAGTTCAATTTAAAATTTCTTTTGTCTGCCATATTGGATCCTCCATTTTGAATTTTAAAAAACTAACATCAGATTTGTAATCAGCGACCCCGAAAAACCCCGAGTAGAAATTTTCATGAGCAACGTCGGTAGAGGAAAATCTATTTAATATAGTTTTTGTTTATATTTTTAAGGCAAAGTACCAAAAATGGATTCATCACTCTCAATGAATCCTTTAGCAAGTGTACAACTTATACCCGTCATTAATTATCTGAACCTTCTTAGTGATTTTCTATTCGTAGAAAAATCCATATCGGAATATGATCAACACAAACCGATTCCAATCATCAACGGTCTGTACCAGTACTTCGAGGATCATCGCTCTAACCAAACTTTGATATTAAAACTAATTCGAAGTTTATTGCTAGGCAGTGATCTCTACGGGGAAAAAGAGAACGAAAACATTGATGTAATTTTTGTCAATACAATGTTTGACTACATCATTAGTTCCCTAGTGTTTGCCAAATACGGAAATATTTACGGTTTTTTAGCCGATACTATTCGTCAGGAGGAGAATTTACAGTTTGATTACATTTTAGGAAGAGTGAAAGAAAATCTCAGAAAAGCAGAATTCGAAAATGAATACGGTAATAGTTCGACTCTTACGGAATTATCTGTTAGTAGAATATTTAACGACTTGCTAATGCCATTGTTTCCTGTAAGTCCCTATTACATCAATTTACTGTCTCTTGATTATATTTTTGCACAAGCTGGCTCGACGTTCCTTCGTCTTGGAAGATTCAATGAAACCTACTATACGAATTTCCAAAATTACACAACAATCAACTTTGATGATGGTGACATTTTTAATGAATACCTCCTAATAGGTTGTATTATAGAAAATTTACTGTTTCATAAAGTAATGGACCCTTTAGCTTTAAAAGTTTTTGCCCTTCCAGCCCTATGTCACTACGTTTCAAAGAAACAAGAAACAAAAAATGAAACAATAGAAAAAATAATTTTTAATCCTCATCATTGGGGGGCAGCATACGATTATCTTTTCACCTACCTAGATAATTCTTTCACCAAAATTAAAAATCAACTTGAAAACGATAGCGTACATCAAATTCACCAAGTGTTCACAAATTTCCACAGTCGTGCAAAATTTGCTAAATTAGTTTTAGATTTAAAGTGCAAATTTTTAAACGATCATTATCGTGAAACAAGAATTCCCGTTTATATCGATAATGCCGATTATTTCAAATGCAGAAGTGGTGATGTTCTACCAAACATAAACGACTGGTTCAATGATCAACTCCATAATATTGGGGAGGTATACAAAAAACACGATTTAGAAATTACACTGCAGTTATTTAAGGATTCTTTTGCAGAAGACCTTCAGAATATTGTAATAAACTTGGTAGATGCCACTAACAATACAGGGATAGATATTAATTTTAATAATCAACAATATTTACCTTACGATTTACTCGAACTTTTCGATATTAATTATCCCGTTCCTCACTATTATGCTTTAGTTCGAGAAAATTATACTATCAGAATTATCAGTAAAAACGAAGAACCAGAACTTTTTCATCAAACAATTGGTCCATCCGAAGAATATATTCTAGAAAATGCACACCGTATTACTTTAAAGTTTGCCAACGAAAGTAAGCAACAATTTATAGACGAACTAATAAACTATAAAAAAGATCGTCTCAAGACCTATTTGAATTATTCCGAAAATAATCTGGAACATGACGAATGGTGGAGAGAATTCGGACTGTCCTTGATACCGTACTATCCCTGTTTGACAAACATCACCAATAACTATCAAGAAATCAACAAATTTCCCTGTGAAAAAGAAAATATCAAGTTTCTCAATAAACTTCAAGATTCCTCGCATTTAATAAACAGAAAAACCCAAAATCTTCTATTATCCCTTGGTACAAATCTCAAAACAGTATTTATCAACGACCTGATAGATGGAAGTGTCCTAGATGAATTAGAAACAGTCCACAAAATAACTTTATCCTTCTTAAAATTTACCACACCCGTGAATAAGATTTACGAAAAATTTTCCCAACACATCGAAGAGCCTAATATGGAAAATTCGTGCATTACACAAGAAGGAATAAACTTTGTCTCAACAATTATTGACTTTTTGGAAAGAAATATTAATCAATCGTTTCCAAACAGTAAACGTATGCTTTTGAAAATGCAAGTTTTAAAAACCAGGTACACCATAATTGTTGGGAATATTACTGAAGAATTAAATCTATCATTGTACGTTAACAGTTGGAATAGAAATGTTGGTTATGGTTACAAATTTGTGAATATTAGAAATAAAACTAACGACGCAATTATCTTGGCACAATTAAGAACTAGCTATGAGTTAAAGAAGAAAATATTCATATCACTAATTTCCAATTTATCGAAAAGTAACGAAAAATTATACAGGAACTACAATGACGAAATTTACGGAAATAAGAATAATGTAAAATTTTTGAAGTTTTCGGAAAATTCATCGAAACTTGAGGAAATATTACTTAAATATGAAAACGGAAAACTTGTTCCAGTCAATGATAGCGAAAATTTAATCTATGAAATTAATAATCAACTCCGACGAGAATATATTAAAACTTCGTTTTATGGAATTTCGATCCACAATCATGATAATAGTCAATGTATGACAGATCACTATTTGAAGAAAACCAAATATTTTCGTATTTGCACAAGACATTGGCGACATTTAACAAGAATGCATCAAAATCAAATGATTGAAAACGAATTACTAAAAGATAAAATAGATCCAAATAATTTACTCAAAAGTCAAATGTTCAACATTTCAACAATGTACAACTTTCAAAATGACACGGACCTCATTCATTTTCTCAACAATTGGTTAAAGGATAAACAATTCGAATTCTCAGTTTGGACTAAAAACAATGTTGTTGACAAATCCGGTTTACTAAATAAACTTTTGTACGATATTCGCTTAGAACTTGAGAATGTGACAATTCCAGATGGAGAAAAAAGAATCAATTCTATTTACACGTATCGAGAACGATGCAAAATTGAAGAGGAAAGAACCCTGGAGGATATAATTAATGATTTTAATGATCAGCAAGCAGGTGATACGATTACATTTGAGGATTACTATGCGGTAAGAAATTTTGCCATTTCTGGGTACGAGAGGATAACGAGAGGTACACGTGAGGCGAAATTAATGAAAAATGCTTTATATAAATTGGCAATAAGACAATCTAACAACGTCAGCGAGGAATACGAATTGAAACTATTTTATTTCGATTCAATGCCGGTTGATACCTTTCAATATCAATTTATTAAGGATTCACAAGATATACACTTAGGTAAGTCAATTATTTTGCAAAGATTTATACGAACATCGGGTAGTGCACTAGCTGCAAAAAGAATTGCTGGACATCCACTGGATGGTTTTAGAAATATTTTATATGAGCTTAATTTCTATGGTCCTTATTTAAGAGCAAAAATAGAGATTTCCGTCAATGGAACTGAGAATTTGAGGGAAAAAAATGTAATTCTTCTTCCTGGTAGTGAATTTCAGGTTGAGAGACTGGCAATAGTGCCTGGTGAAAAAATTGGTCAATACTTTAAAGTCGTATTATCCTTTAAACCAAAAATTAATGACAAATACCATATGTTTAAGGATATTATGAGACAAATGGATAGAAGCAATTAATATTAAAAATATTGTAATCATTCAATTATTGTCAAGTCTTCTTTTGTTGGCTTTCAAATAAATTTTCTCTCATAACATTCGGTAGGCTCATTGATTTATCCTCATCCCAAATTAGGTTCATTTAAAATTAATTTAAAACAAAAAAATAAGGCAAATTTTGTCTTCAATTTTTATCTAACAGTAGCTACTACAGATAAATAGAGATCTGTTCTAAAAAGTTATATTTCTTATCTTAAAACTTTTCTTATTTAACGTATCTAACATGAATATAATATTATTTTTCTTTTTTTTCTATTTCTTTATCACAGAATGTAAGTCGTGTCTCAAAACATTTTTTATTATTACTGACAATAAAAATTTACAGAAAAAAATATTTTTTAACTTTAACGTTGCAGGTGAAGATTACGAACTTATTTATATGATCTATTGTTTATTATGAGTTCCCCATTTTTTAATTTAAAATGCAAGTGCAATCGTTCAAATACAATTAAAAATTCCAGCTTTGAAAAAATATAAAATGTTTTGCAATAAAACAACATACACGTGTTATAACAACCAAGTGCAGTGACAACTGAGAGACATTAAAAATTTATTTAAATACTTTTGAATTTTACTAACTGACAAGTTGCTGCCGTTTACAGGAAACACCAGGTAATTGTCTAATTTTTTTCCTAATTTTGATCAAAACATCATTAATTCAACTAGAGAAATCTATTCATTTCTCTAAAATTTTACCTAAATAGTTCATTCAAGTGAACTAATTATTTACTATCATAAATAATATTTTGGGAGGACTAAAATCAATCCTTATATAAAAAGAGTAGATATGCAAATTTGGTAAAGGATTAGCAGTAATTAGTGAGGAAGAGTAAGATTTTTAGACAAAGATAGTCTTATGTCATTTTGAATTGTCAAGATAGAGAAATACAATGTTAAACGAAGAAGTTCTTATTTAATATTCCAAATGGTGTGAGAAAGAAAGATTTCCGTCACCGCCTGAGTAACGTTTTAAGTTTCATACTTTTATCTATAGTCTTCCATGCGATGAAAGGAGAAAAAAACCTGGGTTCTCGAAGTTAATTCTCATTTACAAAGGTTATTGTTTAAGGGTTCGTATTGTTTGTGGTAATCCTTCGTGACGAGTTATGTGAATTAGTGTCTGTTCTCAAATTAACTGAATTATTACTTTTGACAATTTAAAACATTTCTTTGAAAATCCTTCCCATTGTAACGTCTTTCTGTTCCTAAACTCTTTACGTTATTAAAAACCAAACAATCATCTATTTCAATCAAAAACTTCAACATATCCTACTTTCAGATTATCTAACTAAACATTCTCCAACAATGGATACGTTAGATTTGACAAATCCTTTATCAACTGTACAACTTTTACCAATAATCAATACCAGTCCACCAACAATGGATACGTTAGATTTTATATATCCTTTATCAACAGTACAACTTATACCAGTCATCACTTATCTGAACTTACTAAGTGATTTCCTATTCATTAATAATTATTTATTAGAAAATGATCAACACAAACCTATTCCAATTGTTAATGGACTTTATGAGTACTTGGAAGATCATCAGGGTAGTCAAACTATGATGTTGGATCTAATTCGAAATTTGCTACATGGCAGTGATCTGTACGGAGAGTACAATAACGAACAAGTTGATCAAGTATTTGTGAACACAATGTTTGACTACATCATCAGTTCCCTAGTGTTTGCCAAATATGGAAATATTTACGGTTTTTTAGCCGATACTATTCGCCAGGAGGAGAATTTGCAATTTTATTATATTTTAGAAAGAGTAAAAGAAAATCTTAGAAAAGCAGAATTCGAAAATGAATACGGTAATAGTTCGACTCTTTCAAAATTGTCCATTAGCAGAATATTCAACGACTTACTAATGCCACTGTTTCCAAAACCAATGATGACTAATCTCAATTTATTGTCTCTTGATTATATTTTCGCTCAAGCTGGCTCAATGTACCTTCGACTTGGAAGATTAAACGAAACCTACTATTCGAATTTCGAAAATCTTACCTCAAGTAACAATGACAATGATATTTTTCAAGAATACCGAGTAATAGGATATATTGTTGAAAATTTACTTCATCACAAAATTATAGATCCTATAGTGATAAAAATCTTTGCTCTTCCAGCACTGTTTCACTACGTTTCAAAGGAGCAAGAAACAAAAAATGAAACAATAGAAAAAGTAATTTTTAATCCACACCATTGGGAAGCAGCTTACGATTATTTTTTCACCTACATCGAGAATGCTTTCACCAAAATTGATAATCAACTCAAAAACGATTACACACATCAACTTCACAAAATGTTTACTAATTTCCACAGTCGTGCAAAATTTGCAAAATTAATTTTAGAATTAAAGTGCCAATTTTTAAACAAACATTATCGTGAAACAAGAATTCCAGTTTATATCGATAATGCCGATTATTTTGAATGCAGAAGTGGTGATGTTCTACCAAACATAAACGAATGGTTTGCGGATCAAGTTCATGATTTTGGTGAGATATACGAAAAATACGATTTAGAAATGACAACAAATATATTTAATGATTCGTTAATAGAACTTCGGGGTATTATAATAAAATTAGTTCTCACCAGTAATAAAGTTAGTGACAGTACTTTAAATAATTCCGAATATTTATCGTACGATTTACTCGAATTTTTCAACACTAATAACCAAACATTAGACTATTATGCTCTACTTCGTCTAGACTACAGTGTAACACTCATCAAAGAGTCCGATGATCCAGTAAATTTTCAAAAAATAATTGGTCCATCCTTAGATGATTATAAACGTTCCGCTAAACGTATTATTCTAAAATTCGCAAACGAAACTACACAACAACTTAGTGAAGAATTAATGAAATACAAAAAAGATCGATTTAAATCTTATCTTAATTATTCGCAAAATAATTTTAATCATCACGAATGGTGGAGAGAATTTGGACTATCTTTGCTACCACACTATCCCTGTTTAACAAACTACACCGAAGATTATCATGAAATTGAGGACTATTTTTGTGAACGGGAAAATATAAGATTTCTCAATAAATTTCAAGAAGATGTATCTTTAAATTTAATAGACAGAAAAACGAAAAGTCTCTTACTCTCCTTGGGTTCGGATATCAAGACAATATTTATCAATAACATAATAGACGAATACATAATTGATGAGATTGAAAGAGCAAATGGTATTTTAATACCTTCTTTGAAGAAAACAACATTAAAGACAGTTTACCAAAAATTTTCACTACAGATTGAAGAACCCGAAATGGAAACATTGGGTACTACACAGGATGAAATAAAATTTATGGAAAACGTAATTCTCCATTTAGAATGGAAAAGTAATCGATTCTACATGAAGGTGAAGAACATGTTGATTAAGATGAAAATTATGAACGTTAAATATCCTTTAAAAATTGGTGAAATTAAGGATAGGAAATTAAATCATTCCCTGTTTGTCAACAGTTGGAACGGACTTAGCGGTTATGGTTATAAATTTATTGGAATCAACAAGAATGATAATAAAACCCCAATAATAGCACAATTAAGAACTGAGTACGAATTTAAGAACAAAATACTTATAACCCCAATTTATGACTCAGAATTGACGAATTCGTCGAAAAAGGAAAAAGAATACATCAAACTAAATAACGAGATGCTTGAAAGCGAAAACGATGTACTATTCATCGTATCCATTCAAAATTTGTCAAATTTTCAACAAATAACTCTTAAAACGAATCAAGAAATTCTACGAACTGGAAATAAATCACAAGATTTAGTTTATGAACTTGATAACCAACTTCGGAGAAATATAACTAAAATTTCTTTCCACGGAATTTCGTATCACAATCATAATGATGATAAGTGTAACGTTAATGCCTATTTACAAAAAACGAAAGACTCTAGTCTCTGCTCAAGACATTGGTGTTATATTGATAAAACAGATCATGATCGAATGATAATTAGAGATTTATTAAAACACCAAAAAGATGAAAATTTAGTACTTGAATACCAAATACATGAGATATTGAAAAAATACACATTTTCAAACGACAGTACAATGAGATTTTTCTTCAAAAACTGGATGAATGATAAACAATTTAGAAATTCGTATTGGAGTAAAAATAATATAGTGGATAAATCGGGTTTGTTGAATAAATTATTGTATGAAACGCGTCTAGAGAATGGAATTATAACAAATACGAAAGGAGAAATGAGAATCAATTCTATTTACACCTACAGAGAACGATACAAAATCGAGGATGAGAGAACTTTGGAAAATATTATCAAAGACTACAATGATCAACAAGCGGATTATACGATAATGTTCGAAGATTATTATGCTGTACGCAATTTTGCCACAACTGGTTACAGGAGAATAAATGCAGATACTCGTGAAGCGAAACTAATGAAAAATGCTTTATACAAATTGTCAATAAGACAGGCACATGATTTAGAGGAGGAATTTGATTTGAAGTTATTCTACTTTGACTCTATACCGATAGATATATTTCAAAGAGAATATATGAAGGATTTACAAGATATTTATTGGGGAAAATCCATTATTTTGCAGAAATTTACTTTGGCGTCGACAAATGAAGAATCTGCTGTTAGATTTGGTGTACATCCGGAAAATGGATTTAAAAATATCTTGTTTGAAATGAAATTTTATGGTCCTTATCTTAGAGCAAAAATTGATGTTGAAGTGAAACATACAGTGTCTTTTAGAGAGAAGAAAGTAATACTTCCGCCTGGTAGTGAATTTTTTATAGAGAAATTGGGAACGGGACCTATTAAAAAAATAGGTAATTACTTTAAAGTTACTTTAGTTTATAAACTGAAATATTGTGAAAATTATAATCGATACAAAGATATTATGACTCAAATAGCAGAGACGAAATTGTAAAAAATTTCAATCTTGAATAAGTTTGAATTAAAATCATTTTAATTATTCTTTTTATTTTTTGATATTTTAATTTTCACTTTAAATATTTTTACTATTAATATAGTAACTACCAACCTCCAATCTGACCTTCGAACTATCCACTCTTGGTGTATTAAAAACAAATTACCCCTAAATATTTCTAAATGTCAAATTTTAACTTTTCACAAATCTAATTTTTCCTTCCTTTTTCCTTACCAAATAAACAACACTTTTCTTTCTCGAGTAACATCCACACATGACCTTGGCGTAACTTTTTGCTATGACTTAACTTTTGACAAACATATAACATCCTTAGTCTCTACTGCTTCTCGAATGCTGGGTTTTCTCATCAGATCCAGTAGAAACTTTAGTAACGTGTCAACTTTTACCTTATTGTTTAACGCCCTGGTACGCTCTCCGGCAGAATATGCTTCGTTAATATGGAATCCCCATACTATAAAGAGTGCCAAGTCTATTGATAAAATCCAAAAACGTTTCTTAAAATTCCTAGCTTTTAAGGAGGATGGTCTTTACCCCCCCCCACGAGGGTGTGATTATATTGCACTGTGTGAACGTTTTGATTTTTTGACTTTAGGAGAACGACGCATAATCAATGCAACTATTTTTGTATTTAAAATCATCAACTATCACATTGACTGTAGAAAACTACTAGACTTAATTAAATTCAGGACCCCTTGTATATCATCCAGAGATGTTTCACCATTTTATATTGACCAAAATGACTTAATTTGAATAAAAAATTCTCCTATCTTTTTTGCGTGCTATCATATAAACCGAATGTATAATTCTTTTCGTCCAAATATGAACTTATTTGTAGCGTCACAATCTAAATTTGCAGAATGCGTAAAAAACTTTGTTGTCAGTCTACGAGAGCACAACTGATCACGTCACTATTAGCTAACATATTTTTTAATTTTATTTTCTGTTTTATTTTGTTTTTTCTCTCTTTAAGCAGCTTAGTTCTGTTTGTATTAGCTTTTCTAAATAATATTTTAATATTTAACTATTAATATTTTAACTTTTAATTTCAATTGTTGCAAATAAAAAACTTACTTTTTAAAAGTAAGTACGTCTAAGTACATTTATTTTTCCTACTTTCTTCGATTTAATGAAATTAAATTAATTGAAACAGATTCTTTTCTTGTATTTAATTTAAAATGAGATAAAAAGATTCTTTACCTCACGCGACCGGGATCGTCGGCGATGAGGGTTCAAAATTAATGTTACCTGGCCCCAGTCGACAGAAAATAATATTTTCAAATCCAAAAATATTCTTTTTGTTTTCCTAGCAACTTTGTACTTATGCAACAAATGTTGCATTTTGTTAAAAATCCACGGAACAATATTAATAAGCACAAAGACATACTTGTTATATTATACAAGATAAGACTTTATAATGTCAGTGTTGCTCCTTTACAAGGTTACCACAAATAGCACACTGCTTCTTTAAAATTTTTAATTGATGTTAATTTAAGATTTCTTTACCTTATCATATTTCTATTCCTCGACAATTTTGAATCAAATACTTCCAGCCGTGAATCTGTAAAAAAAATATTTAGAATTATTTTCACACTCAATAGAATAATCCCAATAGAAAATAAAAAATAAATATCGAAAATGATATTAAAATTTGCTAAAAATATCTTTGGAAGTATAAAATAAATCGGATTAAAATTAAGATATTATACGCCTAAAAAAAGATTAAAAGACAACAATTTAAACAACAACATACTGATAGGATAATAATAAAACTCGAAACAGCTACTAAAATTGATATTTATTAAAATGCAAAATACAAGACATCATATGCAGTGTTAACATTCGATAATCTCTTATTCATTGAATAAATTAAATTTTAAAGTAATAATACCTTAAAAAAATTTAATTTATCAATTAATAAACAGTACGAGACTTCATTTTCCAAAGTATATGTTAGAATATGTTAAAATATGTTATAAAAATTTATAAATCAGTCTTGGGACGTTTCGCAACCCATTCTTTAATTTGAGGAACAGCGAGGACCGTCTCCTTTAATTTCTTTAAATTCTCATAGTCCTCGATGATGTCATACTTAGCCATGTAGTTCAAATAATCTAAAAGTGCAACAAATGTTAAGTCAGCCATTGAAAGTGATCCACCAACGAAGTGACCGCCATTCTTCTTAACTTGTTCCTCCATTCGTTTCAATATGTACGGAACTGTTTCCTTCATGGTCTTCAATTTTTGTTCTTTTGCCTCCTCATGGGATTCATAGCTGTAAGCGGCTATTTCTAAAAAGATCGAAAAGATATTTTGAAAGTACTTCATAAAAACATTTGTCAGAGTGTTTTTTTTAGAAATACTCGCATTTTCGCATTGGGTTGGAGTCGAAATTGAATAAAAGCAAATTCCTTGGGTTTCTTTTCTTTCTTTTTGAAAGGATCGTGCCAATAGAACGTAGATAACAGTTTCGGATATTTAAGTTCTTTTTTTGTTATCGTGGATACGAAATAAATAAATAAAAGGTCACTCGAAGATCATTGTTTCCGATTTTCAAATAATTTGCGTATTTTTGATAGAAGAATATTCTTTTACACCCCTTTGTTCATTTTCAAAAATAATTTGTATTTTTAAAATAACCGAAAGTTGAATATTTGATTATGGATTTTTCATTTCAATATTATTCAGAAACGAATTAAAGTAAAGTAAATATTTTTTAACTAATACTTAAAGTCTAATAATACAATCAAACCGATTGTTGAATTTAAATTAAGTTAAAATTAAATTGAATTGAAATACAAATTTAAATTAAATTTAAATAGTTTTCGATTCTTTAATTTCAATTTTATTCTGCTTATATTTGTATTCTGTTGCATAAGATTTCCGCTTATCTTTTTTACAAGATATTGAAGATTAATTCTAATCGATTAAAATAAAGGCTCTTAGCAACAATGAATTTATTATATAAAAACAGATTTGTTTAATGCTTCATAGCAATCGTTTTTCAAAACAAATTTTGAAAAAATAAAAATTCCTATGTCCCTTGCATACCGGGAAAATAAATAAAAAATTATAGTTTCATTTCAGTTTCATAAAATTTACATTTAAAATTCTAAAATTCAAGCATATTTTTATTTGGATAATAAATTTTGAAAATTTTAAAAGAAATAATATAGTATATGATACAAAAAGAGTAAATACTCACTTGCACGAAGATCATGAATAGTTTCGACAGCAGCATCGATTTCATAAGCTTCCATATCATTTTTTCCAGCAAGTCCGCATTGTTTAGCAAAATAACGGCAAATTGCATTTGATTGATGCATTTGCTTACCGTCAACTTCAAGAACAGGGACTTGACCATAAGGCATTTCTAAAAGAAATAATTTTTTTTTTTAATTCTATTTCCATTGATAAACAATTAATAATTTTGTTCCTCACATTTCTTTTCAATAAATTTTTTATAATTTATTTATTAATAAAAAACTAACTGTTTAATTTAATTAACAAAAAATTACAATTTCATTTAACTAGGAAAAAATTAGTTTAAATTAATTAACAAAAAATTACAATTTCATTTAATTAGGAAAAAATTAGTTGCAATTAATTACCAAAAAATTTAAATTTCATTTAATTAGGAAAAAAATTAGTTTAAATTAATTAACAAAAAATTACAATTTCATATAATTAGAAAAAGATTGAATTAAATTAATAAATTATATACAAAAATTTATTTTAAGATCGAAAAAAATACTTACGATCTTTCAATTTTGGCCAATTTTCACGATCGAAACGATCATCTTCGAATTCAATTTTTGCATAGCTCATTACAAATCGAATTGGCTCTCCCAAAGCCTTGACTGGGAAGTAGGTTAATTTGTAGTTCGGCATTTTCTGAAAAAAGAAAAAAAAAATTTTAATCTGCTTCTAAGTAATTAAAAACTTCAATTTTCAAAGACTAATTTTTTTGTACTAAAAATAAAATGACTGAATAAAAATTATTTTAAAAAAATGCCTACCAATGCCGGGACCATAAAACTTATCTTTAAACAAAAAAATTTTAATTATAGGTAAAAATTTCGAAACACGACAATAAATAATGAACAAACGTTTTTTTTTTAATTCGAGACGAGAAATAAAGAGTAAATATTACATATTGACATTTTTGTATTGCGTAAATATTTATCTGCTGATTGTAAAGTATTTTAAAAATAGCTGGAAAACCAACGCCCTTATCGCGTCGTGTATTTTACCGGTTTTATCAAATTAGACTAATAATTTGTTTCTAATTTTTCAGCTTGAAAAAAAGAGAAAAATAGTCAAACTTATAGAAGAAAATGTAGACAATCATTCTTCAATTATATTTAACCTTGCAAAACGTGAATCATTTTTTTTAATAATTCTGCAATTATTTAATTATTAAAGGAGATTATAATACTTTATCTTTTTAGGCAAAAACATGTGACATTGCCGGCATTTATAAAATACAGACATAGAAATATAATTAAAATATAAATAATACAGAAGTGCGTGATAGAAATTTAATGCTTACCTTAATTTATATCAAGAAGCTCAGCACTCGTAATTAACAACTTTTTTTTTACTTTCACGAAATCGCGAGACGTGCTTCACTTTCGGAAAACTGGAAAACAATGAACAATGGCTGCAAAAGTGCAAGAAGAGAAGCCGCAAATAAATTATTTACGTAACTTTTAGGTGGGGATTTCGTTTCACTGCCTTTAGGTTAGGATTGTACGTTGTAAACACGCCTTGAACGATATATCGAAACGATCGAAACAATCGAACGCCAACTTCAGAGCAGTCGAGAACTGTCGAACTCGATCAAGACATATTTGTGATTTTCACTAAAAATTTTATTCCAATTTTTCGTAAACATCGAATATTTTGCTAATAATGAATTAGTATTTGTTTCCTAAAGTATTCAGAATAATAATTTTAATGAATAGTTGACTAGGGAGGGAAAGAAAACACTGAAAATTTTGTTTACTCCAAAAATCATTTCTCCAAACATAACCTATGTTAGGTTTCTGTCATTAAATTAAATATTAAAAATATTGATAAAATAGTATAAAATTATTATTACTATTACTAATTGAGTAAATAGAGTAAAATGTATATTTGAGCGTTAATAAAACGCTTTTTTTTAAATAAATAATTAAGAATTCAAGTGTATGTGTCAAAATTTTGAAACTCGCTTTTGTTACTAAAAAAAGAAAGGAACAAGTAGTTTTTAAAAAACAGTTTATTTACTGTTTAATTATATAAAGTGTAGGGGAAAATGAGTGAAAATCCAGCGACAAATAATATTGCCGAAAGTAATGGGGTTATTGATCATCCAGCTTTTAATGGAAATACAGACGAGCAACCCGGTATGTAAACAATTGTATTTACCTTATTTACTATCAAGATAATGTGAAAGTGATTAATTTTTTAAATTTGTTTACTTATTTTTTATTATTTTATAATAAAAATTTATTTATTTTTTAGTGTTATTTTTTTGTATATTATTTAATTTAATTAAATATTTAGTTTTACTTATAATTATAGTATATTTATTTATTGTTTTTTTATATAAAATAAACTATTTTTAGCTAAATCACCTTTAATAACAGAGGAAAAAACACAAGATGCTGCTGATAATAATAATAAAAAGGCAGCGACACCGAGTTCAGGAACAACTCCAACCGTTCCTGCTAATAGGGGTAAAAAACGAAAAAAGCCAGTGAGAGATGCAACTGCACCGAAACAACCCTTAACAGGATATTTCAGGTAAATTTTTTCATTAATAACACTATTTCAATTTATTAATTTAGTTGGGATTTATTTTTCTAATCGTATTTTTTTTTTTGTTCAGATTTCTCAATGATCGTAGAGAGAAAGTGAGGGCGGAAAATCCAACAATGTCCTTTGCGGATATAACGAAACTTTTAGCTTCTGAATGGAGCAATTTGCAAACTGATCAAAAACAGGTTTTTATTCTTTTTCTTTTAATAGTAAAATTCATAAATTAAATTCTATTTATATTTCGAATAAGAAATAAAATAGAAAAATTATCTGAATGAATTCAATATTGAATTGAAATAAAATAGAAATTATCCGAATGAAATAAATAGAAAGGAAATAAAAAATTTTTAAATTTATACAATTTTTCTTTTTGTTTATTTAATAGCAATACTTGGATGCTGCGGAACAGGACAAAGAACGATACAATAGGGAAATTATTGACTACAAACAAACGGAGGCTTATCGTTTGTTTACCGAAAAACAGTTGGAAAAGCAAACCGACAACAAAAAGGAGAGAAACGGATCTGAAGTTTCCCTTGAACAAAACGTAAAATTATTATTTTTTCTAAAATTTAATTTTCGAATTTATACGACTCAATTATATTTTTATTTAACAAAAAAACTTCTGTTTTTTGTTTCAAGGATACACAACCGGAAAAAGATGATTTCTCAGGATTTGACATTCCTATTTTCACCGAAGAATTCTTAGATCACAATAAAGGTGAATTTTAGAAATTATTTATAATAAAAATAATAATACAGGGCTCGAAGTAGGTCCGTAAATCCTGAAAAAGTCAGTAACTTCGTTTCAATTCCGTAAAGTACGTAATTTTATTCAAAAAGGATGAAAAGTTTGTAAAGTGTACGATATAATTTGGAGAATTTTAGAGAAATTACAAATGATTGCAGAAATTCAATTATTTTTAAAAGTAATAAAATTTTTTGCAAAAATTCAATTATGTTCAAAAATTTTTATAAATTCTCGTCAAAATTTCAATTATTTTAGAAATATTAAAATTCTTCTCCGAAATTCAATTATTGTTTTTCGGCCTGATTGTATTTTTGTCAGTTGGTCCATAAAGTCCGTATTTTTAAATACTTTCACTGCTTCGAACCCTGTAATAAAATGAAAAATTATTAAATAAAATTTATAAACATTTAACAATTCTTATATTTAGAAATTTTATTTATATTTAGAAATTTATTTATTTGAACAATGTATTTATTTTATTTCGAATATTTAATTTAACGACAATTAAATTCTGTAATTTGATTGCTCAATTAATTAATTTGATTAACTTACAATATTCCGAATACTAAAAATAAAACAAAAAGAAATTTTTCTTTTCTCCATTTTTTTTTAGAAAACTCACTTTCATTTGTAAAATTTGAACTGAAAAATATTTATTTTTCGACAGCTTGTGAGGCAGAATTGAGACAATTGAGAAAAGCGACAGCCGATTACGAGGGACAAAATGCAGTTCTCCAAAGGCACGTGGACAGTTTGCACGCCGCCGTTAATCGTTTAGAAACGGAAACAAATCAGCAGCGCACGTCCAATCAAGCTTTACAGAGACACTTGGATTCACTTCGTTCACAATTAACCGGATGCTTTGCCACAATACCCCTTCAAGGTAAAATTAGAAAACATTTTCCAAAAAAAGAAAATAAGCGAAAAAAAATGAATTTAAAATTTTTATTAGTGTAAATTAAAAAGTCTTAAAAATTTTAATTGAAAAATTGTTGAATATTAAATATTAAAGTACAAATATTGAATAAATAGTAAATATTGAATAAATTTTAATAAAAATATTGAATAAAAGAATTAAATTCAAATTTTATAAATAAACTTGAAAGTAAATAAATGAATGAATTTTTTTTTGTAGGAACACACGAAGGTGCAACGTTACAAAATATTGACAGTTATTTGGAGAAACTCGAGTCATTATTGTCATGCAGTATTGATCCATCATTGCGAAATGCTGTTCGCAATGCTGTGTCTCATCTTGAATTGATTGGATGACAATCACCCTCCAATGTTGCGCCTCCAACTGTAAAACATCATCGCTCACGACATTCGCATCGTAAATGAGGGTAGCACTTTTTTAATTCAAAAAAAAAATAAATAAATAAAATTCGCTACCCAGTATTAAATAAACCAAACTGATAAGAAAAGAATATGATCAATTTCCCCGCCGCTCCTCTCAACCCGATCGTTGAGAGAGAAAATTGAAATCTTTTATGAAAAATGACACAAATATAATCAATATTTTTTATTTCTCTTTTCAAAAGAAACCAAAATAATTCATTTTCATCAAAAGAAAAAAAGTAATTATGAAATTAAACATTTTTTTTTAAATTCAAATATCAGTTTTTTTAATAAAAAATAAAAATTCCAAAAATCCTTATATTATTTACAAAAAAACTATTTTACAATTGTCGATTCATATAAAATAAAGAAAATTAGACATTAAGATAGACTTTAATATAAACAAGTGTAAAAATAAAAAATTGTGTGCATTAAATTACTGAATTGAATTTGGAAATTTTCAATTAATTCCTTCCAGTATTTGAATTGGAAATTAGAGAGAAAATTTCGTATGACAATTTAAACGCTTAGATTCTTTATTTTTTGCTGTAGTTGACTCAAGGAATATCTGCAAAAAGAAAAATTATACATTGCATTTGTTTCTTTCTATATTAAATAAAATATCAATTATTTTAAATTTAATTTTTAATTTAATTAAAAAAATTAATTGTTTCAAGTAAAAAATATAAATAAATATAATTTTTTTTAAATGAAATCAAAATCAAATAGAATAGAAAATATTTTCCAAGAATATAATTTGTTTTTTAAATGTAAATTAAAGAAACGAAACGAACAGAAAACAATTTTTTTTCAGGTAAAGAATATAATTTCTGTTTTAAATTAATTTTTAAAAAATTAGGGCTGAGATTTAAATAATAAATAAATTTATTTTAAAGAAAGAAAAAATAAATAAATTTTTTACAAGTGAAAAAATAAGTGGAGTAAAAGTTGAATTTTTCTATAAATACTTAATAAAAAAAAAGTGACGAGTAAATGAAAATGTAAAAAATTGATAAATTATTTTCAATAATTAGGTGCGAATTAAAAAAAAACTGAATAAAATAAAAAATCATATTACCGAAGAGACGCTGCATTTTGTCTTCGATTTTTCTCATGATCGGCGACGGTTCTCTCAATATTTGGCAACAAGAATTTTATTAATTCGAAATTAACCTCGATCAGAGAAGTTAAAAATTCAAAGGACGATTTTACACTGAACGAAAGGAAATTTTGCACTCCATTCAATATCACATTGTAAAATAATTCGCTGAAATCATTTTAAATTATTAATGTTACATATAAAATAAAAACTAACAAAACATTTTAAAGAAAAATTTTCTTCCAAATAAAGAAGCAAATTAAAAAAAGGAAATATACATAATTAAAATTAAATTTTTGTTATAATGAAAAACAAGTGAAAAGAAAAAAATATAATAAAAAGAAAAAAACAAATCATTTAATTAAATTAATAAAACAAATTTAAAAGAAAGGAATAACATTAAAATGAAATTTTTATCGTAAAATTTCGTTAAAATGAAAAATTGAAAAGAAAATTTGAGAAAAAAACAATTAAAAAAAAGAAATAAAATTAAAACGAATTTTTTATTATAAAATTTCGAATCGAAAATAAAAAAAAAGAAGAATTGAAGAGGATATAATAAAACAAAAAATTATTAACTGAATTAATAAACCAAATTTTGAAGTTAACGAAATAAAATTAAACTTCAATTTTTATTATAAAATTTCGTTAAAAAGAAAATTTGAAGAAAAACCAATTAAATGAACGAAATAAAATTAAAATGAAATTTTTATTATAAAATTTCGTTGAAATAAAAAAATTATTAAAAAGAAGCACTGGAGAAAAAATAATTGAAAAGAAAGAGATAAACAAATTAATTAATTAAATTAATAGGAAACAAATTTAAAAGAAAGGAATAAAATTAAAATTAAATTTTTATTGTAAAATTTCATTAAAATAAAAAAATTATTAAAAAGAAGCACTGGAGAAAAAATAATTGAAAAGAAAGAGATAAACAAATTTAAAAGAAAGAAGTAAAATAGAATTTTTATTATAAAATTTCGTTAAACAGAAAAATAAAAAAGAAACAAGGAGAAATTAATTTAAAAATTATTAAAAGAAAGAAACTGAAAGTATTTGATTAATTAATTTTTCTCAAATATTTAGAACAAACCTCAAATTTGGATTTTCCTTGTAATGTTGATTCAATAAAACATTTTGTATAAAATCAATCGTTTGCTGTCGATGCGGATGTAAACTGTGTACTTTCATATAACAACGAATCACATTCGGCGTGGAAATTGTAATTATTAATTCAGACACATATTTTGGATAAGCAGTTCCTCCCTTCAATAAATTCCTCAATAGTATCATTACCTGAATAAAAAAAAATTTATTTAAATACATAAACTTTTTTTAAAATTTTACAAACATTTTCAAAGTTTAAATAAAAAAATTCACTATTTATTTACTCAAATTAATTAATTAAACAAATAAAAATAAAAACCGGATAGGAAATTTTTCAATATTATATTTTGAATATTTTTTAATTATTTTTGAATAAAATTTATCACTCACCAAGAAACAATGTTTATGAGTCGTATTATCAGTGGGTACAACAATAAAATTATCGGACAATTTTTCAAAAATAATTCGAC
Organism: Leptopilina heterotoma; assembly: GCF_015476425.1. Taxonomy (NCBI): domain Eukaryota; kingdom Metazoa; phylum Arthropoda; class Insecta; order Hymenoptera; family Figitidae; genus Leptopilina; species Leptopilina heterotoma. Next base: position 160,195 of record NW_025111062.1, read on the forward strand.
TAAAATCACGTTTCGCCTCGGAGAAGCATTTTAATAATGAATCGGCAGCTTTAAAATTATTTGGACTCAATTCAGTGATTAAAACCGGTAGATATTGATCGAAAAGATCTCTAATTAATACTTGTAGTGACATATCAGAATTAACGTGAAGATTTTCAATTCCCAACATAATCATGGAAAATATTTGTTTCGCCATAATTGTCACATAATTTAGAGAAGCATTTTCCATTGGCAGAGCAACTTTATTTATCAATAGTCGAAGCATATTGTTCCCTTGATTCTAAAATAATCAAATATAGTTCATAACAATAATAATGAATAAAATAATATTTTATGACATAATTTCATTGAAATTTTCATTTTCATTCACCAAAACCACTTAAATAATATTAATGATAATTATTATTGTCAAATTAATTTTACAAGGCCTCGAAAAATTAATTTCACAAAATATTCTATATTTACATCGTTTTTTTTTGCCAATTTGAACAAAAAAAAAAAATACAAATTAATTATTATAATTATCTATAATGTAAAAGTTTATAATTTTTAGTGAAATTATGTTTTCTTTTCTCATTAACATACCCGATTGTACATTGTTGGTGCACAGCATATAATTAATGTTCCTATACATCTGTAAATCCAAAAGGCAACTTTCGATGTAATATTCTCTTTATTTAATGGTAACAAAATCCATTTGTCGATATTTTTAAAGAATTCTTTACACTTTGTGTCGAATTGCATTTTTTCGTGTTCGCTCTGAAAATTGATGTTATATTTTTAGAATTCCTTTTTATTTTTGGAATTTAAAAAAAAATTCAATTACTATTAAAATTTATATTTTCAATCACTCACATTTAAGTTATTTCGTTTCGCAGCCAATGCCATGATAAAGTCAATAATCGGTTCTTTTGATTCTTGATTAAATACCAAAATCTCCCTCACCATCTCCAAATCCTTAATGTATTGCATTAAAATTTTCGAATCGTCTTCAGGCGAAAAATTCAAAATACTGCTACGAATCCAAATCTAACGAAAATTCATATTGAAAAAATCATTTTAATTAATTAATTTATTAATAGAATAAAAGTATTAATTAATATAATAAAATATTGATTGACTAATAAATAAAAAGAAAAATTTGAAAGGAAAAAAACTAATTGCCTAATAAATATATAAAATAAAAAAAATAATAAATAACATATTAATTGTGACGAGAAAATTAATAATAAGTAACAAAATCTCTATTTTAAAAATATTGTTTTTACTAACTTGAACGGCAATGAGATCAAAATCCGTGACTTCTGTTTTAAGCGCTTGAACTGATGAGTTTTTATTTAAAATAAACGAGAGGTACGATCGAGAGAATCTGAAATAATAGTTTTTCGTTTAAAAAAAAGGGAAATAAAAGTGGAAAAAATTGGAAATAAAAAAAAATACCTTGCGTCTTTTATGTAAAACGATGTGAAATGTTTAAAAAGACTTGCAGCTGAATGCTTGTATTTTCGCGCAATCATTGGATCCTTTAATGCGTCTATTGTAAAAAATACAGCCAATTTCGTTAAATTTAGATAAAAATCGCCAATTGTTGGATCGAGGACTAATTGTCGAATTCTACAGACGACGTGACACCACAAAGCGTCCAATACTAATTTCACGCCACCTAAAACATAATTAATAATTCATCAATATTTAATAATTACTAATAATATTAATAATTCATTAACATTTAATTTTTTTAAATTTTTTAATTTGTTTTTTGCTAGTTAATAATTCATTAATATTTAAAAATTAATTAACATTTTTAACAAAATTAATCAATTTTTTTTTTAGAAATTTGCTTCAATCGCTGAAAATATCAAATATTTATAAAATTATAAATTTAAATATAAATAATAAACGAATTAATATAAAAATTTGTTTTTGTATAATTTTATCTTTTATGTTATATAAATTTTTGAAAGAATTTTTCGTTTTAATGTCCTTAAAAAAATTTACCCTGATTAGCGTCCGTATTTGTGATTTGATGGCATTTTTGAAAAATTTCTATCAGAATTTGAGTCAAATTGCCAAACATATGTCTCGAACAATCTGAAAAATAGCGATCAATCCATCCGCCAATTAAAATATGTTCACCTTGATCATATTTTTCACTTGTACGCACAATTGTATTTAAAACATCGACATACGCTGTCATCATATTCGCTGAATTTTCATCTTTTTGACAGCAAATCAAATTCACCTGAAATATTTTATAATATTATCTTAATCAAAAATTAAAATATCTTTTGAATTTTTCCATTTTCAATTTTTCAATTTTCAAATTAAAAACTAAAATCTTTTAGTATTAAAAGTTTAAATAAGTAAATACTTTTAAAGTATTTTATTATTTTTATTATTATTATTATTATTCTTACTATTATTGTTGATTTTATTATATAAATTATTTTAAAAGTAGAAAAAATGAAAAAAACATTACCCCAGTTGTGAAAGTGTCTGAAAAACTGCAGAAATTAATTCTCTGCTCTTTAAACAATAACAAAACGGCGAGTTGTGACTTCCAAATTAAATTACATTTCTTCCCATCGAGTTTAATCCATTCTGATATCGATGGCAATAAATTCAACATAACCGTACACTGAAACATATTTAAAATTTTTATTTTCACACAAATTAATTTGAAACTAAATAAAAGTATTCCATTCCTCAAAAATTATAATTCATATAGAAAAAATTGTATTATACTTCTTTTTCAATTAAAAAAAAGCTATTTGTTTAGATTTTTTTCGTTTAGATGAAAATTTGTTTTGTTTTAGAAAATAAAATTTTTTCTATGAAAAAATAGATGCTATTAATTAAAATAAAATATTGATTAAAAAAACAACGGAAAAACTTACGACACTTTCGGTATCAACAGTTACGGCCAAAGTCAAAAATAGAGAGATAAAATTATACATTCCGGACACGGAATACGTTTGTACTTTTGTTTTTGTTAATTTGGAAAATATTCGTCCCTTCATCTGATTCCAATATTTCGGATCGTTTTGATTTTTACGCAAAAATGTACCTGTGAAATAAGAGCAAAAAAAAAAATTGAGACGAGAATATTTGAGAAACAAAAGCAATTATTTGTCTCCTAATAATAAGTAAATATTAATAAAGATTTCTTCAATTTACCCAAAAATCGTAAAAACATTCCGTAACTAGACTCTTTGCTTTGCTCAAAATCATTTTCCAATCTCTCTCTAATTTGCTTCAAAATATCGGCTGGCGACTTTCTGTATTAAAAAAGTAACAAAATAGTTATTGATCAAATAAATTAAATAAGAAATATTATAATAAATTAATTAATTAAATAAAAATTATTTAATAGTCAGATTTTAGAATAAAAAAAAAGTAGTGGACAAATTACTTTTCAAGGGATAGCGACCAAGGACCGGAAGTTTGCAAAAGAAATGGTTGATCCAGTCGTCGATGAAAACAATCCCACAAAAATGAAAGAATTTGTATTCTCGGCTGCCACCACTCTGTCGATATAATTCGCAATAATGGAATCATTATTTTCAATTCCTCATCAATTTCATCTCTCTCGCCATCCTTTCCGCCTTTATTCACATAGGCCTTTAAAATCCTTTCAACTTGCTCATAATTCTCCTTCACCTTTGAAATTAATTTCATTTTAATTATTTTTTATTTTCTTTATTATTTTTTTTTATTAATGTAATTTAATTTAATTATTTTTTATTTTATTTTTTTTTTTTATTAATTTACTTTAATATAATTACTATTTTTTATCGAATATATTAATTCAAGAACTAAATATGTAATTAGTTACTATAATTAATTTATCGATAATCGAATATATAAAAAATTGTTAATTTATCAATAATCAAATATATAAAAAAAAACATTAATTTAACATTAAAAAAGAGACTTAAAAATTATTTTAAAAAAAAAATAAATTCAATACCCGTATGGAACGTGATTGTAGATAAAAACCATCGTTATCGTAACCATAAAGCAATGTCATGTGATAAATCAACCATATTGAAAATAATTCCGTATTAATGCAATCAGGTAAATTGCTCTCCAAATTTTTTAGCCAACTTGCTTTTTCCTGTGCTCTGTTTTTCAATAGAAGATCATTTAAAATAAGATTCACGTAATCCCAAAAGTTCTGTAAGCAAATTTAAGAAAATAGAATTAACATTTTTTTGAATAATAAATAAAACTAATCAAAATGAATAAAATTCTTGAATAAATTAAAATTCTTAAAGAATAAAATCTTGAATAAATTAAAATTCTTAAAGAATAAAATAATAAGTAGTAAAAAAAGTTAAAAGTTAAAGTATGTAAAAAAAAAGTTAAAAACAGTATTTTTTTAATATCAACTTTTATAATTGATTATAGAAATTAAAAACAAATTATTATCTAGAAATAATTAAAAAATGTTTTTAATAAAGAAAAATTTCGAAATAAACCTTTGAACCTCTTTTTGCAGCATAATCGTCAATGAGAATTTGAAGCATAAGCCATAATTCTCGAACGCAGGTACAACTGTAAGGTGTTTTCATCTTTAATTCTGATAATGGAATCTAAAACAGATTTTTTTTTAATTAAACAATTAATTATTTCATTTGAATTAAATTAATTAAGTAAAATTAAAGACAATTGAATCAAATTAAGATCAAATCGAATCAAATTAAATCAAATCAACTCAAATTAAATCAAATTGAATTAAATTAAGAAAAATTGAATCAAATTTAATAAAACCGAATCAAATTATATCAAATTAAATCAAATTTAATAAAATCTAACAAATTAAATGAAATTGAATAAAATCGAATCAAATTGAATTAAATGGAATCAAATTAAATTCTTCAAAAAATTAAGAAGAAAAATTAATTAAATTAATTAAAATTATAATTCACAAGACTAATTACCCTTGCAAATATTTTCATCGACATGTAAATCAAATCATTAACAATAAGCTCGAAAGTTTTGTCCAATTCATCCGCAGGTTCATTTATCGAATTTTGCCAAGAAACATTCCGAGCATAAATTAACGTCACATAGAGCCATCTTAATTCCAAATGCATATGATAAACGTGAAATTCAGGTTGAGAACACTGTAAAAATTAATTACTTAAAAACATTAATTTGGAATTAAAAAAGAAAATTATAAATGAAGAGAAAAAAAGTTATTTCTATTATTTTTTTTCAAAAGAAAATTAAAATTTGAATTATTTTATATTCATAATTGAAAATACTCTATTTCCAAGATGTGAAGCTGCGTAGTGAAATATTGAATCAGGAATACTTTGCAAACGACTGCAAAAACGACAAATTGTACTTAAAAGTTCTTCCAAATCGTCTTCTATTTCATTGCTAATTGCCTTCAATGACGAACTGTTCCATTTAATACTGAAAACAATTCATTGGAAAAATTAATTTCAATTTTGCGGAAAAGATTATTTGAATTATTAATTATTAATTAATAATTATTAATTATTATTTATTAAGACTAATTATTAATTATTATCTGTTAAGATCAATTATTAATTATTAGGATTATTAGAATTTTCCAAACAAAAAATTTCGGGAAAATTAGAGAAAAATTAGAAATAAGGAAATAATGGTAATTTTAAAAAATAGAGAAAATATTTGTCTTCTGTTGCTTTTTAAAGATGGAAAAATTTTTTTTCTTACCTATTTAAATATGAGCGAACGTACGTTATAAATTCGCAAACATGTTTTCTGAGGATGTAGAAATCTTCATTGTTCTTCGACAATTGATTAACGTTATTATATTTTTCTTTTCTGATGAACTGCTTTAAGGCCATTCTGTAATAAATTTCGCAATAAGAAAGCAGCAAATGAAATTAAATTGAATGAAACTCAAAAGTTTTTTCTTTAAACAGAATTAAAATAAAACAAAATTAAAAAGAAACAGAATTAAAATTAAATTAAAACAAAATTAAAATAAAATAAAATAAAATTGAAATAAAACAAAATTAAAATAATAAAAGGAATTAAAATAAAGCAGAATTGAAATAAAATTAAATAGAATTAGAATAAAATTAAAATAAAAAAACAGAATTAAAATAAAGTAAAATTAAAATAAAACAGATTAAATAAAAATTAAATTAGAATTAAATTTAAATTAACTAAAAATTGATTCTAAATCAGTGACAGTTAAAAAAAACATTTTGTACAATTTATCATAAATAATTATATATGTTGATCGATTATAAAAAGAAAAAATTTATACTCACTCCATGCAATTGATATAATGTTTAAGATTTAAAATTGCCGTGGCACTTGGCACCAAACAGTCGAAAAGTCTAACCTGCTCATCGGAAAATAAATAATTTCTCTTTGGAATAAATATGTTTTCCACTTCTTTCGCAAATAAACCTGTATTATTTAATTGCCAATCGGCGAAATTAATTTTTCCGCTACAATTAAATGTACAATCGTAATCGTCCATCTGGAATAATAAAAACAAAAAAAAAATTGACAGAATAAGCAAAAAAATATTTCACCAACGTGTCTACATAGGCAGAAATTTTAATTAACTGTAAAACTAGTGTGAATATATTCGACCTTTTTAAATAATATTCAACCATTTAAGAAATAATTAATCCCACAGTTCTTTTTTAATATTTAAATATAAACAAAGTGTTGAAAAACTTTTTTGACATTTTTTTTCTCGTTATTAACTGGCGCCAAAACAATTCGTAGCAGACGACACAACAAGATCGACTAGAAACAGGAGGGCCAACTTGGCGGTTGATTATTTACTTGTTTACAATCGGACTTTTAAGTTGGACCTACTGTTTAGTCTTGAAGTTATCAGGGTTGAGAGCGCGTGAAATTGCTCTCCTAAATTAAGTGATTTTTGTTCGGTTTTCTGAAGTAAATAAAGTCAAATACCGAGGCATTTTACTTCAAAAGTTTTATACACAGTGTATTTTTGTAAAATACATATTTTACCTATGAAAAAACCAGGAATTTTACTTCAAAAAAACATCGAGTGATTCTACTGCACAACCCTGGTTAGTACCGCTTGAAGTTGGCGCTTAGTTGAAGGACCTGAAGTTGAAGCACTTCAAGTTACATTTGAGATTTTGAGGTTAGTTTCTATAAACATATATTTTAAGTTTTGTTTTGAAATCATTTCGACTTGTTTACTTCCCTTACTGCGTGGTAACAATAAAATTTTAACATAAGTATTTTGTGAAAAATATCTAAAGCAACAGAAAAAGTGGAAAAAGTATTTAAATTATAGTAATTCCCCGCCATAAGCAGACAATTTACCACGTGACTTTGAAACCTTGCCTAGCAGCTGTTCAGCTGTCAAAATTCTTTTTCCACCAATCGAATTGTTATCCTTTTTCTTTTGTTTTACAACACAAAAAATTGCACAAACAACCCCTCGGGAAAAAAATGACACTATCTGAACAATTGGACAGAGGTAGACGAACGATAAACGTGAAACTACGAATTTAAACGATTTAAATACATTGATAAACAAACAAAAAGTGATGTCGTCGTACTTTAAAATACTTGCGAGTCAAGAAAAAAAACAACTTCCTAGTATCAAAACAAAGATTTCGATATAACAGTTAACCTAAACGTTCGTCAAACGTTCACAACTGGTTCGTGAATAACAGACATTATACCAGTATGAGTCAGCTTTTTAATAAACACGAAATTATTTATTATGAATTATGAATATCAAGTTGAGTATACGATAAAAGGTGTAATTGACAGAATTGAAAATTTAGTGAATTTAGAAATGCTTCTGAGTTAGCAATGATGCCTCAGTTAAAAGGTTTGCCAGTTTTTATCTTTCCACACAGTATCAAATTTTACATGGATGATCAGTCGTCACATAAACAAGTTTTAACCCTCTACAATCCCTACGATTTTCGTCTTAAATTTCAAGGTACGTCATGTTTTCAATTTTCAATATAAAATATGAAGAAAATGTACGAATTTCTAAATAGTTTCAAAATAATTAAATGTCTGCGAAGAATTTTTTATTAAAATTCTTTAAAATAATTAAATTTCTGCAAAAAAATCTGATAAATTATGGAAATAATTAAAATCCGTAATTACATTCAAAAAGGATGAAAAGTTCGTAAATTGTACGATATAATTTGGAGAATTTTAGAGAAATTACAAATGATTGCAGAAATTCAATTATTTTTAAAAGTAAAAAAATTCTTCGCAAAAATTCAATTATGTTCAAAAAATAAAAAAAATTCTCGTCAAAATTTCAATTATCTTTAGAAATATTAAAATTCTTCTCCGAAATTCAATTATTTTCAAAAAAATCTAAAAAAAACATTGTCAACATTTCAATTATCTTTATAAATAAATAGCAAAACTCTTCGACAAAATTCAATTATTTTCAAAAATTTTAATAAAATTCATTACAAAAATTTCAATTATTTTCATAATTAACAATATTTATCAAACGAATTCAATTATTTTTTAATGTAATAATTAATTAATTAATTAATTCGAAATTGAACGGAAAAATAAATTATTTTCCTTTTAGTTTGTCTTGAAAAATCTGCACAACGTGACAAGTATACAGTTGTCGATTCGGAAGGAACGATAAAAGCAAAATGTTGCATCGATATTGTAATTCGACATATTTCAGCTGTTCCTTCCAACTGTAATGTTGTCGATAGATTTAGTATAGATGTTGAAGCATATCCAACGAAAATGGTAAGAAATTCGATAACGATTTTTTAATAATTTGCAAAACTAAATTTTAAAATGTAATTTATTTTCCATTTTTCAGTTTGCAGGGAGGCAAATAGTCACTGCAACATTACTCAGTACCAAAGAAAGTGTCGGAAGAGAAACTCCGGATATTGATACATTTCAACAATTTCCAAGAAGTGAAACGAAACATCAACAATCATCGTATGCTTTGATCGCACAAAATCGACCTGTTGATAGTAAGTTTCAATATTTTATAAATTCTTTTCAATTCTTATAGAAATTTTCACCTATTTTCTCTATTTTTCAATTTTTCTTTTCTTTTTTTTTTTAATCAAATTTAAAAAAAAAATTAAGTAATTAATTAATTTTTAAATTAATTTTCAGGAGGAACGAATTATGTGGCACTAATAGCAGCATTAGTTTGCATGGTTGGATTATTTCTTCCCACTGAAGGTGATAAAAATCCTAATATACCCGAGTACCTTCATCTAACGATAAATATTAAAATTATTCTTGCATTTGTACTAGGTAAGTTTAGAAAAAAAGGACTTTGGAATTTTTTAAAAAATTAAAAAATTGGATTATTATAGGGGAACATAGTCTAGGTCGGCCACTTTTTTGACTTTTGTTTATAACTTTTTTTTAAAAATGAATTTGGACAATTGAAGTATATGGTTGGAAAGTCCTGTTTAATAGGAACATCTTTTCTGTACAAAGTAAATTGATTGGTTTAAAAATGAAAAAGTTATAAAGATTTAAAAAAAAAAAAATTTGTAGTCCAGGTTGGCCATTACAGTCAAGGTCGGCCATGTTTAAAATTCAAAGGGCATTAATCGTTAAAAAATAAAATAACATGTTTGGAGTTACGGAAAATTGATTCTTTATTGTTTACAGCTTGTAACTTAATGAAATAACAAAATAATAACAATAAACAATATAAAAAAATAAATATAAATAAAAAAAAATTTTGCACTAAAATATTAATAAAATTAAATAAAAATATTAATAAGATGATCAATTATATTATGAGTTATACAGAATTGCAGTTTTTACAAATGAAGTAGCTCGTCCTCATCTTTGCGCATTTTAAACACATAGTGGCCGACCTTGACAGTAAGTAACATTACCGAATTGTTGTAACCATAAAGAAATACGTTTCGGGATTCGATTTTTTACTTTGTTTTTCTTTCAACCATGAGTCCCACAAATTTTCTGCATACTTGCCTTGACGATTCAATTTGTTTTTTATCTTTTATTAATGGTTTTTCACATTATGCACAAAACTTTTTTTGAGCTTTTTTTGTACCGACGTCACAGAAAACACAATTTTCGATTTTCCGAAAATGTAATTGAACAAAAAGTTAGGTTACACTAAGACAAGCTTCGACAAGCATGCGCGTAGGTGGCGCTAGTGAACTTGTCCAAAAAATCGCGATGGCCTACCTAGACAGTAGACCAACCTTGACTACATTCCCCTACTCCAATTAAAAATTAGACTTTTACAAAACGATTATTAATTAAAAATGACAGGGTTCCTACAGAATCTGGAAATCATGGAAACCATTAAAATGGTATGGAATTTTTAAAAGGCTTCTGGAAATTAGGGAAATCATGGAAAAGGCCTGGAATTTTTAAAAGTTTTTAAATTTTTTCTGTTTTCCATTTTTTCTCTTGAATAGAAATTCAAATAATAATAAAGCTAAATGGCATAAAAGAGAAGAAAAAATGTTGAATTTTATGAAATTCGATTTTTCGGATTTCTGATAATTTTTAATAATTTTTGATTTTTTACCAAAGGGTGGAGACTATTGAATAAGTAAAGTATTTTCCAAGAGCACAAAAATAATGAAGCTAAATCCAATAAAAAAGAAGAAAAAATGTTCAATTTTAAAAAATTCGGGTTTTCAAATTTTTTATAATTTTAGATTTTTTACTAAACGGTGGAGACTTTTTAATAAGTAAAGTGTTTTTGAAGAGCACAAAAATAATGAAGCTAAATCCCATAAAAGAGAGGAAAAAATGTTGAATTTTAAAAAAATTCGGATTTTTGAATTTTTGATAATTTTCGATAATTTTAGATTTTTTACCAAAGATTCGAGACTATTAAATAAGTAAAGTATTTTCCAAAAGCACAAAAATAATGAAGCTAAATCCCATAAAAGAGAGGAAAAAATGTTGAATTTTAGGAAATTCGGTTTTTTGAATTTTTTCGAATTTTTGATAATTTTAGATTTTTTACCAAAGATTCGAGACTATTAAATAAGTAAAGTATTTTCCAAAAGCACAAAAATAATGAAGCTAAATCCCATAAAAGAGAGGAAAAAATGTTAAATTTTAAGAAATTCGGATTTTTGAATTTTTGATAATTTTCGATAATTTTAGATTTTTTACCAAAGTGTCGAGACTATTAAATAAGTAAAGTATTTTGCAAAAGCACAAAAATAATGAAGCTAAATCCCATAAAAGAGAGGAAAAAATGTTGAATTTTAAGAAATTCGGATTTTTGAATTTTTGATAATTTTCGATAATTTTAGATTTTTTACCAAAGTGTCGAGACTATTAAATAAGTAAAGTATTTTCCAAAAGCACAAAAATAATGAAGCTAAATCCTATAAAAGAGAGGAAAAAATGTTGAATTTTAAGAAATTCGGATTTTTGAATTTTTTCGAATTTTTGATAATTTTAGATTTTTTACCAAAGATTCGAGACTATTAAATAAGTAAAGTATTTTCCAAAAGCACAAAAATAATGAAGCTAAATCCCATTAAAGAGAGGAAAAAATGTTGAATTTTAAGAAATTCGGATTTTTGAATTTTTGATAATTTTAGATTTTTTACCAAAGAGTCGACACTATTAAATAAGTAAAGTATTTTCCAAAAGCACAAAAATAATGAAGCTAAATCCCATAAAAGAGAGGAAAAAATGTTGAATTTTAGGAAATTCGGTTTTTTGAATTTTTTCGAATTTTTGATAATTTTAGATTTTTTACCAAAGATTCGAGACTATTAAATAAGTAAAGTATTTTCCAAAAGCACAAAAATAATGAAGCTAAATCCTATAAAAGAGAGGAAAAAATGTTGAATTTTAAGAAATTCGGATTTTTGAATTTTTTCGAATTTTTGATAATTTTAGATTTTTTACCAAAGATTCGAGACTATTAAATAAGTAAAGTATTTTCCAAAAGCACAAAAATAATGAAGCTAAATCCCATAAAAGAGAGGAAAAAATGTTGAATTTTAGGAAATTCGGTTTTTTGAATTTTTTCGAATTTTTGATAATTTTAGATTTTTTACCAAAGATTCGAGACTATTAAATAAGTAAAGTATTTTCCAAAAGCACAAAAATAATGAAGCTAAATCCCATTAAAGAGAGGAAAAAATGTTGAATTTTAAGAAATTCGGATTTTTGAATTTTTGATAATTTTAGATTTTTTACCAAAGATTCGAGACTATTAAATAAGTAAAGTATTTTCCAAAAGCACAAAAATAATGAAGCTAAATCCCATAAAAGAGAGGAAAAAATGTTGAATTTTAGGAAATTCGGTTTTTTGAATTTTTTCGAATTTTTGATAATTTTAGATTTTTTACCAAAGATTCGAGACTATTAGATAAGTAAAGTATTTTCCAACAGCACAAAAATAATGAAGCTAAATCCCATAAAAGAGAGGAAAAAATGTTAAATTTTAAGAAATTCGGATTTTTGAATTTTTGATAATTTTCGATAATTTTAGATTTTTTACCAAAGTGTCGAGACTATTAAATAAGTAAAGTATTTTGCAAAAGCACAAAAATAATGAAGCTAAATCCCATAAAAGAGAGGAAAAAATGTTGAATTTTAAGAAATTCGGATTTTTGAATTTTTGATAATTTTCGATAATTTTAGATTTTTTACCAAAGTGTCGAGACTATTAAATAAGTAAAGTATTTTCCAAAAGCACAAAAATAATGAAGCTAAATCCTATAAAAGAGAGGAAAAAATGTTGAATTTTAAGAAATTCGGATTTTTGAATTTTTTCGAATTTTTGATAATTTTAGATTTTTTACCAAAGATTCGAGACTATTAAATAAGTAAAGTATTTTCCAAAAGCACAAAAATAATGAAGCTAAATCCCATTAAAGAGAGGAAAAAATGTTGAATTTTAAGAAATTCGGATTTTTGAATTTTTGATAATTTTAGATTTTTTACCAAAGAGTCGACACTATTAAATAAGTAAAGTATTTTCCAAAAGCACAAAAATAATGAAGCTAAATCCCATAAAAGAGAGGAAAAAATGTTGAATTTTAGGAAATTCGGTTTTTTGAATTTTTTCGAATTTTTGATAATTTTAGATTTTTTACCAAAGATTCGAGACTATTAAATAAGTAAAGTATTTTCCAAAAGCACAAAAATAATGAAGCTAAATCCTATAAAAGAGAGGAAAAAATGTTGAATTTTAAGAAATTCGGATTTTTGAATTTTTTCGAATTTTTGATAATTTTAGATTTTTTACCAAAGATTCGAGACTATTAAATAAGTAAAGTATTTTCCAAAAGCACAAAAATAATGAAGCTAAATCCCATAAAAGAGAGGAAAAAATGTTGAATTTTAGGAAATTCGGTTTTTTGAATTTTTTCGAATTTTTGATAATTTTAGATTTTTTACCAAAGATTCGAGACTATTAAATAAGTAAAGTATTTTCCAAAAGCACAAAAATAATGAAGCTAAATCCCATTAAAGAGAGGAAAAAATGTTGAATTTTAAGAAATTCGGATTTTTGAATTTTTGATAATTTTAGATTTTTTACCAAAGATTCGAGACTATTAAATAAGTAAAGTATTTTCCAAAAGCACAAAAATAATGAAGCTAAATCCCATAAAAGAGAGGAAAAAATGTTGAATTTTAGGAAATTCGGTTTTTTGAATTTTTTCGAATTTTTGATAATTTTAGATTTTTTACCAAAGATTCGAGACTATTAAATAAGTAAAGTATTTTCCAAAAGCACAAAAATAACGAAGCTAAATCCTATAAAAGAGAGGAAAAAATGTTGAATTTTAAGAAATTCGGATTTTTGAATTTTTGATACTTTTCGATAATTTTTGATTTTTTACCAAAGAGTCGACACTATTAAATAAGTAAAGTATTTTACAAAAGCACAAAAATAATGAAGCTAAATCCCATAAAAGAGAGGAAAAAATGTTGAATTTTAGGAAATTCGGTTTTTTGAATTTTTTCGAATTTTTGCTAATTTTAGATTTTTTACCAAAGATTCGAGACTATTAAATAAGTAAAGTATTTTCCAAAAGCACAAAAATAATGAAGCTAAATCCCATTAAAGAGAGGAAAAAATGTTGAATTTTAAGAAATTCGGATTTTTGAATTTTTGATAATTTTAGATTTTTTACCAAAGAGTCGACACTATTAAATAAGTAAAGTATTTTCCAAAAGCACAAAAATAATGAAGCTAAATCCCATAAAAGAGAGGAAAAAATGTTGAATTTTAGGAAATTCGGTTTTTTGAATTTTTTCGAATTTTTGATAATTTTAGATTTTTTACCAAAGAGTCGACACTATTAAATAAGTAAAGTATTTTCCAAAAGCACAAAAATAATGAAGCTAAATCCCATAAAAGAGAGGAAAAAATGTTAAATTTTAGGAAATTCGGTTTTTTGAATTTTTTCGAATTTTTGATAATTTTAGATTTTTTACCAAAGATTCGAGACTATTAAATAAGTAAAGTATTTTCCAAAAGCACAAAAATAATGAAGCTAAATCCCATAAAAGAGAGGAAAAAATGTTGAATTTTAGGAAATTCGGTTTTTTGAATTTTTTCGAATTTTTGATAATTTTAGATTTTTTACCAAAGATTCGAGACTATTAAATAAGTAAAGTATTTTCCAAAAGCACAAAAATAATGAAGCTAAATCCTATAAAAGAGAGGAAAAAATGTTGAATTTTAAGAAATTCGGATTTTTGAATTTTTGATACTTTTCGATAATTTTTGATTTTTTACCAAAGAGTCGACACTATTAAATAAGTAAAGTATTTTCCAAAAGCACAAAAATAATGAAGCTAAATCCCATAAAAGAGAGGAAAAAATGTTGAATTTTAGGAAATTCGGTTTTTTGAATTTTTTCGAATTTTTGATAATTTTAGATTTTTTACCAAAGATTCGAGACTATTAAATAAGTAAAGTATTTTCCAAAAGCACAAAAATAATGAAGCTAAATCCCATTAAAGAGAGGAAAAAATGTTGAATTTTAAGAAATTCGGATTTTTGAATTTTTGATAATTTTAGATTTTTTACCAAAGATTCGAGACTATTAAATAAGTAAAGTATTTTCCAAAAGCACAAAAATAATGAAGCTAAATCCCATAAAAGAGAGGAAAAAATGTTGAATTTTAGGAAATTCGGTTTTTTGAATTTTTTCGAATTTTTGATAATTTTAGATTTTTTACCAAAGATTCGAGACTATTAAATAAGTAAAGTATTTTCCAAAAGCACAAAAATAACGAAGCTAAATCCTATAAAAGAGAGGAAAAAATGTTGAATTTTAAGAAATTCGGATTTTTGAATTTTTGATACTTTTCGATAATTTTTGATTTTTTACCAAAGAGTCGACACTATTAAATAAGTAAAGTATTTTACAAAAGCACAAAAATAATGAAGCTAAATCCCATAAAAGAGAGGAAAAAATGTTGAATTTTAGGAAATTCGGTTTTTTGAATTTTTTCGAATTTTTGCTAATTTTAGATTTTTTACCAAAGATTCGAGACTATTAAATAAGTAAAGTATTTTCCAAAAGCACAAAAATAATGAAGCTAAATCCTATAAAAGAGAGGAAAAAATGTTGAATTTTAAGAAATTCGGATTTTTGAATTTTTTCGAATTTTTGATAATTTTAGATTTTTTACCAAAGATTCGAGACTATTAAATAAGTAAAGTATTTTCCAAAAGCACAAAAATAATGAAGCTAAATCCCATTAAAGAGAGGAAAAAATGTTGAATTTTAAGAAATTCGGATTTTTGAATTTTTGATAATTTTAGATTTTTTACCAAAGAGTCGACACTATTAAATAAGTAAAGTATTTTCCAAAAGCACAAAAATAATGAAGCTAAATCCCATAAAAGAGAGGAAAAAATGTTGAATTTTAGGAAATTCGGTTTTTTGAATTTTTTCGAATTTTTGATAATTTTAGATTTTTTACCAAAGAGTCGACACTATTAAATAAGTAAAGTATTTTCCAAAAGCACAAAAATAATGAAGCTAAATCCCATAAAAGAGAGGAAAAAATGTTAAATTTTAGGAAATTCGGTTTTTTGAATTTTTTCGAATTTTTGATAATTTTAGATTTTTTACCAAAGATTCGAGACTATTAAATAAGTAAAGTATTTTCCAAAAGCACAAAAATAATGAAGCTAAATCCCATAAAAGAGAGGAAAAAATGTTGAATTTTAGGAAATTCGGTTTTTTGAATTTTTTCGAATTTTTGATAATTTTAGATTTTTTACCAAAGATTCGAGACTATTAAATAAGTAAAGTATTTTCCAAAAGCACAAAAATAATGAAGCTAAATCCTATAAAAGAGAGGAAAAAATGTTGAATTTTAAGAAATTCGGATTTTTGAATTTTTGATACTTTTCGATAATTTTTGATTTTTTACCAAAGAGTCGACACTATTAAATAAGTAAAGTATTTTCCAAAAGCACAAAAATAATGAAGCTAAATCCCATAAAAGAGAGGAAAAAATGTTGAATTTTAGGAAATTCGGTTTTTTGAATTTTTTCGAATTTTTGCTAATTTTAGATTTTTTACCAAAGATTCGAGACTATTAAATAAGTAAAGTATTTTCCAAAAGCACAAAAATAATGAAGCTAAATCCTATAAAAGAGAGGAAAAAATGTTGAATTTTAAGAAATTCGGATTTTTGAATTTTTGATAATTTTTGATAATTTTAGATTTTTTACCAAAGAGTCGACACTATTAAATAAGTAAAGTATTTTCCAAAAGCACAAAAATAATGAAGCTAAATCCCATAAAAGAGAGGAAAAAATGTTGAATTTTAGGAAATTCGGTTTTTTGAATTTTTTCGAATTTTTGATAATTTTAGATTTTTTACCAAAGATTCGAGACTATTAAATAAGTAAAGTATTTTCCAAAAGCACAAAAATAATGAAGCTAAATCCCATAAAAGAGAGGAAAAAATGTTGAATTTTAAGAAATTCGGATTTTTGAATTTTTGATAATTTTCGATAATTTTAGATTTTTTACCAAAGTGTCGAGACTATTAAATAAGTAAAGTATTTTCCAAAAGCACAAAAA
Organism: Leptopilina heterotoma; assembly: GCF_015476425.1. Taxonomy (NCBI): domain Eukaryota; kingdom Metazoa; phylum Arthropoda; class Insecta; order Hymenoptera; family Figitidae; genus Leptopilina; species Leptopilina heterotoma. Next base: position 177,237 of record NW_025111062.1, read on the forward strand.
TAATGAAGCTAAATCCTATAAAAGAGAGGAAAAAATGTTGAATTTTAAGAAATTCGGATTTTTGAATTTTTTCGAATTTTTGATAATTTTAGATTTTTTACCAAAGATTCGAGACTATTAAATAAGTAAAGTATTTTCCAAAAGCACAAAAATAATGAAGCTAAATCCCATTAAAGAGAGGAAAAAATGTTGAATTTTAAGAAATTCGGATTTTTGAATTTTTGATAATTTTAGATTTTTTACCAAAGATTCGAGACTATTAAATAAGTAAAGTATTTTCCAAAAGCACAAAAATAATAAAGCTAAATCCCATAAAAGAGAGGAAAAAATGTTGAATTTTAGGAAATTCGGTTTTTTGAATTTTTACGAATTTTTGATAATTTTAGATTTTTTACCAAAGATTCGAGACTATTAAATAAGTAAAGTATTTTCCAAAAGCACAAAAATAACGAAGCTAAATCCTATAAAAGAGAGGAAAAAATGTTGAATTTTAAGAAATTCGGATTTTTGAATTTTTGATACTTTTCGATAATTTTTGATTTTTTACCAAAGAGTCGACACTATTAAATAAGTAAAGTATTTTCCAAAAGCACAAAAATAATGAAGCTAAATCCCATAAAAGAGAGGAAAAAATGTTGAATTTTAGGAAATTCGGTTTTTTGAATTTTTTCGAATTTTTGCTAATTTTAGATTTTTTACCAAAGATTCGAGACTATTAAATAAGTAAAGTATTTTCCAAAAGCACAAAAATAATGAAGCTAAATCCTATAAAAGAGAGGAAAAAATGTTGAATTTTAAGAAATTCGGATTTTTGAATTTTTGATAATTTTTGATAATTTTAGATTTTTTACCAAAGAGTCGACACTATTAAATAAGTAAAGTATTTTCCAAAAGCACAAAAATAATGAAGCTAAATCCCATAAAAGAGAGGAAAAAATGTTAAATTTTAGGAAATTCGGTTTTTTGAATTTTTTCGAATTTTTGATAATTTTAGATTTTTTACCAAAGATTCGAGACTATTAAATAAGTAAAGTATTTTCCAAAAGCACAAAAATAATGAAGCTAAATCCCATAAAAGAGAGGAAAAAATGTTGAATTTTAGGAAATTCGGTTTTTTGAATTTTTTCGAATTTTTGATAATTTTAGATTTTTTACCAAAGATTCGAGACTATTAAATAAGTAAAGTATTTTCCAAAAGCACAAAAATAATGAAGCTAAATCCTATAAAAGAGAGGAAAAAATGTTGAATTTTAAGAAATTCGGATTTTTGAATTTTTGATACTTTTCGATAATTTTTGATTTTTTACCAAAGAGTCGACACTATTAAATAAGTAAAGTATTTTCCAAAAGCACAAAAATAATGAAGCTAAATCCCATAAAAGAGAGGAAAAAATGTTGAATTTTAGGAAATTCGGTTTTTTGAATTTTTTCGAATTTTTGCTAATTTTAGATTTTTTACCAAAGATTCGAGACTATTAAATAAGTAAAGTATTTTCCAAAAGCACAAAAATAATGAAGCTAAATCCTATAAAAGAGAGGAAAAAATGTTGAATTTTAAGAAATTCGGATTTTTGAATTTTTGATAATTTTTGATAATTTTAGATTTTTTACCAAAGAGTCGACACTATTAAATAAGTAAAGTATTTTCCAAAAGCACAAAAATAATGAAGCTAAATCCCATAAAAGAGAGGAAAAAATGTTAAATTTTAGGAAATTCGGTTTTTTGAATTTTTTCGAATTTTTGATAATTTTAGATTTTTTACCAAAGATTCGAGACTATTAAATAAGTAAAGTATTTTCCAAAAGCACAAAAATAATGAAGCTAAATCCCATAAAAGAGAGGAAAAAATGTTGAATTTTAAGAAATTTGGATTTTTGAATTTTTGATAATTTTCGATAATTTTAGATTTTTTACCAAAGAGTCGAGACTATTAAATAAGTAAAGTATTTTTCAAAAGCACAAAAATAATGAAGCTAAATCCCATAAAAGAGAGGAAAAAATGTTGAATTTTAAGAAATTCGGATTTTTGAATTATTGATAATTTTTGATAATTTTAAATTTTTTACCAAAGAGTCGACACTATTAAATAAGTAGAGTATTTTCCAAAAGCACAAAAATAATGAAGCTAAATCCCATAAAAGACAGGAAAAAGTGTTGAATTTTAAGAAATTTGGTTTTTTAAATTTTTTCGAATTTTTGATAATTTTAGATTTTTTACCAAAGATTCGAGACTATTAAATAAGTAAAGTGTTTTTAAAAAGCCCAAAAATATTGAAATTAGATTTAAAATTTCACTGGAATTTCGTAAAAGTTTGACCTGAAAATCATGGAAAAGGTGTGGAATTTTAAATTCGGATTTCTGTAGGAATCCTGAATAACAAAATATTTTTTTCTATATAAGAAAAATAATAAAAGAAATTTTCTTTTTTTCTAGGAATGGTAACAATCATTACATTAAGGCTTTAATGTAAACAAAAAAAGTGAAAAATAAATGAAAAAAAAGTCTACATTAGCTTCTATTGAAATATAATTATTTCAATGGATAAATCCCATCTCTTTAATCTCAGGTGTCAAATAAAATTAAGAAAAATATCTCAAAACAAAAATTTTTACTCAAAAATTTTTTAAACATCGACTTTTTACAAGGCTTTTTTCGACTGATAGAATGGAATTTAATGTACAACATTTAAATGCGAATATTTATATATTTTAATCGTAATATTTCAAGTGCTGACTGTTGATATTTGTCATTGTCCCATTTTTTTTTTTTTGTATTTGATCTCTAATATTTAAAAAAAATATGTGAATGTACACTGTAAAAAGATTATTTTAAATTTTTTCTTATTGAAAGTAAAAAAAAGGAAAATTCAGAGAAAACTTGATATTTTTATCGATATAAATAAATAATAATCGACGTAATGAAAATTCACAAATTACTAATTTTGGTATGTTTCTTTAAAAAAAAAACTGTAGAGTTATTAGAAAAAAAGAATAATGACAAGAAGAAGTACCTCGTTCCTTTAATTAAAGGAATTTAATGTATTACAGTGATACAATTTTTTTTTATTTCTATTTGTATAACTTTTACAAAATATACTGTGAATGTTATTGTACTTAAAAAAAACGAAGTAATTTATTTTCCTTTTCAATAAATCTAAAAATATAAAATTAGGAAATTTTGAAAACAAAATTTTCGAATTTATTATAAAATAGAACAATTAATATTATTAACGTTATTAATTAAATCGAAAAAATTTAAAGAATATTTTTAATTATTAAATAAATATTTATTTAGTCTAATAAATATTTAATTAATTATTTTATTTATTCCACAAGAAATTCAACAATCGGTTAACACTACAAATTGGAAATACAAAACAGTTTGCTAATTAATATTATTAGGTACATATTTGTTTGTTATTAATTACTTTTGAAAAATTTAAATTTTGGTTGCAAAAAAATACAGACAAATCTCACGAATTTTATTCGTTTTGACATTAAAACTTGTCCAATATTCCAGACAAATGGACAGCCAATCAAATTTGTTCATTTTGTATAACCGTTGATTTGTGTGAATGTGCCTTTAAGTTCAAAATAAAAAGAGTGGGAATCTGGGAATTGTCAGCAAGGGCTCCACAGAAAACTGAAAAGTGTGAATTTAATTAAATTCAAACAAAAAAAATAATAAATCAAGAGCATAAAAAAATGGCTTTATCTACAAAAAGTAAACAAAGAGTGTCCGTTGTTCTGAATATGACGAAAGTTGTCTTCCACTGGGGATTCATGCCAGCGGTTTTATATCTTGGTAAGTTTTTTAGGTTATGTTCATTTTTACAATGCAATTTTTTTTCAAAATGTGTTCAAAATTCTCTTTTTGTCGAAATTTAATGTTACAATTTCTCTATTTACTGTTTATCGAAGTAAAAAATTTGCTTATTTAGGATTTGCGAAAGGAGCAGATGTAGGAATGCCACCACTTTCTGTCATGAAGTAAGTAATTTTTCATTTCTCAAGTTATTAATAACGAGTAGTAGTCAGTGGACTACAAAAAGTATAAATAAATTATTTTAAAACTAAATGTTTTCGTAATCTCAATTCAGAATTAATTTATAAATATTTGTTTGTAATTTTTAATACTGAATGGTATACATTTAAATAGTTTTGTTTTCTTGAAAAGAAGAATGCATTTTTTAAACTATTTTCGATGGTGTAAGTAAAATTTTTTTAAAAATATTTTTCAGTCTGCTGTGGCAGTGAATATTGCTGTAAAATTTTAATTCCAAACTGACCAACTCCTTGTCTTTAAAAATGAGGATACGTGGACTCTACCTCTTGATTTAATCTATTGTAATGTATATTAAATAAATTTTAAGTTTCTGTTTAAAATACTGATTTATCTCAACAGCAAAAAGTTAACTCATTTCATGATTTTTTTAAAAATTTTAAAACATATTCAAGTTCTAATGTTTTAAATTCTAAAGTTACAATTATTTTCTTATATTTTTAAATATTAATCGGTAAGTGTTAAAAAATAAAGTAAAATAAAGTGCAAAAATGGAAAAAAATTCAAAAAAAAGAATTAAATATTTGAAGTTACGAATACATTGTAAAAATTGAAAAATAATAAGGACTACGTCAGGATGCGTTTCGAACTTTAAACATTAATAACTTTTAAGGTATGTATCCAATGTTACTGCAACTTCACAGAAAACTTCTTTATATATTAATAAACAACTTTCTCACTGGATGTTTGTCAGGGCTTAAAATTTTCAAGCGCTTGAAGACTTAAAAACACATTTTCTGCATTTCATTAAAAAAAAAATTGCTATTATTTTTTTAGTTTTTAATATATTTTCAATTTCCATGCTCATTTTGTTTTCAGCATATTACAAGCTTCAAATTTCTTTTTTGTTTCATTAAAAAAATATTCAAAATTAACCAAATTATCACGAGTTGAAGTGATAAAACATTGAAATTATTTTTTTCTGGAAAATGAGGATTTTTCAAATTATTTCGAAAAGGAAAACAGTTAGAAAAATTTTAAAAGTTCGATAAAATTACAATTTTACCGAAAGTTCGTTTTCCTAAAAACCATTGTACCGAATGCATTTTTACCGAATTGACAAGATCCCGAAAAAAAATAAATAGACACATTTGTAAGTAAAAATTTGTAAAATTTATAAAAATTCTACAATTTCAGTATATAAATTTAAATGAATAATAAAAAAAAAAAAATAATAATAAGTAGAAAATGTGCAAAAATTAGTAGCAAATTTTTATATATTTTCTGCTATTTGTACAAATATATATATAAATATACAATAGACAAAATATTTAATAATTTAAATTAATTTTTAAGAATGTTTACATTCATATATGTACAGAGTATTACGAAAAGCACAAGACGCATATATTTTATAAATCTTAAATTACAATAAGTAAAAAACACACACGCACACAAACTATGATTTTCGAAAAATAGATTTTAGATTAATGTAATCTAAAATAATTTTCAATATCTAGTATATTATTGGGGATCCGTATTTTATTTTTGAGTAAAGGATCCTATTTAAAGACAAAAAGAAAGTTTTAAAAAACTTAATTTAATAATTGTGACCTATAAAAATTTATTTGAACTTTAGATTTTTGATTTTCGATTTTCGAATCTAATATTTAATATCACAGTCTTAGAGAGATGAAGAACCATTGATACTTGTGTGCGGTGTATGCTGAAATCGAGATGTTAGAAGTGGAGAAATTTCACTAACTCCTGAACTTGATTTACTTCTGCTTTGCTCAAATCTCAATCTTTTTAATTTATAACACCAATCGAGGCGAAATTTTTCACGACGTCCCCATTTTTGATACACTAAAGCATTGAAGAATGCTTGAAGTGGATTCGTAACAGCCTGAAAATTATTCGGTATTTTGATTACAATTTCGATTTTAATTTTGACTTCGATTTTAATTTTAATTTTGACCACATTTTAGTTATTTTAAACTACATTTTGATAATTAAAAATACTAATTGATAATTGGAGACTATTTACCATAATAAACCATAGAGTTATGATGAGTTTGACCGGTAATTCAAACCACAGTGTCCACAAGAGAATTCCATTAATTATATTTGGAATCCAACAAATATAATAAGTAACGTTTATTAATGCGAATTTTAAACGTACAGTCTGAACTAATTTTCTCTCTCGATTCGTCATTTGTGCCATACTACATGTGACGGCATTTTTTAAATCCTTTGTTGATGAAATATATAGCAGTGGATTAAGAATCATAACAATTGCCAGAAGGACATATGTTACACAGTAATTGGGAAGAATTCTCAGCAATGCCGTTGAGAGGCTCGTTAAGCTATGGCAGCTGTTTTATTAGAAAAAGAATAAAATTTAATTTTAAAAGACTAAAAACTAGAAAGCTATGAATAATAAAACTAACAAACCCAAAAGTCAAAAATTGCTTAATTATAGTCTGTATAGAATTTTTCAAAAACTTGGAAACTTACTTGGCATTTGGTACGTATAATATTACAAGACCAACAGTAGTCAAAATTGCCGGGCAGATCCAAGCAAAAGCGTGGTATAATTTTGGATAACCCGATCGTTCTGCAAGTAGAAGTTTCATATCAATCGCGTAACAAAAGGTCCAGATCCAAGTTGCCATGTAAAAGTATTGTATCCAAGCCTAGAATCAGTATTTTTTGTTTGTACTTTATCATCAGTTTCATTTTCTTTTTGATGTTGATTGAAAGAAAAAATATTTTACCGAAGAAAGAGTGCAGAAAATAACACTTGTGGTATCATGTTCTAATGGCATTATACTTTTAAAATTCATCCATAATGCAGATCTGATGAAAACACCTGAATGAAAATAGTTAAAGTAAAATATATCTCGGACGTAAAAGATTAATTTTTAGATTTACAAGTACCTAGAGCAGCGAAAAAATCAGCTACAGCAAGACAAATGATTATGTGCCTTCCTCTGGTTCCGGAAAAGCTCTGCCATCCTTGTGGCAAGCCAGGATCCTCACGAGGTAAAACCTTTGATACAAAAATAAAAAATCTTATCCTATTTTAACTTATTTTGCAATCTGAACATTTTCTTGAACATCAACAATTTAACTTATTTGAATTTTGTTTGTATGCTACACTCTTTACGATTTTTAAACTCTTTGATCTTCTTTAGGATTCAAATATTCATGATTCTTAATATGATAGTAGATATTGTTTTCGATTCAAATCATTGAAAAAAATAACACTTGACTGTTAATTGACTGTTAAGTTAATGCCAATTTCTTAAAAAACTTGACAAAAATGTAGATTCTTTTTGTCAAGTCTTTAAGAATTTGGTAAACAGTAAAATAATTTTAATCGAAAAAAATACCCACTATAATAGAATCATAAATATTTTAATCCTAAAGAAGAAAATCTTTGATTTTGAAGAATTTATAAAAAATCATAAAAAGTGTAAACAGATTTCAAAATATTCAAATTTTGTTGAAGAATATAAGGAAGCGGAAAGATAAGAAATTAATTTATCGTTTTATTATGTATATTTGTTACCTGATAAATTGCTCCTAAAATTCCCATAATTGAAGAGACCATACACACAATATTATAAGCATTTGTATTAAATTGTTTCATTATTATTGTCGACATATCCGAATCATTATTAGAATGACAGCAAAAGGTCTGTATTGTTGGATCGGCCATGATACAATTTTCCTTCAAGCCGTTGCCGGCAAGATATTATGTAGATTCTTTAAAGACATATCAATAAAAAATGGACCTCAAAAAACACTCGAGATAAGCTTCACCTTATCTCACATGACTTCCTCATACATAGCACTTCTCTTTCGAACTTGTCTACACACAATGTGTTTTTAATTCTTCATTTTTTTCTTCATTTCGCATTTCCACTCGAGAAAATTTAATTAATATTTGTATAAGAATATAATTTATATATTTTCTTGCGGAAGTATGTGTACATACTAGTGTTGAGAAGACTATACTCGTGTATTGATATTGTATACATGTATATTATATTGTATAACGTGTGTGGTGTGTTATTTTGTTTGTCGTACAGACACTTTTCTTTTAAGAAGCCCTTTCAGTTCACGATCATATTTACTCTACAGATATAGTTCCAATATGCTATATTCTGGTGAAACAGGTTTAATTTGCAAAAAATGAAAATTTTTAAAAATTTTAAATTTTTTCTAGTGATTCTTTTATGATTTTTATTGTTCTTAATTTCTAAATTTCTTCCTCTACGCGCCACTTTTAAAAATAATTATTAAATTTAGTAAATAATAGTGTTATATTGCTAAACAATTGTGATTATTAATAATTAAAACGACTTTTTATACCAACACTGTTAACTTAAAAGTTAAATACCAAAAATTTGGATTAATTTTTGATTTGATCCACATTGATCCAAATTTTTGGTATTACATAATTTGGTACACTTTAGTATCAATTTGATACTTTCAAAAAGAACTCTGAATTAATATATATAGTTTCTAATCATTAATGCTTATATTTGATATAAAAATTAAGAGAAGAATCTCCTTATTTGCTATAGGATCGAGTTATTTATATGCAAATTATAATAAAACTATTATTTATTGCATATTTGACTTAGAGACTCGAAAATTCTCCTACTGTTATCTTCCATTGTTCACTCAAAACAAATATAATTATCTACTGAATAAACTTTTTACTGTGGACTATCTTTATTCTTAGATAAGTTCCAAGAACAATGTGTAAAAACCGCTACCTATTTACCCCTAAAAAAAAAAAAAAATTTTTTATTAATTTTTACATCTACCTATCATTATTATATAGGTCGCTCTTGCAAAAAAAATTAAATTCTTTGATTTAGTGTTTATTTTTAATTTTTTTAATTCAGCATTTCGCTACAACTACCGATGATCTATGAGACATTTTGTTTTAACATTTTTTTTTAAAATCAACCACTTATTAAAATTTAGAATTTTCTATTCTAAACAATGTTCATAAATACATTGTATATGTAAAATAATGTTGATTAGAGGTTCATTTAAAGTATAATCTAATCAGTAATAATTTACTCCGATGATGGTGTTTTATATATATTATTCTATTTCTATAAATTACAACAAAAATCGCAATATCAAGTGTGACATTGTTACAGTCCTGAAAAATTAATATATACAATTTTACGTATAAATATAACTTGAAAAGAATATATTTCAAAAAGATTTTTTTTTTAAATTAACAAGCATGTACCTAGTTGTTAGGATACTGTTCATTTTTTTGATCATTTTTCTTAATATAAATTAAATTAAAGTAATTTTTTGTCAGGAAGTCTAAAATATGATGATAAAGGGCATTGAGATGAAAAAGTTTTAATTTTTTTTAAAATTAATTAAATTATAAAAATATAAAACACTTTAAAATTACCGGTTGAGACGATCAAGCCTCATATTTTTCACAAATAATTTTAAAGTGTTCTATAATGATTAATTTTAAAAAATATTGTAAACTTTTGCAACTTTTTTTATTAAACTTTAGACTTTTCACAAAATATCAATTTATTTAATTATATAGAAAAAAAGGTTGTAAAAATTAGCATTCAAGATCCAAGAGTCATATGCTGTTAAAAATTAAAAATACAACTAAAAAGTATACCTAATGCCAAATTCTCCTACATTTTCCTGTAGGATCAGCTCGATATCCTTCGGGGCATCGACTTGGTGCGTCGATAATATTTCTGTTCTTTAAAGTTGGAGGTGTAACATTTCTTTTTTCATCCTCTACATTGCAATCTATTTTTTTGTTTCTACTTTCCGTCACCTGAATATTTTCCGGTATTAAAATTTCTTCTTGAGCCTTTATCTATAATTCCATACAATATAATTTAAGAGATATATTAAATATATAAAAGAGAAAAAATTATAAAAATATAAAATAAAAATATAAATTATAAAAATTTGTATCGGTTTGAAACTATTCTATTTTATTTATATTTACATAAATATTTTATATTTTAAATAATTATGTATTTATATATACATATATAGAATATATATAAATAAATATAAAATAAATTTTGCTATACAATGTCCCCTAGTCCCCTAGTTATGATAAACCCTTAAATAATTAAAAATAGTCATTTTATTTTAGTGGTTTTTACTCCAACGTAAAAGTTTGTTCAATAAAAATAGACAAAAGTTTTTTTTTCGAAATTTATGAATAGCTGATATTTATTTACATACCTCTTCAAATTCATCTGGAAATACAATTCTATCATCCGATGAAGAATCGTTCCCTTCGGCCATAATGTCGATAAAATTTATAAAAACAAGAGATAAAAAAAGAAAACAAGTTCCTTCTTCTTTTATCCGCATTATCCGATGAAAATAAACTCTCCTCACTGATAATAAAAATTGACTGACAAAATTTGAAAAACGAAGGGAAAAAAATTTATAGAAAACAACCATAAAATTCCACTTTTCTGAATCACTGTTTTCTAACTGTTGGCGGAAATAACATTCCTACATTATTAATTGATAATGAGATCTTTATTGATAAGTAATTTGATAGATTGAGGACTGATGTGAAACATGCGCAACATTTTAATATATTATCCCACAATTTTGAATTCTTATCAAAACGAGTATATATTTGTCAACAATTATCATAAGAACAGGAAACTTTAATTCCAAAATTACATATTATTATTATTATAAGAATTAAAAAAAATATGTTAAAAATATATTAAATTAAAATAAACAAAGAAAATAAAGTTTATAAATATCAAACTTTTAGTAAAATAAAATAACTTTTCTATATCTAAGTAACTTTTGTTATTTATTGAATAACTGAATATTAATTATTATAATTTTAGAAATAGTAGGGAACATTTAAAATCAAACAATGATTTTATTTATTATTAATAAAAAAATTTAATTTTAGTTTCGTTCCATTATTTCACACTTTTTGGAAGGTTATGAAAAAAATTGGAAGAAACTCCTAAATAATAAAATAACAAAAGACAAAAAATGAGTGAAACTAAAAAAATGTCGAAACTTCAAAATTTTTTAAATTAACCCCCAATTCTTGTATGTCGGGTGAAATTATTTCGTTCTTTTTCTCTCTTATTCACTATATTAACGATTAAAAAAAAATATTAAAGCAGATAATTTCCATATGAAGACGAAACAAGAATTTGAAAACTGCTGCAAACATTTCGCAGTCATTTTTGAATCATTTAAAGAACAGAATTCAAAATTATCGAAATAATGGGAATTCAGTTATCGAAAAGGTATTAATTTGTATAAACTCAACTCTAGTAATAAGTGTGCGATTTTTTTATAGTAAAAAGTATATTTAGCAAGAGAATTTTGAAATCACATGCAAAAAGTTGTCAAAAGCCAAAAAATAAGAAAATTAAATATTTACGACAAAATTGATTTTTAGGGATGAATCAGAAGATGACATAATATCGCAAAAGTCACTAGAATCCGTCAAAGGAATTATAGCATTTTTAAAAGAACGTGAGTTTTTGATTTATTCATTGTAACTAATTTTCCGTTTGATATTAATTATATTGTAATTATATAATTAATTATTGTAATTGTATAATTCGGTAAAATTGAATATTGATAAGTTAAATATGAGACAAAAGTTTAATTTTATTTATATGCGCGAATAATAAAATAATAGATGCCAGGGAAGAAGGACTGTTTCGAAGATCGAGCAGACATAGTTTGAGAAAAAGGATTTTGAATGCTTTAAAGAAAGGAGAGAAGGCTCATTTTGATAATGGCTCAGCGTTAGAATGTGCCGCAGCACTTCGTCTTTATTTGTGTGATTTAAAAAAACCTGTCATTCCCCTAAGAGTTCAGGAATTAATGCTTGGTATATGCAAAAATTAATTATCAGGGTGTCTACTTCGAAAGAAATTTTTAACTAATTTTTTCTTTCCTGGATGTTTCTATAAATTTTTTCTCTATTCGTCCAAATCTGCTTTTCATTACCGTTAATTATTAAAGACCAATAATGTCAAATAATTATTTTTACGAAAAAAGAAGAAAAGATAAATTAACAATAAATGTAACAAAAAAGACAGTGAATAACAAAAGTGAAAACTGCTGCTGCAACTGCTTCCCATGCGAGCAGAGGAAGGAATGACTATGCTCGACGCAGAGCTTCTGAATTTATACTCCCTGCAATCCCCACTCTCACTTTTCGCGCGTGCGCTTTAGGCGGTGTTCACATTGCGTTGAGTAGTGAGTGTAACAAGGATAGAAGTACAAGTCTTTCTTTCCGATTTGTAGACACCCTATTACTCCTAAAGTATTTAATTAAAAATTTCTAAATTTCCACAAATATAAATTAGCTGACAATCCTGGAGTGGAGGCTAGAGAAGTTGCCCGAGATGCCTTAGGTTTGATTCGACAGGATTTAATAGGACGTCATGGGGAATTATTAGCCCACATTTTAGGTCTTTTGAATCACTTGGCATTATCTGCACCACCCTCGGAATTACACGGATCTCCTCTTCCAATTACACTGCTTCCTGTTTTTTTTAATCTCGGAGTAAATTTTCCATCTCATAACTAAGGCTAACTAGAAAATTATCATCATTATTTTCTACAATTTTTAACTAAACTTCATCTCTCAATCAATTATATCTATAATATTAATTTTTAATAATTTAATAAATATAATAATGAATATAATTATTATTTCCCTTAGCCAGCGGATCTAGTGAAATGGAGGCAAGTTGCAGTTAGATTTAATGAATTAATTAACGAAGCTCCAGTACAATTAGGATTGCATTTAATGTCAGAATCGTCAAATGTAGAAACTGTAAATAATCAATCATTAATTTATTAAAGTGCTATCAATTAAAAATTTTAAATGACCAACATTTTTTTTACAATTAACAAAAATTGTTCTTAAATATTTTTATTTGGAAAACAAAAATGTTTTACTTTTTCCGTATTTTTTCAATTGTTTTTTTAAAATTGTAGATCCAAAATTCAAATCCAGAAGAAATTAACGATTGGAGAATGGAAAGTGTTCCCCTTCTGTATCCGCTTATGAATTTAGTCAATAATAACAGAAATATTTGTAAAGAGATAAAATTTTCTAATTTTTGATAATAATTTTGATAATATTCTTTATAAATAAAATTGATAAGTAATTAATTTAATTAGATGAAACTGGAGAATCAACCCGAGTTTCGTTAGCGCCCCTTCGTCGACCACCGCCAAGTAGACTTCATCTGGCAATTTCAAATCAATATGGCTAAAAGTATTCAAAAAAAAATTTTATTATTTAATCGAAAATAAACGTTTTTGTTAATAAAAAGTGATTTAAGTTCTGATTTACGATAAAGTTCCTTTGAAATTTATTTATTAGATATTATTAGAAATAGGGCACGAATTTTGTTGTTACGGTCCTGGACCTAGTCGATACAGCGCATGCGTCGCCCCACCTATTAGGCTATATAAGCCGACGCACCGCACGAGATCGTTCAGTTGAAGCGCTGCTCTTATCGCGAGAACAGGTTCACATTAAAACATACGAATTTAATTCAAGACAATTTATTGTAAAAAAATTCTCTTAACAATGTAAAAGATTTATCAATGTAACTGGCTTTACAATTGTACTATACATTTGTGCGATTCCCTTCTGTCTCAGCTTTCACTAAAGTGTTTTATAGTATTAAAAAAATACTGTCTCGGACTTTAAATAAAATAAATCATCAGAAATGTTAGTGAGTATAAAAAAATATTCATAAAGTCAATTTAAAACTAAGTGTAGATTCATTAATTATCACGATGTTAATAATAAAACTTGAAGCTTAATTACAAGTAGAAAGAATTAATAATATTTTTTATCGAACTTAAACGCACCTTCAATTTCAGAAAGTTTAAAAATTACTTTATTTAAAATGTACTTGGTACCATATATAATAATTAATTTAAATTTAGTAATTAATATTATTATTGAATAATAATATTCTTGTGCATATTTCCATATAACTCAATTTAAAAAATATTTAACATTTTTAATAGGTTTTTCATTAAAACGATATATCAAAGTGGATAAAATCAAAGGTGTGTTAAGATATTTTAAAAATGCTCTTCCCTGATATATTTTTAATACTAGTGCGTAATATTAAAACTTTATTCAGAATACTGAAGATTTTCAGTTATACTTAAAAATTCTTAAAATGTGCGAAAATACTGGATTTATAATTATAACATTCACTAAATGCAATGTGTAAAAATATAAATAAATCTTTGAAAAAGGCTTCAAATCTGTAACTATCACTTGATAACAATACTATTCTTTATACTTTGAAGTTTAAACATTTTGAATAATTTTTCATAAACTTCTAAAATTGGGTTGATTATGTCAAAGTTTTGACACTAGACTTTGAAGAGGATTTTTCGATGCTGATATTAATTCAGTCCACCAGGAAGCTCTTTCCATTCCTCCAGGATAGCATCTAAAGGCTTCTTCTAAATGTTCGTACATCTTGAATTAAATTTTAATTACATTAACTTAACATTTTTTAAATTAACACTAACTTAATTTTTTTGCTTTCGAATTAATATTAAGTCTAGATTTAATAATATTTTGGAAATTAAAAAGTAGGTTTTACCTTTCCATCAGATGTGCCTAAGACCGAATTAAGAATGAAGTCTGGCGGTGCTAGAGCATCGGCAATTGCAACAGCTTCAGATTTTAATTGTGCGAGTAAACTTAATATACTTTGTTTTAAGAGATCTGCCATTTGTGTCCCGGAACAATATCCACCTTAAATAGATAATTTTTATTGCAACAGAAAATGTACATTTAATAACAAGGCATAAAGCGGATCTAGTTTTGGTGTTCGTGTTGATGTGGATTGTTGGATTACAATTAAAAAAATATTTAAAAAATTTATTAAAGTGTTTCTTTCCTTACTTTCATCGTTTTGCTGTTCGTGTTGATATGGATTGTTGGATCACAATTATTTGACAAAATTTTTTAAAAGAATTATTAAAGCGTTTCTTTCCTTAATTCAATTTAACATTTGGCGTTGGATGAAGGTGTTATCAATAAATTTTTAAAATTCATTAATTAGTTTAAAACTATTTACCTTGATAGAAACTGGCCAAATGTTTTTCAAGGCAGGTCAGTGAATAAAGCAGAATCAATTTTTCCAAAACGATTCTTAAACTTTTCATTTTAGCATCTTGCGGCAGTAAATTATCTATTCTAACTACACAATACCTTATCACAATCATCTGAAAAATAAATTTTATGTTAGCTTTCTTTCGATTTATTAATAATATGTTGAAAAATTTATACCTCGCCATAAGCTTTGGATAAATTTGCAGCCCTGTAAACTTGGGATCTGCTTCTAGCGGTGAAACTGTCTAATCCTTGTGCGATTCCCTCGTCAAATTTTCGTTGTGTTTCGTTAACTAACCAGGTGATTAACCATTCGTAAGCATCCCTAACAACTGCGAGTTTAGAAAATAAATTGTAATTTAAAATAAATTGTAATACAAATTTTCAATTGGAATTATTTTCAAATGAAAGTACTTACAGTCCAACGACATAAGATCTTTCTTTCCATTTGGTGTGAATTTATTTTTAAGAATATCTGAACCTTTCAGAAGAAATGGAACAGAAGCTAGGGGACTTTCAGTTGCTGTACCATTTTGCAAATTTGTCCACTGTCTAAGAATCCAATTACTTGTTTGTTGAACGAGAACATTATTATCGCCTTCATAAGTTACAGTTGGCTCGTGATTTGCCGCCATATCACCTAAATTGGCAGCTAGGGAAATAAAATAAAATATATTCAAGAAAAGATTTCGGCGCATTAGTGAAACTTTACAAATTTACAAAATTTTGAAATTTACTTTTGTGATAACCGTGACCACCACAAGCTTCTCTGCATTCGCGAATACCGTCCCTACACGTCCATGTTATCAGCGGTTTGATCGCCGAGACGATTGAATGAATTTCAGCAACAATTTGACTCTAAATTTTAAAATTCAAACAATTTTAAAAAGATCAAAAACACCCCGATACTATTTTTGTAAATTTATCTTCCACTCACAAGATTGGGTATATCGTCACCTCTCATCGATTTTTCTACACTCTCCAGGTACACTTTTGTAAATTCAGACATAAAAATTCTAAAGACACAGGCGGCGGCTAAATACGGGAACAATCTCCATTGCTGTAGTTATAAAAAGATATTTTAGATTAAAAAATATGATTTCAGAGTATCCTGAAAATTTAGGT
Organism: Leptopilina heterotoma; assembly: GCF_015476425.1. Taxonomy (NCBI): domain Eukaryota; kingdom Metazoa; phylum Arthropoda; class Insecta; order Hymenoptera; family Figitidae; genus Leptopilina; species Leptopilina heterotoma. The sequence continues at coordinate 193,557 of NW_025111062.1, forward strand.
TTTATTTACATGAAGTTCGTATTCAATTATTGGTGTTTCGATTTCTTCTTCCATTATTAAGGAGGAGGCAAATTGTTTTCGAACTGCTGCGTATCTAATGGCAATAACAACAGCAGAGCCAATTCTGTTGGTTGATTCTTGACAAATACCCATTCGACCAGCGGATAAATTTTCTAAAACAGCGCCAAGAATTCTTTGTGGATCAGAAAAGGAGCTTTCGTACTCTCCTTCCGGAGTTACGTCTCCCGTTCTGTTCAACAGATTGTCCTTTGGTATTCTATAATTGTTAAACATAATAAATCTGCAACAATAGAAATTTAAAAAAAATTAATACCTGTATGGACTAACACGTCTGCAAATGAACAAATATTGTAAAATAGAACAGGATCTCTAGACAATTTAATGAATTTAGAAAGATGATTTGCAGAGCAATTTTTCTCAACCCGTAGTAACTTTAAAAAAACCTACCCATTATCGATTCCATTTAATCCAATTTTTTCACCAATGTCTCCTACTATAATTCCCGGATAAGCTAAATAAGTTTTTGGATTTCTAACAGGTACTATAAAGGCATGAAGACCATGACAGACTTCGAGAGATATGAGCTGTGCAAATACAATTGCGATTGTTGCCGTCTTTCCTAAAAAGAACGAAGCAAGAGAAATTAAAATTTTTAAAAGTATCCTTTATTAGAAAATTTAATCAGTGCCAATAGTTACCTAAGTTACCAACCCAACATTTGGCAGCCTGAAAATCAGGTGTGTGGAGGATAAACTCTTGTGTCTTTGGATCATAAGTCGCGGTAGTTCTCATCATTTTTGTATTACTTCCATGACCCACTTCCGTTAATGCGTAGCATCCTAACAGCTTACAAATAATTACAAAATTGAGTTTTAATAAGGCAAAAGTAATTCCTTTCAGTTCAGGTATTTTTTTTATCATTCTTTGATAATTAATAAATAATACTATAAAATTAGTATCTTCTACCTGTTTATTCCAAATTGCGTCAAATATTGGTAAATGTCGTTCAGTTCCCAAACTTAATATCGTATTGCCAAAGAGGTAGACTCCAATTGCTATTTTAACCGATAATGAAGGGTCAAACATTGCAGTTGCTTCATTCAACGTCATCAGATAACCTGTCTAGGAAAATTAACCCAAAAATTAATAACATATTAGCTTTAGAACCTAGATTGATTAGTACATCACCCATATTCTTAAAAAATAAAACTTACCTTCGTTCCATAACTCATTTGGTCAATATTTTTTGGTAACAGCTTCTGATGATGTAATCGAGCTAATTGAATAGCGGATCGTCGTTTCTGCTCATCGGCACTCAATGTTATACCATGATATGGATGAAACTCTGGATCAGATTCCATTGCTTTCCATAATTTTGTCTATAGAAAAAAAAATATTTTTAATAATTATAAAGATCCAAAGGAGAATCAATTCTTGAAAGCGGAATCGTAATCGTAAGGAATGAGTCAACGAAATTTTTAGATAATTGCCTTTAATCGAATTCTATCCGGATCTTCCAAAATCATACGAAGTTGTTTCCAATTAAAAGTGGCAGTATTTCGATATTTTTCCAAATCCCCTCCCAATGGTAAATCATCCATCCAATCAACATTTTCTTGAAATGCGAAACTTTTTGAATCTCCAGACATAGTTGAATTGTTTCTTTTTATATTTCTAAAAGAAGGTATTTTCAAAAAACAATTAAATATAAAAACGAAAATATGATTCAACAAAATTGTAGAGAGAAAAACGAATGAACTAAAAATGAAGTTGACTTTTTCTTATCTAGTAAACTACTTTCAAATTTTTATCACTAACCATAAAAATGTAGGTATTTGAAAACTTTTATGCTTAATTTATCAGTAACGGTATATGTGCAGCTAAAAAATTGTATATTAAATTAGAAAATACTCTATTAAAACATATTTTAATTATGAATTAATTTTTATATTAAAAATTAATTTTTCTTCTAACTTATATGAATAAATATATATATATGGGTGGTATGAATCTGCACGGAAAAAAGTATTTGTAATTAACACAATCGAATTTTATTTTAACATTTGGATTTTGGAATACTCAAACTACCAATGTTATCGATAAGCAAGAAATATGATATTCTTAGTGGTTCCAAATTAAGAGTTAACTTTTTTTTCTAACTCACGTGAATAAATTTTGGGGTCGTACGGATTTAAATTGAAGAAGTTACAGCATATTAAAGATCTACATGTGAACTGAAGACATTTTCACATATGAATTTAAACATTAAGAAATATTCATTTACTAAATATTTTCTTAACATTATTTTTAAATGATTATTACTGATGACTAATATTAAAAAATTAATTATTTACAAACCACAAAAATAATCATTACTTTTTATAAGAATAGTTAATTTAATTTCTACCTTTTTACTCCCATAATTTACATAAATTTTAATTCTAATTATAAAATTATAAATTATACTAACAAATTGTTAATTTACAATATGCAAAATAAGCCTTACAAATTTTTCTTGTCATTATACATTATATTTACTATATAATAAAGAATTTGAGGAGATAAATGTCTTTCAGAAATGAAATTTGTAAGAGAATATCATTCGCTCTAATTGACTTCAAATGAAATACTAACCGTTCAAGGTTGCCGAGATTTACCATATACAACCCTACCACTTAAAAATGATTATATTCTCAAGATCCGAATCTTAATCTTCTATTTCTTTTAATGCAAAGTCTAAAAAAAAAATTTTTCTTCCAATATAAAAATATTTCTTACAAATTTTTCCATTCATATAATTACATTTTACAAAAAAAGTATAATAACAAATTTCCAATGATAAATGTAATGTTTAAATGACAAAAATATGACTTGAATTTTTAATGTATTTTAATGATTGAATAATTAATTTAGAATACCGAATAATAAAAGTAAAATGACATAAACAAGGGAATAAATTAACAATGAAAAAATATCTATTTCTTGATTTGTTACATTCTTATTTTTTTTATAAGAAAATCGTTTCTTTTTAAACATTATCAAATTTTGATATATATATTTTTTAAATTTCTACTGTAATTTCTACTGTCATTGTAAATAAAATAATATCAAAATATAATTTATTTTAAATCAGGGATAAAGATACAAAAAAATGTTAATAATTTTAAAAAAATTTAAATCCCAAATAATGTGCTCCAAAAAACCGTAATAACCTCTATAAAAAAAATGAAGCGAAAGTTAAAAAATAGATTATGAAAGAAATATAATAAATATATATTAAATTGTAGTGCAAAAATTAAAAATAATTACCTGACATAAAATTGTTAATTGTTAATTGTTAATCACTATTCAGAAATGAATATCAGTAAATTATATTGAATTATAATTCTGATTTAGAATTTAGGTGAATGTAGCCACAACCAATGTTTGCCGGTTGCGCAGATATTTCTTTTCCAATGAATTGTTTTCTCTGACTAAAGTTATACAAAACACGTCATCAGAAAATATTACTACTCGATTATAGAATGAAATTTTCTATTTTATCTATTAATACAAAAAAATATCTTTATCCTCGACAAAGTTTTTATTTTTAACATTTTCATGTGAATTTTCTTTTATAACAAAATGCATATACAGTTAAAATGCGGAAAATAAAAAAACATGATAAAATAAAAGATAACGGTCTCAGGGGGCAGTAAGGAATCTATCGAACCCGATCCTTAAAATTTTATTACTTTCTATAAGTAGAAAAAAATGTAATTTCTGTCTAAACTCTACAATTTTTCCTATATGTTGTGTATTTACAATAAATACAATTTTACCATTTACAATTTATTCAAAAATGATAAATTTGTGAAAATTGGAAAAATTTTGATTTATTTTCATTTAAATACATCACTGAACGGCGCTAGTGTTCCTGTAGAATAGAAAATTTACGCGCGAAAATAAACAATCGAATTGTTTTTAGATGTTTTGATGAATTTAATGAATTTAATAAAAGTTTCGATTATATTTTTAATGTTGAAACACTTTTGAATTATTATAATTTTCCATTGTCGAAGATGGTTTGTTGTAAAAATTGAAAGATTTTGTCGAATTGAAAAGATTCTCCGAATGTAAAATTCGATCCTTTAGAAACGGGTCCCTAGACCCTTTATCATTAATTAAATTTGTTGACCAAAATTTATTTTTTCCCAAAAAAAAATATTTCCATATTGAGAAAATTAATTTTCAATTGTTAATTTATTCTTCTGAATATTTTTTTATTGGAAAAAAGTACAATTAATGGGAAAATGCTTCTATTCTTATAGGTTATGTTGCGATAAACTGAACAAGAATTTAGGACATTTGGTGATTTCTCGGGAAAAAAGCCATTCGTTCTATGAAAATTTGCATGTTTTTTGGAAAGAATATCAAAGAATGATGTAATTTGTAAATTATTGCACACATCAAAAATATATTCACATATATATAAATAAGCTGTATATAGAAACAGCAGTTTTAATTTACTTATCCAGCATGAAATAAGTATTTTTCACCTCTAACTTTTTATTGTAGTTAAATTATTTTTGTAGTAAAGTTTATTTACTTTAATTTTAGTCCTTTTTTTACGGTATTTATATAAAAGTATATATTTAATAAATATATGAAATATTTAAAAACAAGTTTTTTATCATAAGAGTAAGTTCAACTTTTGTATATTCGAAAGAAATATATAATTATCATGGATAATCAGGTGATTAAGATTTACAATGAAGAAGATTTCAAAAAAATTACCAAAGGTATCAAAGTGGCTCAGTGTATGAGAATTAAATCATCAGGTAAGTTTTTTTTCTTGAAGAATTTTTATTTTAAATTGTTTATTATACAATGATACTCTTGCATCATTAGATGACATTGAGATATTATTTTTCATCTACATAATTATGTATTTTATACTTTTTATTCGTTTCATAATATAATATTAATCCCTTAAGTGCCATGGCAAAGATTTGACAAACAAAATCTTAAGATTTTGGTTGTCAAATCTTTGCCATGGCACTTAAGGGGTTCTTTATTCTGTAGGGTGTAAAGAACTTTGTTATTTTAGTTTCAGAATCAAAAAATCCGTTAAATTTATTAGACGATTTAGTAATATCGGATTCGTTAAGTTGTTCCTTTTGCAACACCGTTTTTGAGGATCAAACTCAACAGCGACTTCATTATAAATTAGATTGGCATCGCTATAATTTAAAACAACGTCTTATTGGCCTGAAATCGGTTACTGAAGATGCATTTAATATTCTTGAGGAGAAAGGTTTTTATATTTAACTGCAATTATGTTAAATTTTTTCCTTATTTTTTCTACAAAAAGATTGCGTTTAACTTTTAACAGATGATGTTTCGAGTATATCTGGCTCAGAACAAGAATCAGAGAATGAAGACGACACTGGTACTTCGGAAACTGGTGGTAAAAATACTCCAGTCTCATCGGGTTCGTGTGAGAAAAAGGAAAATTCCCTTCTAGCAACTGCTAGCAGACATGCAAAAGTTTTCTTTGAAAATGACGAGGGGAATATTTTCAGCATCTACAGATGTTTATTGCATAACAAGAAGGTAAGTAGGGCTAAAATTTTATTCTTAGTATAGGTTTCTGTGACTATTACCTTTTGGTAATAATCAGAGAAACCTTTTCTAAGGATGTACCTATAAATTTTTGAAAATTAAATAAATTAAAGGAAATTCCGGAAATCGACAATGAAATGATTGCCCAAGCAATGGAGAGTGGAAAGAAATCAACTTGGACTGTTATTATGCTTGGAGGTGGACATTTTGCCGCTGCAGTATTTACGGGTACGGTTCTGTTGAAAATCTTTAATTTCAATACGAAATTCTTTTTTTGAATCGAAAAACTAATGAAATAATTGATTTTGACACAAAGGTGGTGAGGCAGTTGTGCACAAAACCTTTCACAGTTATGTTGTCAGAGCACGGCAGGGAACATCACAGAGTAATCGAGATGGTCGGTTATTTGGTCATACAAAAAGTGCCGGAGCAAGTCTCAGACGTTATAATGAAGCCACTTTTATACAGGTGAATATAACTAAAATTATGATGATCAAACCGATCACTAGGAGTTGGAGCTACAAATCGATCATCAACTGTGTTTTTTTCGTCGATTTAAAAATCATCAACTTAATTAAAATGATTGAACGTTTCTTTTAGCATGTTCAAGATATCCTGGAATCATGGACAACGCACATAAACAATTCCTCATTGATTTTATTCAGAGCAGTGGGGCCTTACAATCGAAGTGTTCTTTTTGGGGGCAAAAATCCTCCACTTGATAAAAATGACCCAAAGCTACGACCACTGCCATTTCCTACACGACGAGCAACTTTCAGTGAAGTTCAACGGGTCTACGACATTCTCAGTACAATGGAAACATATGGTAATTTTTATAAATTAAAAACAATTCTTTACAAATTCCCGAAAAAGGAAAAGCTAAATATAAATTTTATCAACAGGTTCGGCGGCAGATTTTACTGATTGTTTTCCAATTTCCCCACGACAACCGCTGAGGAAAAAATCGTGGAAGGTCGTTGCGATTGATGAGGAGAATAAAAATGGAACTATCGCAAAAAATGATGACAGTAGTGTGAGTAGTATAAGTAGTCCTTCCGAGGAGAAAAAGAAAGAAGAACGACAAACACGTGTTGCAACCCGGATGCAAATTGATAGATCGAAACCTAGAAAGAGTCCTCGACGTCCATTGCCAGGTATAAAGACGACATTAATAAAAAAAAATAACTTTTCGATTAATTTATAGTGATTAATTTTTCCAGACATAGTAGCCAGATTGGCGCGATCATCTTCCGAATCAGAGTATGGTCAAGAAAATTCATCAAACAATATCGACTTTCACATGACTGCCGAAGATTCAAAAATTGATTTTGAGGAAAATTTACAGGCATTCCAAGACACCGTCCCGCGTTATTTAAAAAATAAAAAAATGCGACAACAAAAGAGGAAAACAAGAAAAGAACGTAGCGAGGGTATTTCTTTTATTTTAAATTTAAATTCTTATTTAAATTAATTTTTACATTCTCATTTGAAAGAGGTTTAATTTTAAATCTTTCAGAACAAGTACCGAATAGTATATTTATATCAACAAAGCTAAAACTGTGGTCAACATTCAAATCAAGAGACTTTGAAACATTAACGACAATATTAGAGAATTTTTTGGATATTGTACAAAATATTAATGAAGAAAATGATGATAAAGAAAAGTCTAACATTACTAAAGACGAAGTACTGAAACTAATAAACGAATCGGATGAAGATGGAAACACATTATTGCACATAGCGGCATTAAGTGGACATCTAAAAACCATCTGGACTCTAATGGACATTGGTTCTGATCCTTGTAACAAGAACAAAAAACTACAAACTCCTTATGTAATTTCCAGTGATAAGGAAACTAAAAATACCTTTAGAAGATATTTAAGCATAAATCCTGACAAGTTCAATTACACTAAGGTAATTTACTAATATTATTATAAATATTAAACAATGTTATAAAAGGGAATTATTTTTATTTTAGTCGCAAATTCCCGGACCACTTAATGATGATATTGAAACACAAGAACTGGAGAAGAGAAAACAGCAAAGAAAGTTAAAACGAGATAAGAAGAAGGAGAAACGAAAAGAATTTGAAATTAAAAAACAAGTGGAAGCTGCGAAACAAGAATTTCTCAATCTCAGTGATAGGGAGAAGGTAAATTTTTTAAAAATAGATTTTAATAAATACAGATAAAAATCAAAGCTGTAATAATAATTTGAAAACTAATTTAATTTTTAGAGAGCTTTAGCTGCTGAAAGAAGAATACAACAACAGCGACAGGGAAATAAATGTACAATACGATGCTTCCAATGTGGAAATGATATTCAATTACAATCGGCATTTGAATACAATTCTAATCAATTTTGCTCAATGCCATGCTTAAAAGAGCACAGACTGCATCACAAATTTATTGCATAATTTTCATTTTCGAAAATAATATACAAAAACAACCAATCTCGTGCATTATTTTTTTTTTAATTTCTTGTTCATATTCTATTAATTTTAGTAAAAGTTTAATGAAATTAACCATTAAAAAAAATTAACTTAATAAATATATTCTAAATTTGCAAACAAGTCTAGAATAAATTGTCAAAACGTTCAATATTGAGTACAAAAAGCAAAACTTGTTTCTTTAATCTCCCCCACCCCCATTTTTAGCTAATCAGAAATTTATTCTTTTTTCGAATTCGTTTGTATCAAATTAAGGTATGATAATTTATTTTTATAATACTTATTTTAATTCCAAATTAATTTTATATTTCTGAAACATTAAATTTTCTTTTCTCTTTCTTAACCTTGGCCTTGAGTCAGCTGAGCCTTTTTCATATTTAGTTGTGCACCTCAGTACATTTTTGTACTCTATTGACCTTATTTTGAATTTCTTATACTTTAAATTCAACTGAAATTATATTTCTTATTATCTAAAATATCTTCTATTTTTCATTTCTATTAAATACTTGTTTTATAATTTATTTTTATTAAAATAATTTTTTATAATTTTAATTTTGACTATTGAAATACCATTTCAATAACAAAGTACATCAGTGTTCAATCCAAATCCACTAACACAGGTTCCATTAGCTTTTAGTTTAAATTTTTTCTTATTAATAGTAAAAATAATTTTAAAATTATTTAAAACTCTAAGTTGAGGTTGAGCTAAAACTCTTATTTTCTCAAGGGAATGATTGAACAATTGGAAATTTAATTATGCCAATTCAACGTCAATCAGTGACGATTTGACAAAAGAAATGTGTATCCAAAAAATATTCCTTTTTTATCATTTCTCTGTAAACTTCGACAAACTCTCAATTATTTAGGCAAAAAGAAACTAAATTAATGTAAAATATTGATAATTAATGCTAAGATTTACACAATATTAAAAGATTTATAATTCTCGAAATATGCCTCTTTCCTAAACGTTCTAACCTCTTCTGACAATTAACGGCAATTAGCAGTAATGCCAACTGTATGAAACTATAAAAACAAAAATCATTACATAACTAAGGGTGCAGTCACATGAGAAGCAGGTTTATGACTTAGTCAATAAAATTCCAACCTATTAAATTGAATCTACAGTAGGAAACTTGATTCTGATTGATTGAAATTATTATACCCTTATTTTATTGCTCGTCACATGAGTCTACGTCCCAAGGTTATCCAACCTTACCCGTAGGTCGTAAGAAAGGAAATTACCTTGCTCAAATCATATAATTATTTAGTGATTATTTAGTATATGTTATTAGGTTAATGTTAACATTTTATGATCCTTCCTATTTTTAAAATGACGCTCTTGGCTGAAAATATTTTTTTGAATTATTTTTAACTTCCACCTTCAGTGATAGTTCGAACCGAACAAAAAATTGTACATACTATAATATCATTCCAGAATTTTAAACATGTAAGTACCTACTTGTGAAATAGATATTATACTTTCTTTATATTTTTCATTGAAAAATTATGAAAAATATAAATAATTCACTTTTATCATTTTTTCTCGATAAAGTCCGGGATTCCTAATTTTATCATATTTATACAAAAAAATTGTGATGCAATAGCATTTAATTTCTTTGATTTTATCATTATCTACAAGTTATTATAGGATAAAAGTTACAATTTTCGTTACAGTTTGGCAAAATTTTAAGTGAAAATGGAAAAGGATCCGTATGATTTTTTGGTTGAGGAGCCAGAGAAGCCGTTTTATACGCGAATGTTCGAGGGATTTAAGAATAAACCGTTTCTGTTTATTGGTAAGTATCAGTATTATTAAATATTATTTGAATTTTTTTTTCAATTTAAAGACCAACACAGAATATAGATTCTTTAGGGTAGGGATATATGACTGTCTTTCTCTTATTCATTCTTATTTATTGCGATTAAGATTAATAATTTATTCTGCCTTGGCCTTTACTGCTTCGGAGTCCCATGGGAGCGTTTTAAAGCTCTTTTTGTCCCTAGGCCATGAGAGTAAACATAGCAAACATATATTTGCATCCCTTTTACACTCATTGTCTATGACAAATAGCTTGTTAAAACTGTTAAAACTCTCCCAACAGCTGAGACGTTAGAACGATTTTTCAAAACAAAAGTTAATTAATTATATTTATTTACTCGGTTATTTATCAAGAAAATTCCTCTCCCTATTGTAAATGATTAAGAAACAATATTCATCTAATGACAACTTGACTCTTATCGTTTGGAGAATGTCGTGATTGTTTGTTATTTATAAAAAATGCGTGTGCGAATCACGGTTTTGTTTCTTTTATGTTTTATAAATATTTGTGTTTGTTTAAACTCGTTTTTAAATTAAAAAATTAAAAAATATAACGGTCATATCGAATAAGGGCATTTAAAGTTGATTTGCTTCGAATAGAAAGGCTCTTAGACGCAGTCCAAGTTGTTAATTTATATTATACAGTTGACTTTTGTTGAATTTGTGTTGAAAAGTTTATATTTATTTCGAATTATGATCTCAGCTATAATTTTTATTATAGGTTATTTAGGAGGTTATGTATGTTCAAGACTAAAGAGAAAAATGTTCAGTATTAATGCCATGTTTATATTATTGAAATAAAAAAATTTTAATGAAACATTATTTTAAATTTAACTTTAGTTTTTTGTATTTAATTTTTTACAATAATCAGTGAAGGCACGAGTGCGAAAAGAAACCTCATACATGCGAGTGATATGAGACGCATATCAATCTCAAATATTGTTATCTGGGTTGTTACTCAGAATTTTTATATATAATTTTCATGATCAGACGAATAAAATAAGACAAAAATATACATATCGTGGTATAATTTTAGGATGTTTGGGAACATTGGGTGCGGTTGGTTATGGAATTCAAAGATACAGAACTCGTGGTCCTGCAGTAAATACCAGCGTCTATGCAGTTCAAATGCGTGTCTTGGCACAAGGAGTGGTTGTAACGAGTCTTTTCCTGGGTATGCTTCATCACTTGTACCTGGAACATACCGAGAAAAAAGAAAAGGAATTGAAAAAAGATTGACTTTAATAACAAGATTATTATTGAAAAATGTAGTAAATTAATTTTTTTATGTATAAATAATATTTATTTTTTTTTGTCGCTCAAGTACTAGACTTGTGTATAGTTAAAATAAATATTTTTGATATTATTATTTTTTTAATTCACAACAAAAATAGCTAATTATTTAAGAGATGTTAATTTTATTCTAATTATATCTACTCTGTGAAAGTGATTATGAAAATGTACCTCTAGCCCATTTACTTACACTCTATGACTAATGTTCAATGAAAAATTATATTTATTTACTGTGAACTGTTGAAGAATAAATAAATTTTAAATATAAACGTTCATATATATTTAAAAAAAATGTATCACAAACATAACCTATAAATTTTTTTTCTGTTGGGTTCTTTTATTCGTGTCGTTCATGTCGTCAATATAATCCAATTAATGCAGAAAGCGCCCAAAAAGAGAGTTTTATTACTATTATTATTATTATAAAAAGAGACGTATTGATAAAAATAGTTTTGAATCGCCTTAATTTTTCGCGCCTTTTTACAAAATCTTGAGCTCAGGGTTGGCAATGTCCATTAAGGCGAGTTCACATATTTTCAAAATTGACAAGTGCGCGAGAATCTTTCAGCTCTGCAGGCACCTCCCTGACGCTGATGGGCCGTCACCGCCGTCACATTGTTTTGACAAGTAATTTTTGAAAAAAAACAATTGTCATAAATTAATTATTAACAGAATAAAGTATTTTTTTTACCATAGATTAAACCAAAACAAGTAAAATTACATAGAATTGTCATGTATACGCAAACAACAAAAATACCCACACAAAAGGATACGAACATTGTCAAAATTGCTGTCGAAATGACAGATAAAGTGCCACAATTGATAGAATTTAATCAAAAGCAACCCTTGACTGGAATAATTACTGTAAGTATTTAAAAAACAAAAATTATGTCTCTTAGATTTTTTTTTAGAATCTAACCCAGAATTATAATTACGAACTGTATTTTAATTTAATAAGTTTCATTAAATTTTACTAAATAACGTCAATAAACAAAGGAATTTAAAAAAAGGCAATTTTCTAAGGATGGTTTACTAAAAATATCTAAACAAAGGGTCTGGTTTTCATTTTTTAACTCCAAAGTGTTCTGTCATATAGTTTCTTTTGTTTCAGGAACTTTGTAATGGCTGGAGTCTTTCGGATCCAGAATTTTTTGCACTTCAATTCTCAGAGAACAATAATCAAAATTACATTACGGAAAAAAATCGCAACGAAGTGAAAAATGGAAGTGTACTTAGATTGGAGCATTCGCCATCAAAAACAGCGAGCGATATTCTCGTTCAACTCAATATTAACAATACGGATGAACAATCATTACAAAAACTTGGTACTCTCAGTATTGACATGACATTTGCACTTGAATTCATCAATAAACAAGGATTGGCCCTACTAATTTCTCAGGTAGTGAAAGAAGTTTAATTTTTATTATTTTTATTTTTTTAATTCAATTATTTAAATAAATAATAAATATCTTTTAGAGAATTCAATTATTTTTGTAAATAATAAAATTCTTCTCAGAAATATTCAATTATTTTATCAATTTTTAATAGATTGCTAGAAAGAATTCAATTATTTACAAAAATAATAAAATTCAAAAAGAATTCAATTAAATTCATATAATAATAAAAATTTTTCGCAAGATTTCAATTATTTTAGTAAAATTCTAATAGAAATAAATTTTTTTAGATTGAATCGGGAAAATATAAAGGAAGCGATCTCGCCTATGCATTACAGTCCTTCGTTGAATTAATGGATCATGGAATTGTTTCTTGGGACATTTTAGAAACTCCTTTTATAAATAAAGTCGCAAGTTACGTTAATAATCAATCGACAACACAGGATTCAAGTGTCGTTAAAGCATCCCTCAGTATTTTAGAGAATATTGTTTTGAATTCTTCCGGAAAATACACACAAGTTGAGAAGGAAGTGACATTTCCAAATTTAGTGATGCATTTACAAAATAGTAGTTCACAAATACAACAGAATGCAATCGCTCTAATAAATGCGCTTGTTCTAAAAGCGGATATTTCCAAAAGACGAGCAGTTTCAGCGACATTACAATCGAAACAAGTCAGAAATGTTTTTCTGACTAATGTCGTTCAATCCACTGATCAGGTAATTTTATAAAATTCAATTCAAATGATTTCAATTCAATTGATTTCAATTTCAATTCAATTTATTTCAATTTCAATTCAATTAATTTTAATTTCAATTCAAATAATTTCAATTTCAATCTCAATTATTATTCAATTTTAAGTTTAAGAAATTTATTGTCTATTTGGAATTAGAATTAGAATTGAATTGAATAATAATTGATATTCAAAACGAAGGTTTTGAATCTCAATTATTATTCAATTTTAATTTTAAGAAGTTAATTATCTTTTTAAAGACAATAAACAATAAATAATTTGTAATTAGAATAGTAAAGAGAATATGTCTCTAATTATTCTAATTACGTTTGCTTAGAAAAAAAAGTAAGAAAGTTTGAGTTATTTTTAGCACTAACGAAAGGTATTTGCAAAGCACAGGTTGGAACAGAAATGGCACATCAATTGTACGTGCTGCAGACATTGATGTTAAGTCTACTGGAGCAACGAATGATGATGAAAATGGATCCACAGGATCAGGATGCCCACGATAAAATAAAGGAATTGAGAAAAATTGCCTTCGACACGGAGGGCTCGTTAATTGGCGATATGGCCGCTCGTAAACAGGGACTTTTTGCCAAAGATTACAAAAAATTGGGTTTCAAATACGACATAAATCCTGCACTCGATTTCACTGAAACACCACCAGGTATGCTCGCACTTGACTGTATGATTTATTTTGCCCGCAATCATACGGAAAATTACACAAAAGTTGTCCTGGAAAATTCATGTCGTGCCGACGAACACGAATGTCCCTTCGGCAGAACGAGCGTCGAACTCGTTAAATTCCTTTGCGAGGTAAGAAATTTTGTTTAAAAAATTAATTTAGAAATATTTCTCGTATTAAATTAAAAATTAATTAAAATTTATGAAAATTAATTAAACATTTTGAAAATAATTGAATTTTATTAACAATTTTAAAAAAAATTTCTCGAAAGAATACAATTATTTTAAAAAATATTAATTAAATTCGATTATTTTCAAGAATTTTAATATAAATTCAATTATTTTCGTTAATTTTGATGAAATTCTTTTAAATAAATCATTATTTAATAATAATAAAATTTTTTAAAAATAATAAAAATAGTAATAATAATAATAATAATATTAATAATCGAAGGTGCTGAGAATAGGCGAAGCGCCAAGTGAACAGGGACAATCTTATCATCCAATGTTCTTCACCCACGATCATCCGTTCGAGGAATTTTATTGCGCCTGCATTGTATTACTTAATAAAACATGGAAGGAAATGCGCGCAACAACGGAGGATTTTGTTAAAGTATTTTCCGTTGTTAGACAACAAATAACGAGAGCATTGCAATGTAAACCAACTGGTTTCGATAAATTTAAAACAACACTTCAACAATTAACGTACACAACAATAACAACATTGTGGCAACAAGAGAGAACAAATAGAGAGGAATGGGAGAGTCATGCACGACCTGTTGTCGAATTAAGGGAGCAAATAACACCAGAAATTTTGGACTATATTCAACAGCAGAGATTACAATTTTTAGTCGATGGGACAAGATTCACGAAATATAGCGCAAGAGGCCAGGTAAATTATTATTTTTATTTTTATCATATAGCTATCCGAAAAATGTTATTTCTCCATTTTTTTAACCAAAAATTATTCTTTTAATTAATTATATAATAATTTGGAGATATTTCTTTGGGAATTCAATTGTAATTTTTTTTACTAAAATTCTTCTCTAACCTTTTAAAATTTAATTAAATTAAAAAAAAAATTATAAACGCAACTCTTCTTCTCAAATTCATTAAATTTTGGATTTAAAAATTGTTATTGAAAATAATTGAATTCTTGGGAAAAATTTCACTAATTATAGAAAAAAATTTATATTTATAGAAAAAATGAATTTTTTCAATAATTGTAATAAAATTCTTTTCAAAATAATAAACATCTTGTGTACAAATTTTATTATTTTTTGTAAAAAATTGAAATTTTAAACAAAAATTCTATTAAAATTCCCTTCAAAATAATTGAATTGCAGGGAAGAATTTTATTACTTATGAAAATAATTGAATTTCTACGAAGAATTTTATTACAATTATTGAAAATAATTGAATTCCAAAGAAGAATTTTATTATTTATGGAGAAAAAATGAATTTTTGAACAAAAAATTTAATATTAAAATTCTTTACAAAATAATTAAATTCCAGTGAAGAATTTTATTATTAATGGAAATAATTGAATTTCTGAGAAGAATTTTAATAAAATTATTAAAAAAATAATTGAATTCTAAAGAAGAATTTTATTATTTATGGGAAAAAAATGAATTTTTAAACAAAAAATCCATATTAAAATTCTGTACAAAATAATTAAATTCTAGCGAAGAATTTTATTATTTATGACAAAAAATTAAATGTTTTTTTATATATTATTTTTTATATGATATTTTATTAAAAACTTTTATTAACATTCTATAAAAAGAAATTGGATTCTTGCGAAAAATTTTATTATTTATAATAATAATTTAATTCTTTAGAGTTTTTTATGAAAATTATTGAAAATAATTGAATATTTTCAAAAAAATTTATTATTTATGTAAAAATTCATTTTTTTAGAATTCTATTAAAATTCTTTGAAAAATAATTTAATTTTTTGGAAGAATTTTTTATTTTTTGGTAAAATTAAAGTTTTTAAAGAAATTATATTAAAATTCTTTTCAAATTAATTGAATTCTTGCGAAGAATTTTATTATTTATGAAAAGAATTTAATTCTTTTCGATATTTGTTATGAAATGTTTTTAAAATAATTGAATATTTTGGAAGAAGAATTTTATTATTATTATGAAAATAATATTGAACTTTTTCTGAAATTCTATTAAATTAATTAAATTTTTGAGAAGACTTTAATTAATTATTAGAAAAATTGAATTTTTTAAATAAATTCTATTAAAATTTTTTTTTAAATAATTAAATTCTTGCAAACAAATTTTATCATGTATTAAAATAATGGAATTCTTTTGAGAATATTATTATTTATGGAAAAATTGATTCTTTTTCGAAAATTCTATTAGAATTTTACTAAAATAATTAAAATCGTGCGAAACATTTTATTATTTTTGAAATTTATTGAATTTTATTGTTTATAGTACTAATTGAATTCCTAAGAAGATTTTTATTAATTTTGAAAATATTTAAATTCTTTCTATTAATTTTTTTTTAAATTGATAAAACAATTCAATTCTTGTGAAGATTTTTATTATTTACAAAAATAATTGAAATTTCCTGAAAGATTTAAATTATTATGTCAAAAATTTGACAGTTAATTTGATGGCTTCTTTAAAAATTAAGTCTTGAGTAATATTATTCAAAAATTCAAAAAAAAAAATAAATAATAATAATAATAATAATAATTGAATTTAGAAGAGTTGTAGTTCAAATTTTCGTAAAAAAATTTTTCAATGGTTTTACATTGAAAGAATTTCGAAATTTCAAGCAAATAAATTCAATTCTCGTCGTTGAATTCTAATAGGAATTAATTTAAAAAAAAATTTCAGTTAAAATTTATTTTAGAAAATAATTAAAAAATTTTAAGCGGTATAACAGAAATTTTAGGAATTAATTAAATTTTAAAAGGTTTTTTTTAATGAAATTTCTTAAAAATTTAACGGAAGCAAAAGTATATAAAAATACTAAAATTTTTATTTTCAAAAATTATTAATTATTATTTTTCTTTAAAAATTCTTAAAAGTTTTTCAATAGTTTTATTCAAAAATTCTAAAAAAAAATAATTTAATTTTGAAAGAATTACAGTTCCAATTTTTAAGAATAATTTAATTTCATGAGTTTTTTCACTGCAATTATTTGAAATTTAAATTCCTGTGGAAAAATAAATAAGAGTAGTAATTTGAAACTATTATTGTTAATTTTATTAATTTTACAATTATTATTATTACATTTTGTAATTATTCATTATTAATTTTAAAATTATGTTTTCAATTTTGTAATAATAAACAGTGATTAATTGTAACTATGTACTCATTCTTCTTTGTTTTAAATTGGGATATTTAATACTTAATGCTTTATTACAATTTGTCTCATAAACGTGTCCATCACAATCGA
Organism: Leptopilina heterotoma; assembly: GCF_015476425.1. NCBI lineage: Eukaryota > Metazoa > Arthropoda > Insecta > Hymenoptera > Figitidae > Leptopilina > Leptopilina heterotoma. The sequence goes on from NW_025111062.1 coordinate 210,978, forward strand.
TTAATTGCAACCTCTTGTTTATACAGATTCTTACCTCATATAAAAGTTGTACCCAACCGTCCTGTAATGAAAATAATTTGATTATTTAAAAAGTGTATTTTTATTTTTAAATATTTAAAATAAAAATGTTTACTTAAAAAAAGAAACTAAAATAGAAAACCTAAAATAAAATTAAAAGTACAAGCAGAAAATCGTAATGGAATACAATAAATAAATAAAAAAGAAAAAGATAAACTAAAAATAAAATTTAAAAAAAAAACTATAAAAATAAAAAATGAAATAAAAAAGAAAAAAACTTAAAATAAAAATATTCTATTAAAAAAACTAATAGACAAAAATTGCTCACATCTTCTTTGTGACAAATGATTTGAGTTGTAACATTCAAATGATTTTTAAGAGCTGTTTGAATTTCTCTATAATAATAATAGTCTCCCATTATTATACGGCTACGGTTGAGAATACTTCCAATTTCGTAATTCTTACTCCACTCTAATCCTTGATAAAAATATTTATATTGCGAATTCAGTGCTTGCAAATTCATTGAACATGTTCCGTGCTTTTTCCATTCCCAACTCCAAAAATGTTCCACGTTTTTAATCAGAATATTGTACCATTTATTTTCAAGTTGTCTATGTATACCCTTTAAATTTCTCACATTCAACGGTGAATGATTATTGCAATCTTTCGGATATGTGCCGGGAAAATCTTCCGTTGGCCAAATTCCATGTATACTCCAAGCATAATTTCGAATATTACATTCTCTTAAATCCTTTCCCTTTTGGAAACATGTTGTTATTGGCCATTGTTGACTGAACAATAAAATATCGTAATCTTCATTTCTGAAATTTTTGTTTTTTTATTAGACGGTGGAATTTCACATATTTATGTAGTTAATACTTATTATAATATTAATTTTAATTAATTTATTATTATTATTATTATTATTTTTATTATTATTATTATTATTATTATTATTATTATTAATATTAATATTAATATTAATAGCAAAAATTAGTTAAACCAAATTGTTTTCAATTAAAAATATTTCTTTTATACTACATTTTATTTATTTCATTTTATAATTTTGAATCGAAAATAATTTAATTCTTATAAAGAAATTTATCCAAATTTTCAAAAAAAAATTATGTAAATTTCTTGCGAAAAATTTAATTAAAATATAAAAATTATGTTAATTCTTAAGAGGAATTTAATTAGAATAAAATATTAAAAATAAATAAATTCTTATAAGGGGTTTTATCAAAATTTTTAAAACGAATTAAATTTCTGCGAAGAATTTTATTTTTTATCAAAAGAATATTAAATTTTTTCAAAGTATTTAAATAAATTTTTTTTCTAATAAATAATTTTATCAAAATTTTTAAGAATAATAAAATTTTTCTAAAGAAATTTATTAATTATGAAAATAATATACAATTCTCATAAATAATTTTATTGAAATTTTTCAAAGTAATTAAATTTCTGCGAAGAAATTTTTTAAAATTGTTTAAAATAATTAAATTCCTGAGAAAAATGTTATAAATTATGAAAGTAATTCAATTCTAACAAAGAATTATATTATTTATGAAAATAATTAAATTCTTGATAAGAATTTTATTAAAAACTTTTTAAAAAAATTAATTTTTTTCGAAAATAATTTTTTTTTTTAAATAATTGAATTCTTGCAAAGAATTATATATTATCATGAAAATAATATTGGATTCTTTCGAAGAATTAAATTAAAGAGTTAAAAAAAAATTGAGTTATTTTGAAAAAATAAAAAATTTATTGAAAATAATTGAATTTCTGTGAAGAATTCAAAATGTTTCAAAATAATTAAAATTTTTCCGAAGAATTTTATCAAATTTTTAAGAATAATAAAATTCTTCTAAGCAATTTTTGGTTACAATTGTTTTGAAAATGATTTTGCAAATTAAATGAAATTAAAACAGTTTTATAAATTTTTTCCAAAAAAGTCTTATGTTTATAAATTTTAAACTCACGCATTCGAAAATTCTGCTGAAGCAATCAGAAGAATTAATAAATTTCCAACAAGACAAAACATAATTTTTCGTCAGTAAAATCCGTCTCTTGTTTCTACTTATAAATCTGAATTTTAAATAATCAATTTTGGAAAAAAAATTGTATTTGCCGATACAATAAGGAAACGAAATAGCTGAATTTTTATGTAAATATTTATAGGAATTGATAAGTAAATGATATTTTATTTTATTACCAAATAGCATAAAATACGCTAAAGCGCACCTGTACATTCTATTTGATAAATTATTCAAATCTTTTTTTCTAATATTTAACATTTTGTTAAATAATTTTTAAAACTTTTTTAGAAATGAAAAAATGAAAAAAATTTGCATGATCTTGATTTGTCATCTGATTATTACAAGAGTATATATATTTTTTTTTTGAAAGAAGGAAAGAAAATGTCATAATTTCTCTATCTCAATAACATTAAAAATAAAAAAAAAATGTTTGATTTTCTATTTTAGGTTCAAATTTGTATAATTTGTACCTCGTTTCAAAACTTGGCGCAACAAAGAAAAAAAATATATCAATAACTTTTTTAAAGTTTAGTAAATATTTTTTTAAATGATTAGAAAATTAAAATTAATATAATACAATCTTTAATAATTTGAAAATTGTAGACGCAAGTAAAGAAAAAAGAAAGAGTAGATAACTTTTTTTTCTGACTTTATTGAAGCAGAAATTTTTAGTATTGCCAATGATAAAAAGCTTGTTCCTACTTACAATAAATTTTTTTAACTTATTTAAATTGTAGTCTTATTATTCTCACTAAAATTAATTAATTAATAATAATATATAATTAACATATTTTTTTTTCATTCTTAATAAATATTATTGACAATGTGTATTTTTTTTGCTTTTCTAAAACGCTGAGATTTTGTTTTATTCTTTTTTATCACTTTCACAGAGGATTAAAGACAAATTTTGGTACGTACGCTTGTCACCAAATCACAAAGTCTTTCATTATGGTGATTGCGATGAAAAATCGGCGCCAACAATTGATGAACTAACAACAAAATTGGCAGTCGTCGAAATTCGTGGTATTCTCATTGGACGCGATTGCCCTCATATGAAAGATTTACAAAGACGCAAAACAACTCATCAACTTGCATTTTCACTTGTTTTGGATTCAGTTGATGTGACGAGTTTGGATTTTGTCGCGCCCGACGAAGAGATCTTCGATTATTGGACCGATGGAATTAATGCTTTACTCGGTAATTAAAAAATGGGAGAAAAAAACTAAAAAAAAATAGAATTAATAAAATTAATTAAAATTTTTATTTTATTTTAACAAAAAAAGTAATTATTAAACCAAAATAAAAAAAAAAATTTTTATTTTTAATTTAAAAAAATATTTAACAAAAATTTACAAATTTTTTATTTTCCAGGAAACAAAATGATTAGTAAGGAAAAAGAAAAGGATCTCGAGACGCTTTTATCAATGGATATAAAATTACGATTATTGGATACAGAGGGAATTGTCATTCCTCAGGATCCGCCTCCAATTCCCGAACCACCATCGAATTACGACTTCTGCTATGAGTGAAGAAAAGATAAGAAACATCTGCTAAATTTGCTAAATTTTTTTTAATAACTTTTATAATTCTAGTTTGATACGAATTACGAATATTACGAATATTACGAAATATCCTGAATCAAAAGCGATAGCTTCTCTCTTGCAATAACCAAAGATTTTTTTGTTTTTGTTTTCTTATACAATTTTTCATGTACATATTTACAAATTGTTTTTTTAAACCGTCAAAATCTATTTTATAAAGGGGAGTATATTCTTCTTTTTTTTAAATTTTAATATTTGCAGGGCTCGAAGCAGTGAAAGTATTTAAAAATACGGACTTTACGGACCAACTGATAAAAATAGAATCAGGCCGAATCAGATAATTTCGATAATTTTCGAAAAAGTTCTTTGACAATTTTCAAATTCATTTCTTTACAATATTCAATTTTACGAAATTTCAATTATTCGTAAATTCTTTAATTAAATGAATATTAGAAAATAGAAACTAAAAATAATATTAAAAAAACTCAATTAAACTTTTTTTTAAAAATTAATTACAAAATTCAATTATTTTTTCAAATTCACGCTATATTGTTTTTAATATTCAATTATTATCTAAAATTTTAACTGAAATTCATTTTTATGAAATTAAAATCAATTTTTATTAGAAAATTCTACTAGAATTCAATTATTTAAATAAAAATAAAATGCAAATAAATAATTTATTGAATAATTGAACGTTTCTTAAAATTTAATTCCCATAAAAAATCGTTATCAACAAATTTTCAAATAATTGAATTCTATCAACGAATTTTAATAAAATTTTTAAGAATAATTACATTTTTCGAGAAATTCGATTAAAATTGTATTACAAATAATTGAAATTTTGCATTGAATTTTATTATTTATGAAAATAATTGAATTCTTGCGAAGAATTTTATTAAAATTTTCAAAAATAATTAAATTCTTGTAAAAAATTAACAGGAATTCAATTATTTTGAAAAATTTTAATAAAATTCTTGGCATAAATTAAAAATAACAAAATTCTTATCAAATCTTCAATTACTTTCAGAAATTTTAATAAAATTTTTTCGCAAGAATTTAAATATTTTCGTAAAATAATAAAAATCTTTGCAGAGATTCAATTACTTTTCAAAAGTCTTAATAAAATTGTTCGCAAGAATTCAATTATTTTCAAAAATATCAGAATTTTAGCAGAAATTCAAACATTTTTAAAAAGTTTTGACAAAACTTTTTTTTGTAGAAATTCAATTATTTTTAAGACAATTTCAAAAAAGTGTCTCAATAAAATTCAATTATTTTTAAAATTTTAATGAAATTCTTCGAAAGAATTCAATTATTATAATCTAATATTTTAACTGAAATCTATTTTCAAAATCAATGTTTATGAGAAAATTCTACCAGAATTCAATTATTTAAATACAAAAATAAATAATTTATTGAATAATTGAATGTTTCTTGGAATTCAATTCCTATTAAAAACTTTATCAACAAATTTTTAAATAATTAAATTCTTTGGACGAATTTTAATAAAATTTTTAAGAATTTTTTCGAGGAATTCGATTAAAATTCTATTGGAAATAATTGAATTCCTAAAAAGAATTTTATTATTTACGAAAATAATTGAATCCCGGTAAAAATTTTATTAAATATGAAAATAGTTGAATGATTTTTATTATTTTTTGAAAATAATTCAAAGTTTTTGTAGAATTTTATTAAATTTTTTTTAAATAATTTAAATTCTTTTGGCAAATTTTTATGAAAATAGTAGATATTGAACAATATTTAATTTTTGCGAAGAATATTATTACTTTTGAAAATAATTGAAATTCTGCAATGGATTTTATTAAAATGTTTGAAAATAATTGAATTTTATTAAAATTTTTGAAAATAATTGAATTTTGTCGAAGAATTTTGCTATTTATTTATAAAGATAATTGAAATGTTGACAATGTTTTTTTAGATTTTTTTGAAAATAATTGAATTTCGGAGAAGAATTTTAATATTTCTAAATATAATTGAAATTTTGACGAGAATTTAAAAAAATTTTTGAATATAATTGAATTTTTGCGAAGAATTTTATTACTTTTGAAAATAATTGAATTTCTGCAATCATTTCTAAATTTTTCAAAATTTCCAAAATTATATCGTACAATTTACGAATTTTTCATCCTTTTTGAATGAAATTACGGACTTTACGGACCTTTTTTCAAAAAAACGGACTTTTACGGAATTGAAACAAAGTTAGTGACTTTTTCAGGATTTACGGACCTACTTCGAGCTCTGTATTTGTGAAATTTTGTACGTGTGATGCGCATTTAATTGTTTTTTTATATTATCAATATTTTCTACTAAGAATGTATTATAAATTTGTATGTTTGTGTGAGTGTGTGCGTGGGATGTGCTACAATAGCGATGAATTATACATTTTTTGTATATTATATATTAATATTGTAATATATTAATATTATAATATTATTATAATATAATATCGAAGTCTCGTGTAGTGACAAATTATATACACTTTGCTTTCGATAAAATAGAAAACTGTCTTTTTTATTATTAAATCACCTTAATTACAATAAGTACTTAAGATTAAAAAAAAGAATAATAATAATAAAAAAAAAATAAGAATAGAAAATTATTTTCGAGGAATAATTATCGCCAGTGATTGAAAAAGCGTATTGAAAATGTTTGTTTTTTCGCTTAAGCGTTTTAAAGTGTTCGTGTATTTTTTTTTGTGCCTGTAAAAGATCTGTGCGAAGAGTTGGGAATTTTTTAAAATATTTTTCTTTTCTTTTAAAAAAAGGCCATTGTTTACATAACTTCATCAGAGAATATGTGATAGTTTTGGGGGTTGTATGCATATTGATCGGACGGACAGAGGAAAAATTCGATGAAATTCAAAACTGGACCTCTACTAAAAGGATTCCAATATCTTCCTTTCTTGTCCCTTAAATATGGATAGCGTTTATAATTGAACATTTCATTCGTTGTTAAATTCATGCAGGCATGAAGGACCTGAAAAAGAAATTGAAAATTTAATCACAAAATCCATAGAAAGTTGAGGCAATTTTTTTTCTTTTCCTTTTTTTTTTTTGCTTACCAAAGTACAAGTTAAAATCCAACCGAGACCACAAAAAACGAGGGCTTCTATTAGGCCTAGAATGTAGAGCAAATGTATTCCCTCGATTGCCATACAGTAGCAGGCAAAGTAAACTGTGAATGAGCAATTAATCGCCACGCTCATCACGAAGAAAAAGAACCAAATTCTGAAAATTTAATTCTATATTATTCTTTGTATATTCGGAAATTAGAATATTTTTTGTTTTTCCGTTTCATCAAATCCGGTAAGTTTTCTCTTTAATTAAGGTTTCGAATTTTGAAATTAATCAAATTCTAATTTATCTTTGAAGATTATAAAAATAACAGAAAGTAATTAAGCAAAAATTGTTTTTAATTAAAAATTATAATTTAGATTGTAAATTTAATTTAACATTCAACAGCAAAAAAATAATCACTTATAAATTATTTTAGAAGAAATAATGTTTATTAAACTGCGTTTTAATTGTTTTTGAAAAATTTTATTATAAAAATTTTTTTTAAACAATTTAATTCTATCAAGAAAATTTATTAAAATTCATATTCTATTGAAAATAATTGACTTTTTGTGATGTATTTAATTATAAATTATAATAAATAATTGATTTATAGACATAATTGAATTTTTCGAATTTACTTAATTCTTTTTTTTCAACTACAAAATAAATAGCTTAGCAAAAAATTTGTTTATTTTTTTGAAAATACTAAATAATGAAACAGTAAATTTGTTATTAATTCAATTTTAAAATTCTTTGATTCTAATATTTCAGTTTATGTAAACTTACCTATTTCTCAATCCAATGCAATTATAAATAAATGGACAATGATGATCGAAATAAGTGACGCAACGATTGCAAATTCGGCAGTGCTTGGCTCTAAGTGGTCTAAAGCATCGGCAACTATGGCAAAGTTTTGATAGAATAACATTTCTCTTCTTCCATTTGTCGAAATATGGAATCTAGAAAGATTTTTTAAAATTTTTATTAGTATTTTTAATATTAGTATTTAAATTTTTGTTTCTTCGTCTAAATTGTATTAATTAGATTTTTTGTAATTTTTTCTGTAATTTTTTTCTGTAATTTTTTTTTTGTAATGATAAATTGTGAAAAATAAATTTACTTGTCTTATCACTCTGTAGTAGGCGTCACTATTTTGTGGCACGTATCCAGGATCTTTTCTATTAGCAATAATCCAGGATATCCACATAACGACATTCCAATAAGTAAAGCAGTAATGACTTCCTCGGAGTACGTTCCACGTGAGGGGAATGCATTTAAAGAAATACATGGGATAGCCCCAAAATATAACGGAACCCATAAATAAAAGTAGAGGTCCTTTACTGTTACCCGCACCGCCAAACAGCAATGCCCTTTAAAAAAAACAAGACAATACAATTATTAATTTCACACTTTCATTGGCGAACAAAATTAAAACAACTACTTTGAATATAGTGTTCGAAGCTTCATGGGATTTTGTCGATGTTTCTCTTCTTTTATATAGTAGCAACATCTAAAAAATAATGTCGAACTCCAGTGTTCGAATCCAATATGCAGAATCGAGTCACAGGCTTCGATAATAATAATTCTTGAAGCTTCGAATTTGAATTTTTAATAATTTTTATACAAAATAGTCAAGTCATCCCTTTTGATGTTTTGACCATATTAAATTGGAGACGCTTGAGTTGTCCTCAATTCTGCATCAATATTTATTTCTTCCTTTCATCAAAAAATCCATTTTTTTGGAAAAAAATAAACGGATCTAGATTTTGAAAATAGTGATTTTCTAATTTTATATTTCGAAAAATTAGTATTTTCGGTAATTGAAAATTTTCAGGAAGCAGTATTTAAATAAGGCAAGGATTTTGCTATAGATGAGAGAGAAGTCTGCGGGAATTAGTGGAAAATTTTCAAGAAGACTGAAAGCTGGGATTTGATGAAATTTTACCTTCCAAAAAGAGAACGAAAAGAATTCAGGCTTTGTACTCGATAATTAATTTTCAAAAGACAGCAAAAACTAACTCTTAGACTTGAAAAAAGTAATAAAAAAGTAGTTATCAAAAAATTAAACTTGACTCAATTTCTAAATTGAACTACTTTTGAAAAAAGAAAAATTATTTTTTTAAATAACTATTTATTTTTCCACAGGAATTAAAATATTTTAAATGATTTCAATGTAAAGCCTTTTCGAAATTTAACTATTTCTAAATATTACAACTTCATCAAAAATTCAATCATTGCTTAAATGAATAATTAATTTTAATTTTTAATTTCATTAAAATTTTAGAAAATAATTAAATTCCGTCGAAAAATATTATTAATTATGAAAAAATAATTCCATTCCCATAAAAAAAAATCAATATTTTGAATTTCTGCGAAGAATTTTATTAAATTACTATAAAATAATTAAATGTTTGGAAAAAATTTTATTATTTACGGGAATAATTAAATTCTTTCAAGGAATTTTATTAAAACTTAAGAAAAAAAATTAAATACTATTAAGAAATTTTATTATTTATGAAATTAATTTAATTCTTTTAAGAGTTTTATTAAATTTTTTGAAAATATAATTGAATATTTTCCAAGAATTTTATTAATTATGGAAATGATTGAATTCTTTCTAGAAATTCTAATAAAATAATTGAAATTTTTTTAAGAATTTTATTATTTATGAAAAAAATTGAATTTTTTTTTAAATGTATAAAATAATGAAATTCTTTTGAGAATTTTATTAAAATTTTTGAAAATAATTGTATTCTTGCGTAGAATTTTATTATTTATGGAAAAATTGAATATTTTTCTGAAATTTTATTGGAATTTTACTAAAATAATTGAAATCTTGCGAAAAATGTTATTATTTATGAAACTATTGGAATTCTTTTTGAATTTAATATTTATGTAAATAATTGAATTCTTTTAAGAATTTTTATTATTTATGAAAGTAATTGAATTATTTCCAGGGATTTTATAATAATTTTTGAAAATAATCTAATACATTCGGAGAATTTCAATATTTATGAAGAAATTGAATTTTTCTCAGAAATTGTGTTAAAATTCTTTACAAAATAATTGAAATTCTGAGAAAAAGTTTATTATTTATGAAAATAATTGAATTCCTGAGAAAAATTTTATAATATAGGGAAAAAATGAAATTATTTTAAAAATAAATTCCATGAAAACTATTTTCAAAATACTTAAATTTTTGTGAAGAATATTATTATTTATGGAAATAATTGAAATACTCAGAAGAATTTTATTATTTGTGGAAATAATTGAATTTCTGTGTTACGAAAAATTTCATAAAAATATTTGGAAATTATTAAATTCTTTCCAACACTTTTAAATAGATTGTTAATAATAATTGCTTTTTTCGAGGAATTAATTTAAAATTCTTTTAAAAATAATTGAAATCCAACGATGAGTTTTATTATTTATGCAAATAATTAAATGTTTGCAAAGAATCTTATAAATTTTTTTTTTTCAATTATTCAATTCATTTGGGAAACTTTTTATTAAAATAGTAAGTATTGAAAGAAATTGAATTTCGAAAATGTTTAAAAATAATTGAATCGTTTGAAACAATTTTATTAACAAATGTTGAATTGTTTCTATAAATTTGATTAAAATTTTCGAAAATAACTTTTTTTCAATTATTAAAAAAAAAAAATGCTTTTAGTATCAAAAGACTGAAAGAAAGTATCTAAATAGTAGCAAATATTAAATAGTATTTTTTAAGTGGATGAGTACGAAGCCTGAGAATTTTTAAATAAAGGTAGAAATTATATTGAAGACAATTGGAGGCTTTTGAATATCGCCAATATGTATATTAGAGACAATTGAGGCGCCTACGAGAGAAAATGAAACTTAAAAAAAAGTTAAACTAAAAAGAAATCTTTTTAATTTTCAAGGCTCCAAGTATAAAAATCTATAAAATCCCAAAAATTCTCAGACCTTTTTGGCACTGTTAAAAAGCCTCGAACACTCCCTGGAGTTCGTAAGCTTCAGTCTTCAAGTTTCGAATATGGTTCTTCCACAAAGTTCCATCGGCTACGAAGCTTCAGAGCCCTGAAGCTTTTACTTTTGGTGAGAGCACCGATCCTTGCAATTTGAAGGCTAGAATTTTAACCAAAGCTCCGAATTTCCAGAATTTCAAAGCTTCATATATTGTTTTTTATATAATAAAAATAATATTGAAAAAAATACTTTTTTTTTGAATTTACATTAGAAAGAAAATATTTTTTTTTTAATACCAACCAGAGTTCATTAATTGGTGGTATCCATCTGGCGCGTCTTCTTTGTTCGGCTTGGAGTATTTGCACAATTTCCGTGTGATTATGACTCTTGGCCAGTTGCAATGGTGTTTTTCCATTTTTATCGCGTGGCTCCAATTCAATTTTACTTTTTTCGCAGAGAATTTTCACGCAATTTACATTGCCCGAGAGGCATGCCAAATGAACGGGTGTTGAACCAAAATGATCGGGTTTCTCGAGATCGACGCCACTGTACATGAGGAGTTTGATTATTTCCGGATGACCCTTGTAGGCCGCCCAATGTAAGGCGGTGTCGCCGTTTATGTCCATCAGGTAGCCCGATGCATCACAACCCAAGAGATATGCTGCCGTTGCATATTTTCCAAACATGCACGCCGTCATCAGTGGAGTTAGACCTTTGAAGTCTGCTGTATTTACCGCCACACCAGCCTGTTCAAAAAATTAAAATTTATGCAAATTACAAAAATTTCTTATCTTCAAATATCATGACCAATAATAAAATACTTCGCAGAAATTCAATTTTTTACATAATAAATAATAAAATTCTTCCAACATATTCCATTATTTTCAATAATTTCAATAAAATTCTTTTCAGAAATTTAATTATTTGTAAAAAAATAAATAAAATTCTGCTCAATAATACAATTATTTAAAAAATAATTTTAATAGAATTTCTGAAAAAATTCAATTTTTCCCATAAATATTGAAATTCTTCGAAAATATTCAATTATTTTAAATATAATTTTAAGAGAATTTATTTAAAAAATTCAATTTTTCCCAAAAATAATAAAATTCTACGAAAATATTCAATTATTTCCATAAATAAAATTCTTCGTTGCAATTCAATTATTTTCACAAATAATAAACTTCTTCTTAGAATTTCAATTATTTCTAACAAATAAATAAACTTTTATGCAAAGAATTAAATTATTTTTAAAAGAATTTTAATAAGAATTTTAATAAGAATTTTAATTTCTAAAAAAAATTCAATTTTTCCATAAATAATGAAATTCTTTGAAAATTTTCAACTATTTTTAATAATTTTAATAAAATTCTTCTCAGCAATACAATTATTTGCAAGAATAATAAAATTCTCTGAAATAATACAAATTTTTTGAAAAGAATTTTAATAGAATTTCTGAAAAAATTCAATTTTTCCATAAATAATGAAATTCTTCGACGAAAATATTCAATTATTTTCAAAAATTATTATATAATTTCTTGTAATAATTCTATTATTTTCATAAATCATAAAATTCCGTGGAAAAATTCAATTATTTACATAAATAATAAACAAATTTAAGGGAATTCAATTACTTTAGAAAATAATATAATTCTTTGCAAGGATGCAATTATTTTATCAATTTTAAAAAAATTGCTATATATAGAATTCAATTATTTAAAAAAATAATTATTAAAAATCTTCTTCGGTATTCAATTGTTACTATAAATAATAAAATTCAAAAAGAATTGAATTAGTTTTATAAATAATAAAATTTTTCACAAGATTTCAATTATTCTATTAAAATTCTAATAGAAAAAGATTTAATTTTTCCATAAATAATAAAATTTTACTCAAGAATGCAATTATTTTGAAAAATTTTAATAAAATTCTCAAAAGAATTCAATTACTTTCATAAATGATAAAATTCTTTGCAAGAATTTAATTATTTTAAAAAAAAATTTTGAATATAATTTATTAAAAAATTTAATTTTTCTAAAAATAATAAAATTCTTCTCAAAAAATCAATTTTTTAAATAGAATATCTGAAAAAATTAAATGGTTTCATAAATAATCAAATTCTTCTCAATAATTCAATTATTTTCATAAATAATAAAATTCTTCGCAAGATTTCAATTATTTTCAACAGAATTAAAATAGAATTTTTAAAAAAAGATTCAGTTATTTCCATAAAAAATAAAATTCTACACAAGAATTCTATTATTTTCATAAATAATAAAATTCTTCGCAAGATTTCAATTATTTTCAACAGAATTAAAATAGAATTTTTAAAAAAAGATTCAGTTATTTCCATAAAAAATAAAATTCTACACAAGAATTCTATTATTTTCATAAATAATAAAATTCTTCGCAAGATTTCAATTATTTTCAACAGAATTAAAATAGAATTTTTAAAAAAAGATTCAGTTATTTCCATAAAAAATAAAATTCTACACAAGAATTCTATTATATTGGAAAAGAATTGTAGTAGAATTTAAAAAAAAAAAATTGAATTTTTCCAAAAATATTAAAAATTAAATTAAATTATATTAAATTCAAAAATTTTAATAAAATTTTCCCAATTCAATTTCTTGGAAAAGTCTTTTTAAAATTTATGAAAAAATTCAATTTTTCTATAAATAATAAATTTTTTTTGAAAATATTCAATTATTTCTATAAACAGTAGAATTCTTTTTAGGAATTAAATTTATTCTGTAAATAATTAAATTCTTCTGAGGAACTCAGTTATTTTGGTAAAAATAATAAAATTCTTCTCAGGAATATAGATTATTATTAAGTTAAAGAAGCTAGTTTACCTTCAGAAGCAGTTGAACAATAGCACTGTGACCCTTGCGACATGCCCAGTGAATTGGCTTTGGTCCTTGCGTCCCAAGACATGACAAGTCAACTGGACCATTTTTCTCAATAATGTATCTCATCACCTATACAGACAAAAAATAGAGTAATAATTTTCCTTTTTTTTTTGTTTTTGTTCATAAAGATATGAATTTTAAAAATACAAACTTCAACATTTCCATCCAAAGCCGCCCAATGAGCCGGTGTATATCCCCATTCGTCTCTTGCGCTGAGAATTCCTGATCCATTCTTATCCACCAATTCTTCAACAGTTTGCAGTTCACTAAAAGAGATTTAAAAATTTCACATTATAATTTAATTCTTTTACCTAATAAATAAAATTTTATTTTCTTTATTTAATTTAAGAAACATATATATCTATTAGAAATTAGAAATTAATATTCGTAATAATTAGAAGTGAGTAAATTATACAGAAATAAGTAAATATTATTTAAATAAAAGAAATAAATAATTTTCAAACTAATTGATTCAAATTGGAGAAATTAAAATTTTTGTCCAGTGAACAATTTTTTTTAGAATCTTTTTTAGAAAATTTACCCAGCTCGCAGAAGTTCAAAGAGTAGTTTTGCTTCATCAGACGGTGTTTGACCGGGAGTTGCCTCATCAGCATAAATATTATCATCAGGACCATTTCTCCTTCGACTTCGTGAATTTTTCGATTGATCTTGATTGTTCAGTGCTGCTGATGTTATTAAATTGTTCGGCAAATTCCCGACCATGTCGGGATCGGGACTTAATTCCCATACAGATCTTGCTGATCCCGGCCCTGTTACAGGGCTTATGGGATAAACCTACAAAAAAAATTCAGTCTTGATTAAAAAGAACTTTTTATTATTTACTATATTAATATTTTTCTATATTTGCTTTTTTTTAAAAATTTTTTTTATTTTCATTAAATTATTATATTTTTTTTCAAATTAATTCTAATCATTTTATAACAGAAAAAGAAGAAGAAAAATAAATAAAATTAAGAAAATAATTTAGTTATTCGTTAACAATTAATTTTTTCATACAAGTGGGAAATATTTAAAAAATTATTTTTTTAATACAATGAGAATAATATAATAATTTTAAAAAACCTTGCTCAGCGTCGAGAGCTCCGTGTTGCTGGGATCCACTTCAATGGATTTGAATTTGATTTTTTTAACTGAAATCTTGAATGTTTGGGAATTTACTGAATGGGAAATAATTTTGGCCTCAATTTTTTTTTTCAATAATAAGAGTAAAATAATACTGTGGCACTTGGAATTAGTAAACAGACTAGTTTGACATTTCAATTGGTACCTGCATCAGGCCTAGATTTTCTGTTAAGCATTTGCGCATTCAAATCAATAATATAACGCGCACACTTGCTCAATAGCCCTGCGCAAAAATTTTCCTACTTTTATATATACACACATATATATATAATAAATTTATAATTATTATAATTTACTCCACAATTTTTTATTTATTCCTCTTTTATTATTAATATTTAAAGAAATAATTTTTTTTTTTTGTAAATTTTTAAATTCGTATTTTATTTTCAAAAGATAAAGTACAATTTTTTTTCCAGTAGTTTTAGATTCAAACTTTAAAAAAAATTTATTTATTAAGTAATAATTATCTAATATTCAATTATTTTTATAAATAATATAATTCTACACAAAAATTCAATTATTTGTATGAATAATAAAATTCTCCTCAGGAATTCAATTATTTACACAAATAAAAAAATTCTTCTCAGAAATTCAATTATTTCCATAAATAATAAAATTCTACGCAAAAAATCAATTATAACGACAAGAATTTTAATAGAATTTATAAAAAAAATTTAATTTTTCCATAAATAATAGAATTATTAGAAAATATTAAATTGTCTTCAAAAATTTTAATAAAATTCTCAAAAGAATTTAATTATTTTTATAATTAAAAAAATTCCACATAAGAATTAAATTATTTCATCAATTTTAATAAAATTCCTTGAAAGAATTCAATTATTTTTGTAAATAATAAAATTCTTCGTAAGAATTCAATTATTTTGTCAATTTAAAAAAAAAATTGCTGGAAAGAATTAAATTATTACTATATAAATAATAAAATTCAAAAAGAATTCAATTACTTTCATAAATAATAAAATTTTTCACAAGATTTAAATTATTTTAATAAAATTCTAATGGAATTTATGAAAAAGATTCCATTTTAACATAAACAATAAAATTCTTCTCAATAATTCAATTATTTTAAAAGACTTTAAATAAAATTTCTTGAAAGAATTATAATTATTTTATACATTTCGAAAAAATTCAATTTTTTCCATAAATAATAAAATTCTTCGAAAATTGTTAATTTAATTTGAAAATTTCAATAAAATTCTCAAAAGAATTAAATTATTTTCTTGAATAATAAAATTCTACGCAAGAAACCAATTATTAAAACAAATTATAAAATTTTTCACACGAATTCAATTGTTTTGAAAATAATTTTATTTCAAAAAAATTCAATTTCTTCCATAAATAATAAAATAATTTTACTTAAAATAAAATTCTAATTCTTCCATAAATAATAAAAGTTTTCAAAACTTTTAATAAAATTCTCAAAACAATTCAATTATTTTTATAAAGAATAAAATTCATTGAAAGAATTCAATTATAAAATTCTTTGAAAATTTTCAATTATTTTAAATAATTTAAATAAAATTTATCTCAAGAATTCAATTATTTGCCAGAAAAAAATAAAATTCTACGCATTAAATAATAAAATTCATCGAAAATATCCAATTATTTTCAATTCAATTCTTGCCAGGAATTCAATTATTTTCATAAATAATAAAATTCTTCGGAAGATTTCAATTATTTCCATAAAAGATAAACTTTTTCGCAAGAATTGAATTATTTTCAAAAGAATGTAAATAGAATTTATTTTAAAAAATTCAATTTTTCCAAAAGGAATAAAATTCTTCCCAAAAATTCAAATATTTAAAAAAAAAATTTTCTACAATTTCTGAAAAAATTCAATTGTTGCATAAATAATAAAATTTATCTCAAGTTTTAAATTATTTTGAATGGAATTCTAATAGAATATTTGAAAAAAATCAATTTTTCCATAAATAATCGAATTTTACTCAAGAATCCAATTATTTTGAAAAATTCTAATAAAATTTTCAAAACAATTAAATTATTTTCATAAATAATAAAATTCTTCTCAGGAATTCAATTATTTCCATAAATAATAAATTTCTTCAGAGGAATTCCATTCTTTCTATAAATAATAAAATTCTTCGCTGAAATTCAATTATTTTGGAAATAATTTTAATAGAATTTAACAAAAAAAAAAAATTCAATTTTTTCTATAAATTATAAAATTTTTCGGAAGAATTCAATTATTTTGAAAGGAATTTTAATAGAATTACTTAAAAAAATTCAATTTTTTCAATAACTTATAAAATTTTGTGGAAGAATTAAATTACAATTTTAGATTTAAAATTAGCAAAATTTTACAAAAATTACAAATAGTAATAGAAATTAAATTTTAATAAAAAATTTATCAAAAATGTTAGATTAGTTATTATTTATTTAGTTATAAACATATTAAAACTATTATTAATAATCGTAATTATAATTTCGAAATCTATTCAATGATAAAAGAATATATTAAAAATATTCCATTTTCACTTATTTTTTAAACATTCTCGAATAATAAAGATAATATTTATTCAGATCCGATTGTCCGTACTGAAAATAAAAAAATATTTAAGTTAAAGTTATTCTTAATAATATATAATTATTTTAATTGTCGAAAAATAATTAAATAAAACTTACAAATTTGTTTTGAGAAGAAGTCAACTCTGTGTAATCGTCTTGATTGTAAAATGATGAATCGCTTTCAGAGGAAGAACTTGAAGATGCTGATGAAGAAGAATGTGAAGAATGTTTAGATTTTTTCTTCAAGAGACAATGCAAGTGATGAGAAGAGGGTTTATAAATTTCATCATTGTTCGATGTTGGTATACATTTGCAGTAATCGTGTGTTATGGAAAATATCATTTTTTCAGATGATTCGCATTTTTTAGTTGAATCCTCGACATCACAATAGACACCGTGATTTTTCGAGTAAAATAAAACTTTGTCGCTGCAACAATGTTCTGAAACAATTTTTTAACAATAAATTAAAATAAATATTAAAATATTCGTTCAAAAACATTTTTTATTTCAATTTAACTAAATTTAATGAATTAATTTATTTAAATTTACTTTTTAATAAATTTAACATTAAATTTATTTAAACTTATAAATTTACTTTTTAATAAATTTAACATTAAATTTATTTAAAATTAAATTTACTTTTTGAATAATTTAATTAATTAAATTAAATTAAATTAAATATTAAACAGGAATAAAGAATTTTTATTTTCTCACCCTTCGATAAAATATTTACTATCAATGTTGAAAGTAGAATAAAAATTAGACACCCTGAGAGTTTCATTTTCAAAGAAACAAAAATATAATTTTGATTCAAAATTTAATGCTCACTTTTCTTTTTTGATAGAAAATTAAGTTTTTACACGAGGACGATGTCAATTTATACAAAAATTTATCAATTAGTTCCATTCGATTAAAAAAAATTCTTAGTAAAAGAAAGAAATCGCAAAAATGAAACAATAAAAGAAGATTGTTCCTCAGGAACAATTATAATAAAATAAAATAAAAAAATTGTGTTATAAAGAAAGAAAAATTGTTCGAAATAAATATAAAAAAATTATCATTCAAACGTGAGCAAAGTGTATAAAGAGACGATTTTACCAGGAAAGGAATTTTTTTTAAATTCAATTTCTAGAAAATGAAGAAGACAATGAGAAAAAGAATTATTTAGAGAACAAAGGAAAGAGAAACAGAGAAAACAAAGAAATTCATAACTGAGAAATATTAGAAACAATTTAATTATTAAACCAATAAATAATAAATTAAATTATTGATTTAAAGTATTAAAAAAATTAACTTATAAAAACTTTAAAGTATTAAAAAAATTAACTTTATAAAAAATTTAGACTATTAAAAAAATTAATTTATAAAAACTTTAAACTATTAAGAAAATTTAATTTAAATTTAATTTACTATTGAGGAATAATAGCAAAAAAATTTACTTCCGAAGCTGTTATTTATTAACAAAATGCCTACAATATATACTTTCGCTCTGTAAAATTCACATTATACGTACGTTTGAAAAGCATCTTGGCAAAAAACACTCTTTATATCTAAAAACCTAAGGTACTCGATTTAAGTTACTTTTTTTTCTTATTAAGGAACTTGTGCTTAAAAGCTAATTAGTCTATCTACAGTCAATTCGAGAAAATCCTTTAGAGGTGAATTTTAAAGAACCATTGTTGATATTTATAGTTGCTTTTTTTTTCTTCTTCAATTTTTTTTTAATACGCAACTCAATTTAGGATATTTCAAATTTAAGGCACACATTTTTCGACACGTGACAAAAAAAAGACGTATCAAACTTTTTAAGATTTGTGTGACAAATTTTTTTTTTCTGGTATTTATCCACCTCTAAAGAATTAATTTTTAAATAATAATTTATATTCTCACAACCTCTATTTTATCGCTTGGTACACACAAAATATATAATTTTTAATATACATACATTGGATATAGTTTACAAATAGGAAGATCTGATTCAGTCCAATCTATCAAATTGGACAAAAATGCAAACTTTTTTTTTTAAATGTAAAAACAATGAAATCTACGAAAGATATTTAAATTAAAACTATAAAATTAAAAATTTAATCATATCTCACTGGGAAAGTTAATTTATTTCTTATTTAAAAATTATTTAATTTTTCTCTAAAAATTCGAAATATATACGAGAAAGTAAAATCTCACTTTTTTAAAAATATGTTTTTCTTTTATAAGAAATTCTTTTTTTTTTGTTAAATTTAAGCAGTAGAATTGAAAAAACAGAATCTACTGTCTATAGAAAAAAATCTACTATCCTCTCTCTCTCTGGATATGAAAACAATTCCAAGCTGAATATTTAAATTTCATTCGATTAAATATTACAAAATATAGGCGTTTTTCTATCTAAAACTATTTATATATGCATGTTCATGAAGACTTTAAAAAATTCTTGTTGAGCATTTTAAAAAGTAGGGGATTTTTTTTTTCATTCTTAACGAGTGTATGTGTGTGTGTGAGTCCTTCGAATGAGACAATGTATAAATAGCTATCAAACAATGTTTTGGTTAATGAAAGAGAAATCATTAACCGCCTCGCATTTCGTCTGTCTCATCGCTACTTCTGCTTCTGCGGCCACGTCCTGTAAATAATATATTAAATTATTATATTTAAAGAATTAATTTTTTCTATATTTATTATTTAGTATTTTACTTTTTAAACATCAACATTATTTTCAAAAATTTTTTAATAAAATTCTTCCATTAAATTTAATTATTTTAAATTGAATTTTGATAAAATTCTCAAAAGAAATCAATTATTTCCATAAATAATAAAATTCTCCTCAGCAATTCAATTATTAACAACAATTAATAAAACTCTTCTAAGAAATTCAATTAATTCTATAAATAAAAAATTCTTCTTGGAAATTAAATTATTTCTATAAATGATAAAATTTTCCGAAAGAAAATTGTTTTATGAAAATAATTTTAATAGAATTTCTTAAGAATATTCAATTACTTCTATAAATAATAAAACTCTTCTCAAACAATTTAATTATTTCCTAAAATAATAAAAATTCTAGTATTTTAAATTCTATACAAGCATTTTAACAGTATTTCTAAAAAAAAATCCATTTTTCCATAAATAATAAAATTCGACAAAAAATTAAAGTCCTAAAAACATACCAAATTATTCTTTTAAATAATAAAACTTACCTCTGCGTATTTGATTCAAACACGCTAACATTCTTATCATAAATACAGCAGGAACTGTAATTGTATCTTTGGTTTCTTCCAACATAACTGCATTTCTTTTCTTCAACTACAAAGAAACGGATATTAATTAATTTAAAAACAATTAAAAATATCTGTCTTTATCTTATTTACTTTATTATTTTATTTATCTGAAAAATGACCAAAAATAAAGAAATAAATAAATAAAATGAAATTCAATCGATTATACTCACGTCGTCTGCAAAAGTTTCATCGAAATTTGTCTCAGCATTAATGGGAGCCCAGAGTTTGACATCGTAATCAATTCCAGAAGTGGCGAGCATTGGAAGAAAAGGATGTGGCTGCAGACAATTGACGACATGCTGATCGGCCTCGAGTAACATACAAAGTTTTGCCGTTTCTCTATCCCAGACAAAGACGTGTCCACAATCGCTTCCAGACATCACGTAATCGTCGCCCCAGAAATTTGCTTCCTTTATCATAGTCCTAAAGAAACTAGAGTGAAACGAGGGGAAGGCAGAAGATGAGAAATTTCGTTGGACTGACTCTAAATTAGCCCAGTCCGCTCGGAGGCTTTTTCGGGACTTTTTGTTTTTTAATGTATGTTCTTTTTTTTTTTTTACTTTGAACAAATATTTACTCTCGAGACAAAACAAGAAAAATACAAATGAATCTCGCCGACATTGTCGCGTTCAGTCGTAGATAACAACTATACATAAAATTCTCTAAAATGTTTCGCCACTTCATAAATGCTTCTAAAAATGAATCCAGTGCTGTTAAAATTGAAGTATTCAAACTAAAATGACAATGATGAACATTTATCAAGATTCGTTTTATTTGGAAATTTTGTAATTTCATTAATTTTCAAATGAAACGGATCTTTTCGCAGGAATCACAGAAACTACTACAGATTCTTTTTTCAAGTTAATTATTTTCCAACTTTTCTGTTACATTAATTTTATAGTTATTTATAAATTGTGAATACAAAAATTAAAAATAATTAAGTTTCACCTTTTCGAACAATCAGGGCTCGAAGCAGTGAAAGTATTTAAAAATACGGACTTTACGGACCAAAAATAAAAAATTACGGACCAACTGACAAAAATAAATTCAGGCCGAATCAGATAAGAGAACATTTTACTTAAAACTATAGAAATTCAATTTTTCATAATCGATAACTCCGAGTCTTCGACTCGAAGTCATCGATTTCTTCATGTTTTATAATAATTAATAATAATTATTAATAAAAATAATTTATAATAATTAAAATCATTATCAATTCAATTATTATTTTTAACAATTTTTATATAAAATTCTTCTTTATATCGAATATTTTTAATAATTATCGAAAAAGTTCTTTGACAATTTTCAAATTCATTTCTTTACAATATTCAATTTTACGAAATTTCAATTATTCGTAAATTCTTTAATTAAATAAATATTAGAAAATAGAAACTAAAAATAATATTAAAAAAACTCAATTAAACTTATTCAAAAAAATTAATTACAAAATTCAATTATTTTTCAAAATTCACGCTATATTGCTTTTAATATTCAATTATTATCTAAAATTTTAACTGAAATTCACTTTTATGAAATAAAAATAAATTTTTATTAGAAAATTCTACGAAAATTCAATTATTTAAATACAAATAAAATGCAAATAAATAATTTATTGAATAATTGAACATTTCTTAAAATTCAATTCCCATAAAAAATCGTTATCAACAAATTTTCGAAAATAATTTAATTCTATCAACGAATTTTAATAAAATTTTTAATAAATAATTACATTTTTCGACAAAATTCGATTAAAATTGTATTAAAAATAATTGAAATTCTGCATTGAATTTTATTATTTATGAAAATAATTGAATTCTTCGCGAAGAATTTTATTAAAATTTTCAAAAATAATTAAATTCTTGTAAACAATTAACAGGAATTCAATTATTTTTAAAAATTTTAATAAAATTGTTGGCATAAATTAAAAATAACAAAATTCTTAGCAAATCTTTAATTACTTTCAGAAATTTTAATAAAATTTTTCGCAAGAATTTAAATATTTTCGTAAAATAATAAAAATCTTTGCAGAGATTCAATTATTTTCAAAAGTCTTAATAAAATTCTTCGCAAGAATTCAATTATCTTCAAAAATATCAGAATTTTAGTAGAAATTCAAACATTTTAAAAAGTTTTGATAAAACTTTCTTTGGTAGAAATTCAATTATTTTTAAGACAATTTTAAAAAAATGTCTCAATAAAATTCAATTATTTTAAAAATTTTAATGAAATTCTTCGAAAGAATTCAATTATTATAATCTAATATTTTAACTGAAATCTATTTTCAAAATCAAAGTTTATGAGAAAATTTTACCGGAATTCAATTATTTAAAAACAAAAATAAATAATTTATTGAATAATTGAATGTTTCTTGGAATTCAATTCCTATTAAAAATTTTATCAACAAATTTTTAAATAATTAAATTCTTTGGACGAATTTTAATAAAATTTTTAAGAATTTTTTCGAGGAATTCGATTAAAATTCAATTGAAAATAATTGAATTCCTAAAAAGATTTTATTTAATTTTATTATTTACGAAAATAATTGAATCCCGGTAAAAATTTTATTAATTATGAAAATAGTTGAATGATTGCGAAGAAATTTATAAAAAAAAATTTGTTATTAATGAAATTGTTGTGAAATTTTTATTATTTTTTGAAAATAAATAAAAGTTTTTGTAGAATTTTATTAAATTTTTTTTTAAATAATTAAATTCTTTTGGTAAATTTTATGAAAATAGTAGATATTGAACAATATTTAATTTTTGCGAAGAATATTATTACTTTTGAAAATAATTGAAATTTTGCAATGGATTTTATTAAATTTTTTTAAAATAATTGAATTTTATTACTTTAGAAAATAATTGAATTCGTGTGATAAATATTGTTAATTATGAAAATAATTGAAATTTTTTAATGAATTTTAATAAAATTTTTGAAAATAATTGAATTTTGTCGAAGAATTTTGCTATTTATTTTTTAAAGATAATTGAGAAGTTGACAATGTTTTTTAGATTTTTTTGAAAATAATTGAATTTCGGATTGTATTTTAATATTTCTAAAGATAATTGAAATTTTGCCGAGAATTTAAAAAAAATTTTGAACATAATTGAATTTTTGCGATGAATTTTATTACTTTTAAAAATAATTGAATTTCTGCAATCATTTGTAATTTCTCTAAAATTCTCAAAATTATATCGTACAATTTACGAATATTTCATCCTTTTTGAATGAAATTACAGACTTTACGGACCTTTTTTCAAAAAAACGGACTTTTACGGACTTGAAGCAAAGTTACGGACTGTTTCAGGATTTACGGACCTACTTCGAGCCCTGGAACATTGAAATCGATTAGAATTTGATTTTTCAAGAAGAAAAAGTTCTGTGATCCCTATTTATTTATTATTTTTCAATGATTCTCTTTCGCTAACTTTGTTAACAGGACAATCACATGGACGTTGACTTGAACAGCAAAATTCCATCTAATTCTAAAATAATTCAATTCCAAAACTTATTTTAATTATGAAATTTAAGATCAATTATTATTTGTTTTTTTTTTGCCAGATTTTTTTACTAATCTTCTGTAAATAGCTATGAAAAGAATGCTGGGTTAATAAAAAAAAAAAAATATGAGAGGGTAGAAAAGAAATTTGTACCTCGCATTACGGTGTCCCATGTATTTTTGCTTGACGTGAAGTTCCGTTATGTAGGATTCATCAAAAGGTTCCTCATCCTGAGATGCTCGGGCATTAGCGATCGCCTCATCCATTTCGACTTCAATAGCACTATCAAGTCTGACATATTAATAAATTTAATTGAAAATAATTTTCTATTAAATAGTTAAAATTATTTTCCTAGGTATTAATTTATTTTTCGATTAATATGAAATCGTTTTGGAAATTCATTAACTGTGGAATAAATTATTCACCTTCGCTTCGATTCCATTTCTTCGTCGTCACTGTCATTATAAACATCTTCATCTGTTCCTGCAATAATCGAAGAATAATAAGTATCAGTCGAAATTACGCGAGAAATTAAAATTAATAATTAAAATTTTCTTACTTTTAAAATTCAAAACATTAAGAAGAAAAGTTATCAAAAAAAAAAAAATAGGAAACAAGAAGCGAACGAAATCAATTGAATTCAAATTTCGAACACATTTCCAGAATATAGAAATTATTTAAATAAATTACGTTTTGGAAATAAAATTATATAAATGAAAACATTGTGTCTCGATTAGTCTCAACTTAGAGAAAATAAAAAATTGACTCACTTTCACGAATATCACTAAAATTTGATTGACTGACATGCGAACAACTTGGTCCAGCATCGCTTAGTTGCATCCTACTATTTCCACTCGCAGATGGTTCTGTAAAAATAAATAAATAAATTTATTTGAGAAAATTTTTTAAATTAATTACCAAATTTTCTAAATTACCTGGATGATAAGCGTCACGTGTGACTTCGTCTGCGACTCCAAGAGAAATCGTCGCGTTCGTTGAACTTTTATCTGAATAAGTTAAACTTACTGCGGGTTCACTGCCGTGCCTTGAATAAAAAAAATAAAAATATTGAAAGATTGATCAATTTTAGTATTTTTTTTAATTTTAGTATTTAATCAAATTGATTCTAAATTTACCTCTCGAGAAATCCGTCTCTCATTGTTGTCAATCGATCTTGAAGATTTTCCATAATACTTCCTTCGTGACTAGTTCCAACATCCGCGCTGTGCTCGCTTAATGTTGAAAGCTGACTCATTCGACGTTTATTCGTTATGAATGATTGAAGACAACATTGCTCTTCGGCGTGACTAGATTCAGTTTCCATGGGAGCAACTGTTTCATTAAAACTGACCCGACTGCCAGTAGTGGACTCGGCGCTTGACGAAGCAGTAGACTCCTCACGTGTTGGACTCACCTCCCCTAAATTATTTACTTTATCACTTAAATTTTCACTCGTCGTTGCTTTTGCTTCGAGAGGCGTTTGCGTTTCAACTGGTTCTACTATTGTCAAGTCCCTCTCTCTATCGACTAGAGATTCCTGGCCAGGTGGATTTTCACTTTGATTTTCATTATTATCAGAAATTTCGTGTTCGACTCTTTCGCTCTCACTGCCGCCTACCGCGACATTAAGTTCCGAATTTCCTTCCGTACTGTTCTGATTATTCTCGACGTGCTGCTCCATAACGCCTTCTAAACTGTCCTCACCGCCTCCACTTAAGGCGGCCCTTGTTGCTGGATCGTTGAGCATTCTACTGAGAACGTCAGTCATTCTCTGCATTAAGGACGTGTGCAGAACGGGTCTGGCTTGTGCAATTTCTGTAAAGAAAATAAAATTTAATTTCAAATATTTATTTTATTTATTTATTTTATTCTTTATTTATTTATTTTTTTTGTTTATTTTCTATTTTTTAATTCAATTTTTTCTCTGTTCTTAATTCTTTATCGATCATGATACCTGGTCCATTACGTCGACCACCTTCTCGCTCAGGACGGGCATCTGGTCCAGTATCAGACCAATCTCCACGCAATCTTAATCGTCGAACTGGTTGTGGTGATCTCAAGGGATGTTTTAATCCTTTACTCTTCCCATGGGACATATTTTTCTTGAAATGTACACTTCCCTGATCCTAAAATCATTTTATTCATAAAAATAATAAAATAATGCTCGGAAATTCAATTATTTTCGAAAAATTATTTTAAAATTCTTGTCAAAAATTTCAATTATATCTCAAAAATTTCCCTCAATTCAATAATTTTCAATACCTATATTAATAAAATTTTTCAAAAGAATACAATTATTGAAAAAAAAAATTCTTAATAAAATTCTACACAAACATTTAATTATTTTCATAAATAGTAAAAATTTCCCAGGAATTCGATTATTTACAAATTTTTAAATAAATTTCTTCGCAATAAATTGATTATTTTCATAAATTATAAAATTTTTTGTAAGATTTCAATAATTTTGAATACAATTTCGAAAAAACATTCTATTTTTTCCATAAATAATAAAATTTTTCGAAAAATTTAAATTATTTTCATAAATAATAAAATTCTTTGAAAACTTTCAATTAAATTTAAAAATTTTAATAAAATTCTTAAAAAGAATTAAATTATTTTCATGAATAATAAAATTCTTCGTAAGAAATGAATTATTTCAACAAATAATAAAAATTCTTTTCAGGATTTCAATTATTTCCATAAATGATAAAATTTGTCGCAAGAATTCAATTATTTTTAAAGAAACTTTAATAGAATTTATTTAAAAAATTCAATTTTTCCAAAAAACAATAAAATTCTTCCCAAAAATTCTCAAAAGAAATTCTGTTAAAAAGAATTCAATTATTACTATAAATAATAAAATTCAAAAAGAATTCAATTAATTTCATAAATAATAAAAATTTTTGGCATGATTTCAATTATTTTGAAAAATTTGAATAAAATTCTTCTCTGGAATTCAATAATTTCCATAAATGATAAAATTCTTTGGATGAATTAAATTATTTTAAAATGAATTTTAATAGAATTATTGTAAAAATTTATTTTTTTTCAAAAATAATAAAAAAAATTCAATTAATTCCATAAATAATACCTAAATATCTTCACAGACATTTATGGATCTCCATAAATGATAAAATATAATTTAGTATAAGAATTCAATTATTTTAAAATTAATTAATTAAAATTTCTTGAAAAAATTAAATTTTTCGATAAATAATAAAGTTTGTTTCAGGAATTCAATTATTATTTTTATAAATAATAGAATTCTTCTTAGGATTTCAATTTATTTCCATAATTAAGATAAAATTTTTCGATAAATAATAAAATTCTTAAAAAATATTTTCACAAAATCCGCAAAATGAATTCAATTATTTTCATAAATAATAAAGTTTTTAGAATAAGATTACAATTATTTAGAAAAATTTAAACAAAAGTTCTTTTCATTAATAAAATAATTATTTTCCATAAACAAAATTTTTGCAAGAATTCAATTATTTTAAAATGAATGTTAGAAGAATTTCTTTAAAAATTCAATTTTTCGATAAATAATAAAATTCATCGCAGAATTTTAATTATTTTTAATACAATTTTAATAGTTATACCTTGAAAAATGTGATTATTCTTAAAATATTTATTAAAATTCGTCAAAATTATTCAATTATTTAAAAATTTGCCATGTTAAAATTCTTTATGAGAATTCAATTTTAAGAAACATTGAATTATTCAATAAATTATTTATTGTTCTATTTAAATAATTCAATTCTCGTTGAATTTTCTAAATAAAAATCGATATAAAAATTAATTTCTGTTAAAATTTTAGGTAATAATTAAATATTAAAAGCATTATAACGCCAATTTTTTAGAAATAATTGAATTTTTTAAAATGTTTCAAATTTAAATCTTTGAAAATTTGAATTTTTCATCTTTTTAACTAACAATTTTGTAGAATTAATTTTTTTTGACTATTTTTTATTGGATTTTTTTGTAATTATTTCAAAGTTTTTATTTAAAAAAAAAAAAGAAAAGAAATGGAAGAATTTGTAAAAAATTTACCTTTACACTGAATAAATAAAGATGATCACTGCTATAACTAACAAGAACGTCTTGGCCATCTGGACTGTAGCTTAAAGATGTTATTCTATATGAATTTCCATCAAATTCAGGCACAGTGAAACTGCTTAATGGACTTGATCCCATTCCATTATCTGTGGAACCTGAAAAATTGTAATTCCATAGTTAAATCATAGAAATTATTATATTTATATACTAGAATCAGAAAAGAGGATTTAGATTAAAAAAAAAAATTTCTTACCAGTCGCATGTGTACTCAACATTCTTCTATCAAAAGTTCTGACTGTACTATCTGAACAACCAATTGCAATTTGGTGAAGCATAACTGGATTAACAGACAAAGCAGTCACAGCCCGTTGGCAAGAAATGAGAACATCCTGTTAAAAATTTTTCTCGTTTTTAAATTTGTAATTTTAAATGAATAAATTAATTAATTAATTAATTTTAAACTTGAATTTAGTTGAATTCGTTTGCTTTTTATTTCCCAAATATTTTTTATATTTATTCATTTTAATGTTTTGAATTTTAAAAGTAATGAAATTCTAATTTAATGCTTTGAAGATTAAAAAATAGCAAAAATTAATTAAACCAAATTATTTTTAATTACAAATCTTTCTTTTATAATTTAAAGTCAGAAATAAATTGAATTCTTAAAAAGAAAATTATCCAAAATTTCAAAATAATATTTATAAAATAATTAAATTCTATAAATACTTTTTTTTTAAATTCTATGAAAATAATTGATTTTTTAAGAAGAATTTTATTATTTATGATAAATTTATTATTTATTGGAAATAATTAAATTCCTAAGAAGAATTGTATTATTCATGAAAATAATTGAATTTCTGAGAAGAATATTATTATTTATGGAAATAATTGAATATTTTCGAAGAATTTTTATATATTGAATTTAGTCAATTCAAATTAATTCGAATTCACTAAAATTAAAAATTAAAATATTTGAAAAAATACCTCTTTACACCTTGGCTCGTTACATTTGTCTTTTATCCGAAGATCGAACCATCTCACAGTTCCATCTTCTCCGCAACTCAAAAAATTGTGTGGTTCACCGGGTATTGTTGCAATTTCGTAGGTAGTGCCGCTATGACAATTAAATTGATTATGAAATGTTCCGGTCCACCTCAGTAAATCTATTTTAAAAAAAAGACAAATTTAAATAAATTTTTATTCTAAACATAAAACATCGTTTTTTTAAAAATTTAAATGTTTCTTGAAAAAATGAATTTTTACCTGTAAAGAGAATAATTCCATCACCACTACACGATACAACTCGATGATCACTATTAGGCAAAAATTTAGCGCTAAAAATATTTGCTCTATGGCTAGTTTTATGGTTTATTAATACCTGTGGGAAGAAATAATTTTCAATTTTAATTTTCCAATAGATTATTAAACATTATTAAATATTACAATAAATAATGTTTTAATTTTTATTGTAGTTTCATTTATTCCTTTGGTTTCATCAAAGAAATAAAAAAAAACTGCAATAAAAAAATAAAACGTCAATTAATATAAATTAACAATTTTGGTCACAACTAAAACTACAACATCGAATAATTAATAGTTATTATTATTATGCAAATTACAATTTTTCTATTTTCAAATAGGTATAAATTTTAGAATAATTTCATAATCAAAATTTACAAAATTCACTTATTTTCATAAATAATATCCTTCGGAAGAATTCAATTATTTTTATAAATAGTACAATTTTTCCACAAATCCAATTATTTTCAATAAAATTTTAATATAAATCCTTCCAAACAATTCAATTATTTTTTTAAATAGTAAAATCTTTGCAATTTCAATTATTTTCAACAAAATTTTAATAAATTTTTTGAAACAATTCAATTATTTTTATAAATACAGTAAAAATCTTTGCAAAAATTCAATTATTTTTAATGCAATTTTAATAAAATTTGTTGAAAGAATTCAATTTTCAAAAAAAAACATTTTAATAATATTTCTCGAGAAAATTCAATTATTTTTAAAAGTATTATTTAAATTGAATTATTTTTAACAGTTTTAATGAAAATTCAATTATTTTCAACAATTCTGATAAAAGATTCTTTAAAACAATTCAATTATTTTTATAAATTGTAAAATTATTGGCAAGAATTCAATTATTTTTATAAATACAGTAAAAATCTTTGCAAAAATTCAATTATTTTTAATGCAATTTTTAATAAAATTTGTTGAAAGAATTCAATTTAAAAAAAACATTTTAATAATATTTTTCGAGAAAATTCAATTATTTTTAAAAGTATTATTTAAATTCAATTATTTTTAACAGTTTTAATCAAAATTCAATTATTTTCAACAATTCTGATAAAAGATTCTTTGAAACAATTCAATTATTTTTATAAATTGTAAAATTATTGTCAAGAATTCAATTATTTTTATAAATAAAATTCTTTTTAGAAATTCAATTATTTTTAATAAAATTTTAATTAAGTTTTTAGGACAAAATTCAATTATAATCAAGATAATTTTAATGAAATTTTTTCTAACAGGTTCAATAATTTTTTAAAATTGTAATAAAATTTTTCTAAACAATTCAATTGTTCTCAAAAGTTTCTAATAAAATTCCTTGTAAATTTCAATTATTTTCAAAATTGTTAATTAAAATTATTTTCAAAAAATTACAATATTTTTACGAAATTGAATGAAATTCTTCAAAAAAAAATGTAATTATTGACATGGGCGAATTTCCCTTTTTTACGGGTAGGGAAATTCTCGTCAAATTTGTTCACAGAAGAGTGCTGCGAAACTTTTAAAAGGGTAGATTGAATTTTTAGTATTTTAAGAGTGGCCGGTTGACCCGCGAGAATTTAGGGGAATGAAAATTTAACCCTTATGGGGAACTGCATGGGGAACCAATGCAACCCTCGGTGCTGCGATGCAGGTTGAATTTTGGTATCGACGTTGAGCGGGGGGGGGGGGGTACGTGGCAGTGAGGCGGACGATGGGGGCCTTTGAGCTGACATCGTGGTTAGGAGAGAATTGGCAGGCGGTGGGGGACCCAAGGCGGCTGGGGAATAGCTTCCATCCTTCTCTCCTTCCTTCCTTCTCCGTCTGGCTGCTAGTCGAGGCTCGTAGCATGGAAGATAGGAAAATGGGTATAGGAGAAAAATTAAGCTAGCTTGTGTGATTTCAAGTTTGCTTTTATTTCTTAGCTCGAACCGGTACCTCCCCCTCCAGGCAATGAGAGGTCGGGTACGGTTGTCGAAGTACATTTCTCGGTGATCCGCTTATATCTACGCACTGAGCGAAGTCATATTCGCACGAATCGCGTATGCGCACCACACAGCACTTCATGTAATTAATATGGAAAATTGCGTAGCTTTACCGGTAAGTGGCCGAGAACAGGCGCCACCTACGGTGAAAATACCGTAAGGTCGCTCATTTTTCCGGATCGATCAAAAAATTAAAAGTGAGGAAAAATCCCTCACGTCATTATTTACAAAAACTCTAATAAAATTTGTTTAAAAGAATTTAATTTTCTATAAATAATTTAAATATTTAAATTTATTTAAAAATAATTGAATTCATTCGGCGAATTTAAAAAAAAAATTTAAGAATAAATGCAATTTTCTATCATTTCATTTAAAATTGTATAAAAAATAATTGCAATTCTACGATAAGCTTTTGTTATTTATAAAAATAATTGAATTCTTGCAACGAATTTTATTAAAAAATTTTTTAAAGAATTGAATTCCTGGGCAGAATTTTATTTATGAAAATAATTGAATTCCGGAGAAAAATAAATTATTATTTATGACAATAATTAATTTCTTGTGAAAAATTTTATTCAAACTTCTTTAAAATAATAATTGAATTTCTCAGAATTTTTCAAAACTTTTAAAAAAAAAGAAAATTAAATTCCATCGAGAAATTCCATTAAAATATTGAAAATAATTGAAATCTGACGAAGAATTTTATTAAATTTTTTTTTAAATAAATTGAATTCCTGTGAAAATGTTTATTTTTGAAAAGAATTGAATTCTTGGGAAGAATTTTATTAAAATTTCTTAAATAATTAAATTGCTCCGAAGAATTTTATTCTTTACGAAAATAATTGAATTGTTTCGAAGATTTTTACAAACAATTTTGACAATAATTATATTCCAAGGAAGAATGTTATATTTCACGAAAATAATTGTTTTCTTGCGAAGAATTTTATTCAAATTTTTTTAAATAATTCAATTCCCATAAAAAATGTATTATTTGTGAAAATAATTGAATTTTTATAAAGAATTGTATGAAAAATTTTATTAACTAAATCTTGTAAAGAATTTTGTCAAAATTTGTTTAAATAATAGAATTTTTAAAAGAATATTATTTAAATTTTTAGAAATAATTGAATTTCTCAAAACTATTTTTTTTTAAAATTCTCTAAATATATTTGAATTTTTTTGAGAAATTTCATTAAGAAATTAAAAATAATTTAATTGGTTCGAAGAAATTTATAAAAAAAATTGGTAAATAATTGAATTCCTGTGAAATTTTTATTAAAATTTTGTTTAAATAATTGAATTCTTTTGGAAAATGTTATTAAAATAGTAGATATTAAAAATAATTGAAATAATTTCTAAGTTTAATAATTTTATGATAGTTCTTGAAGAATTAAGTTATTTAAAAATAAATTATTGTCAGAAATAGAAAAAATTGATGGTTTCGTATTAGAATTCTTGACAATTTCATAGTTTGAGGCAAACAAAAAAGACTAAAATTCAGAATTTTCTTATAAATTCTAAAAATTTAATTTTTTCCAGTACTTTTAATAAAAATCCCTGACTTTTCCCTGATTTCCCTGACCTTTCGCAACCTTGATTAAGTTATTTTCAATACGATTTTAATTACATTTTCTCGAAAGAATTCAATTATTGAAAAAAATGTTGTGATCAAATTCTTGAAATGAATTCAATTAGAAATTTTCTAAAATTGAAACTAGTCTCAAAAATTCTTTTGAATCAATTAATGATTTTATATTTAAAAAAATAATTAAAAAATATTGTTAAGAAAATTGTTTGAATTTCACGAAAATTTTGTTCCCAATTTTATGAATAATTATAAAGACAATGGAGATTACAACAATCAACTCTCAAAGTAGAGCGAATAGAAACACGTGCAGAGGTTTTGATCTCTTTGGCAAAGACATTGCATTTTTAAATATATATGCCAATGTTAAACCTTGACAAGTGCAAACAAAAATTGACGGAAACAATAAATTCCTTCAAGAAGGTTCATTGAAACTTATTTTTTTAATTTCTATTCAATTCGATAAAAGTTTCTCCAAATTTTATCGACTTGAATAGAAATTATTTCCAAGTTTTTAATAAATATCTTCCCTTTTTACAAAAATTATTTAAGAAAAATTGTATATTCTAAAAATAATCTTTCTTCTACTTCAAAATTGTACCTAAATGTTTAATAAAACTTTTCCAAAATTGAATGACGAAAAAAGTACTTTCAGCAAATTATTTAATTTGCTATTATACTGAAAGTGTTTTTTTTTTTTGAATATTTTATCTCGAGTGATACTTAAATAATAAATAAAAATCGAAATAAGAAAAGGAAATTGAAATAAGAGAAAATTGAAGATTAAAAATTAAAGATAAATCCTACTTGGCATGACCAATCATCATTTTTGCTCTACTATTTTAACGAGTAAGCCTTGAACATCAGGAGTATAAAAATAACTGTCTCACGTGATATCAAAGTTTATAACCGGTTGAAAATTAAACTTCAGAGCTTATGAGAATGACACGAATTTTTTAGGATCGATGATGATGATGATGATGAGAAATTAGTTATCAACAAAAATTTATTTCTATTTTCTTAAATAGAATCTTTCTTCTTTTTTTAATATTTCTTTTTCTTCTAATATTTTTCGTAAATTAAAAAGTGCGGATAAATGAATGAAAATCAGTTATTTTAAGGTTGAAAAATTATACCTGATAAGTATAAGCATTCGTGAGTACCAAATGCTGATCATCACTTCCAGATAAAATTAAATCTCCGGTACTATTCCAGCAAATTGAATTAACACAACCATCGTGGACCTTTAATCTCTTCAGCAATGACATTCGTTGAATCATTTGAAGACTCGCTATTTTAAAAATAAATTACACAAATTAAGTAAAAAAAAATTATCTCTAAATAGTTAAAGAGTAAAATATGACAAATTTTGTAAAATAATTTTTATTTTTGATACTCTATTTTTTATATTAATTTTTTTTTGTTTTTTACCTTTTGTACTCGAGTAGAGTTTAACTTTCGTGCAATCATTGTAAGGTTGATTATAAATATCATGAAAAATACTGGCTTTTGTTCTTTGCATTGTTCCTGATTTAATTGGGAGAAAATCGGCGAAAATCTGCAAAAATCTGGAGACAGGACAAAAATATCCTCTCGGGAGTTTACGATTTAAAAAAAAACTTCTTTTTCGTTTAATGGAAGACTAAAGAGGAATATTTTCTCTCTAATTATTATTTAGAAAAAATAAAAAGGCAAACGGCATTTATCGACAAAGCGACGATTTAACAAAGACACGCGCACCATTGCACCACACTAAAAATAAATTCTCTTTGAAAATTGCACACTTTTTTTAAGAGAGATCGTGGATCTTGAAAACAGCTGATTGGCAATAGCAAACTTCGAAACCTTCTGCGATGATGCGGTTTTTATGACTTTTAAAGCACACAATAATAATAATTTTACCGTGAGATGTCAAAGTGTTTATTGGCGAAATTGGCACACAGTATTTTTTATAAAAAAGAACAACAACAATTAGTTGTAAAGAATCATTTTTGCTTTTTGTTTAAAGGTGCATTTTTTTTTGTTGGGTAAAATTACACAGAGGTCAGATGGCGGAAAAAAATAATAACATGAAACAAAAATTAGGAAACATAAAGAACTGTGAATATTACAATAGAAGCGCGCGCAACAATAAAAAAAGGGTTGACACTATTGGTAGCAGTGATTTCTATAGTCAGTGTGGTTGGTAGTAAATAAAGGTGTGTACACAGTTTTGAATAGTCTCAATGTGTGTGAGAGAGAAGTTTTATCGTCTTCTTTTTTTTATTAGAAAATTCTGTGAGAATTCAATTATTTTAATAGAAAAATACTAAAATAAATAATTAATTAAATAATTGAATGTTTCTTAAAATTAAATTCTCGTACAGAATTTTATCATGGCAAATTTTTAAATAATTGAATTATTTTGACGAATTTTAATTGCTGAAAAAAATTTTATTATTTATGAAAATAATTGAATTTCTGAGAAAAATTTGATTAATTATGAAAATAATTAAATTTCTGAGAAGAATTTTATTATTTATGAAAATAATTCAATTCCTAAAAAGAATTTTTATTACTTATTAAAATAATTGAATTCTTTTGAGAATTTTATTAAACAATTTTAAAATTTTATTAAAATTATTGAAAATAATTGAAAATTTTCCAAGAATTTTATTATTTATGGTTGGAAATAAATGAATTGTTTCGAAGAATTTTATAAAAATTTAAAAAAATAATTGAATTTTTTCATAGAATTTCATTATTTATGGAAAAATTGAATTTTTTTCAGAAATTCTATTTAAATTCTATCAAAATAATTGAATTCTTACGTAAAATTTTATTATTCACGAAAATAATTGAATTTCTAAAAAGAATTTTATAATTTTTACTCAAAGTATTAAAAAAATTTGTCAAATTGCTAAATTTTAAACCGATATTTAAAAATTAATTAGAATAAATCTTGTTTTCTTCAAAAATACAATTATTATTTAGAACAAAAAATCGATTACAGTAATTTATCACAATTTCTGCATATTAAATAAATAGACGTTGATGACGTTGATGATTGTTTGAAAATGATAATAATAGAATCAAAAATAATTTGTAAACAGAATTATAAAAAAAAAATAATTATCCTATTATTTAGAAGAATAGAACAAAAATAAGATGCAAAAAAAAATTGAAAAATATAAATAAATGTATATATTCATTTTTTGTCAAAAACAGGCAGATAAAAAAATGAAAATATTTTCTTTTTGTACAAACTTCATCGAAAATTTTCTATTGTGCCTTTGCTCGACCTCTTCCTCTTTTTGGTTTATCATCAGTTTTTGAACTTTTCTTACTCGTCGACGGTTTCTCATCATCTTTTGACGAACCTTTCTTACTTGCTGCTGCTTTTTTAGTCTGTAATTTTTTTTTGTTATTATTTATTTTTTTATTTTATTTATCTTTCTGTATTATTTATTTTTCTATTTTATTTATTTTTCTTTTTTATTTATTTTTCTATTTTATTTATTTTTCTTTTTTATTTATTTTTCTATTTTATTTATTTTTTGATTTTATTTATTATTCTTTTTCAAAAAAAAAAAAAAAAAAATTAACTATCGAAAAAAGAGTGAAACGATTAAAATTATTCTAAGGAAAGTTATTACCTTCATCAATTTCGAAACATCAATATCGTCATCTTCATCTCCGGAATCGACGGCTTCCTCATCCTCTAAACCTTCCATTTCATCTTCCTGTGAAGCTGTCGTTTTCTTCTTTTTGCTGACAGTCGCATTCAAAGCGTAAGCTGCAGTTGCGGCATTTTTATTGTAAGCTCGTGTAAATGCCGATTTTACCTAATTAAATTAGATTTTTATAAGAGAGATATTTTAATACAGGAAATTTATAAAAAATCTTTTCTAAATTTAAATATTTGTATAAAGTTAAAAAATATCATCGAACCTTTGTTTCAATGAACTGCATCGGATTTCGATTTCCAGGCCATAGAGAAACTTCTAATATTGAATCGAAATCATCCCTAAAATGAGACGATAAAAAAGATCAGAAAAGAGAATTAATTAAATACTTTAATAAAATTTAATAATAATTAAATTAACGAAGCTAATAGATGGTAACAAAAAATTAAATTTATGTAAACAAATGAAGTAAAAAAGTGAAAAATAAAGAAAGTAAAAAATAAAGAAGGAAAAAATTTAAAACAATAAATAATTTTCGTAAAAAAATAATAAAAGTAAAAAATACAGAAAGCAAAAGATAAAGAAAGTAAAAATATTTCAAATAAAAATAAAAAAGCAAAAAACAAAGAACATAAAAAGTAAATAAAATTCGTAAAAAGTAAAGAAAGCAAAAAATAAAATAGAAAAGAGTAAAAAAAGGAAAAATAGTAGAAAAAAGAACTAAAACGAAACCTTGTTAAGTGATACTGATTCATAACATCGATAGAAGTATCAACGTCTTCTGAAATTAAAGGTCTCGTGATGGCATCTCGCAATTGTGGCAAATAATCCAAATTTATCGCCTCTTTACTAGCTCCTGTCGTTGTGCGAGCGTGAACCGTGATCTCTTGTAATAATCTATAAAGAAAAAAAATTATTCTCTTTTTGCAACATTTTTCAAATCTAAATTTTATTTTCAAAAAAAATTATAAAAATAGAATAAAACTCACCTATCCATTTTATTACGTTTCGAATTTCTACCAAGCCAGGCTGGAAAATTAATTGCACCTGTCATGTAACCGGACATTAAAGAACCGGGAATCACAGACGAAAACATTGCCTGAGTTGGTAATAATGACCACGATCCATTACTTCGAATTGACTTTTCAATTATATCACCCATACACAAACTCTCAGCACTTTTTGCCACTCTGTCCAAAAGTTCGCTTCTAAATAACAAAACGAAAAAAAAATTGTGGATTAAAATTCTGAATAATTTGTATTATTTAAGAATTTACAATTTTTGCTTGCTAATTTTTCAAAATAATTGAATTTCACGAAGTCTTTCTTTCAGAATAAAAAAAAAAATCTCTGATAATAATTAAAAAGAAGTTCGTAATACTTACTTCGGCGCCTTTGGAACAACGGAAAGATAATTTTCCTGAACGAATAATGGAGAAATACTGTAATCGTGGAAAAATAAACCACTTTTATCATGAATACTCATTGTTTTATGTTCCGATTCAGTGAAAACTTTACGAACAACATCCCATGGACCAAGTCTCATATCCTTATTTATTGCTTTCTTATTAGAGTGACTTTCATCATTACTATCAATATTTGCTCCCAATAATGCTAAATGATTGATAACTTGACGAATATCCTGATTCGTTGATTCAATCAATTGACTCATTTCCTCTGAATTCACTTTTATTCCTTCCTTGTAGCACAATGACATCATCGCTCCCTGAAATCAGAAAAAAAAACTATAATCTGAATATTTTTACTTTTTTATTTTTCATTATTTTAAATTTTTAAATAATTATTTTAAATTTTTCAATATTTTCAAATCGAATAATTTAAATAATATTTTTAAAACTATACATTTCTATTTTACAAAATTAAATAATTAGTCATTATAATTTTTCCATAAGAATTAAAATTCTTCAAAAGATTCAAATTCAAACCTTTTTGAAATTAAACTTATAAAAAATTGTTATAAAATATTAAGAAATCGATAACTCCGAGTCTTCGACTCGAAGTCATAGATTTCTTCATGTTTTATAATAATTAATAATAATTATTAATAAAAATTTTTTATAATAATTAAAATCATTATCAATTCAATTATTATTTTTAACAATTTTTATCTAAAATTCTTCTTTATATCGATTATTTTTAATAGTTTTCGAAAAAGTTCTTTGACAATTTTCAAATTCATTTCTTTACAATATTCAATTTTACGAAATTTCAATTATTCGTAAATTCCTTAATTATATAAATATTAGAAAATAGAAACTAAAAATAATATTAAAAAAAACTCAATTAAACTTTTTCAAAAAAATTAATTACAAAATTCAATTATTTTTTAGAAATTCACGCTATATTGCTTTTAATATTCAATCATTATCTAAAATCTTAACTGAAATTCATTTTTATGAAATGAAAATCAATTTTTATTAGAAAATTCTACTAGAATTCAATTATTTAAATAAAAATAAAATGCAAATAAATAATTTATTGAATAATTGAACGTTTCTTAAAATTTAATTCCCATAAAAAATCGTTATCAACAAATTTTCAAATAATTGAATTCTATCAACGAATTTTAATAAAATTTTTAATAATAATTACATTTTTCGACAAAATTCGATTAAAATTGTATTAAAAATAATTAAAATTCTGCATTGAA
This sequence comes from Leptopilina heterotoma, assembly GCF_015476425.1. NCBI lineage: Eukaryota > Metazoa > Arthropoda > Insecta > Hymenoptera > Figitidae > Leptopilina > Leptopilina heterotoma. The sequence continues at coordinate 250,227 of NW_025111062.1, forward strand.
TTTTATTGTTTATGAAAATAATTGAATTCTTGCGAAGAATTTTATTAAAATTTTCAAAAATAATTAAATTCTTGTAAAAAAATTAACAGGAATTCAATTATTTTTTAATAATTTTAATAAAATTCTTGGGATAAATTAAAAATAACAAAATTTTTAGCAAATCTTCAATTACTTTCAGAAATTTTAATAAAATTTTTCGCAAGAATTTAAATGTTTTCGTAAAATAATAAAATTCAATTATTTAAAAACAAAAATAAATAATTTATTGAATAATTGAATGTTTCTTGGAATTCAATTCCTATTAAAAATTTTATCAACAAATTTTTAAATAATTGATTATATTATCTATTGAAAATAATTGAATTCCTAAAAAGATTTTATTTAATTTTATTATTTACGAAAATAATTGAGTCCCCGTAAAAATTTTATTATTTATGAAAATAGTTGAATGATTGCGAAGAAATTTATAAAAAAAAATTGTTATTAATGAAATTCTTTTGAAATTTTTATTTTTTTTTGAAAATAATTAAAAGTTTTCGTAGAATTTTATTAAATTTTTTTTTTAAATAATTAAATTCTTTTGGCAAATTTTATGGAAATAGTAGATATTGAAAAAAATTTAATTTTTGCGAAAAATATTATTCCTTTTAAAAATAATTGAAATTTTGCAATGGATATTATTAAAATTTTTGAAAATAATTGAATTTTATTACTTTATAAAATAATTGAATTCGTGTGATAAATATTGTTAATTATGAAAATAATTGAAATTTTTGTAATGAATTTTAATAAAATTTTCGAAAATAATTGAATTTTGTCGAAGAATTTTGCTATTTATTTATAAAGATAATTGAAATGTTGACAATGTTTTTTAGATTTTTTTGAAAATAATTGAATTTCGGAGAAGAATTTTAATATTTCTAAAGATAATTGAAATTTTGACGAGAATTTATAAAAAATTTTTGAATATAATTGAATTTTTGCAAAGAATTTTATTACTTTTGAAAATAATTGAATTTCTGCAATCATTTCTAAATTTTTCAAAATTTCCAAAATTATATCGTACAATTTCCAGGTTTTAGTTTTAGTTTCAAAATATTTGAAAGTCTACCTTGATTTGTTCCATTCTCGGTTTCGGGAAGCGAAGATCGAATGTATAATTCGACAATGTTCGCATTTTTGGATTATTTCGATCGTTACAAACGCAGACTATTGGAATGTCAGTGGATTTAATTAGAGCAATTAATTCCTGTAGACCACCGCGATCTTCATTTCCTGCCATTCCATCAACTTCGTCCATCAGAAGAATGTGCTTTTTCGTTGATTTCTCCGCTTTATCGTCTGCTATATATTTTCATACGATTGAAAAATAAAATTATTATAAATTACTGTAATAATTATTTTTATATATAAAATAATTGCAATTATTTTTATCATAAATAATTGTAATTAGTTAAATAATCTTTAACGTCCGAGATTTTTTTTAATTAAAAAAAAGCAAATTAATTATTTTTATCATAAATAAAATTACCGGTAAAGTAACCCTTGACGGTTGTGTTTGAAAGTAAATCAGTGACATGATCTTTTAACAATTTTTTACTCCTCGTGTCGGAGGCATTGAATTCCAGTAAATCGTAACCAAGTTCCTTGGTGACAACATAAACAGTCGTTGTTTTTCCAATTCCCGGTGGACCAGAGAGTAGAGCGGCTTTGAAAAATGCTCCATCGTCATTTTTCGTATAAGGCGTTGGCCTCGCGGGTTTCACTTTCGAACTACGATTCTTGTACCAATTACTCAGCCAATAATGGAATTTTTTCGCATTACTTTTGTCGCCCTGTTGACCGATTAATTGCTTCATCGTTTGTGGACGATACTTCTCCACAAGGGCTTCGGTCCTCGAAAAACTCACCGTCTCGCCATTCAATTTATTTCCACTTTCCGATTTTTCACTATTCTTCTCCTTATTCTCGCTTTGCGGAAATTTCTCCGAAAGTTTCTCAGGTTTCTCTGAAAATTTCTCAAGTTTCTCTGAAGGTTTCTCAGGTTTCTCTGAAGATTTCTCCGAATCATTCAATTTATTCTTTTTCCTAGGCGGCGAAATGGGATTTATTGGCTCGGGTTCAGGCGATTTTGCACGCACACGTTCCTTTGATTTTGTTTGCGACTGTATAACTTTATCGCCACGTCCGGCGGGTCGGGTACGAATTAAATCCAATAATTCGTCTTCGGTGATTATTGGAATTTTTAAACTTTCGGCTTTTGATAATTTCGAAGGTCCTGGTTGATCGCCACGTATCACATAGTCAGTTTTACGTGAAATTGAAGTAAGTAGGCGACCGCCGTATTTTTTTATTAATTCCTCGGCCTCTTCGCGTTCCAAGGATTCAAGAACTCCAGTCACGAGGAAACTTTTACCAGCGAGACAAAAATCGGCGCCTTCGGGTATTTCTTTTGATCCCGGATTACGAGCACCGCCACGATGTAAAAATTGTTGATACAAAGCTGCAGTTTGTTTCTTCTTCTCGATTATTTCCTCAAACATATCGTTGGACACGTCTAATTTTGCCTTTTTTGTAGAACTTTTGGCAGTTTTATCGATTTCTAATTTACTGGGAGTTTTTGTTGATTTACGTTTAACTCCCACTTTTATATCGTCATTCTCCTTTTTTATTTTTTTCTCCTTTATTTTCTCGGGGGTTTTATCTTCTTCGGATTTTTCTTTCTTTGCCTTTATTTTCTCAGGCGATGGTTTTTCTTCGGATTTTTCTCTCTTCGTCTTTTTCTCGGGCGTTATTTTTTCCTCGGATTTTTCTCTCTTCGGTTTTTTCTCGAGCGATGATTTTTCCTCGGATTTTTCTCTCTTCGCCTTTCTCTCGGGCGATTTCTCTCTCTTTATATCTGAAAAAGAAAAATTTTTAATTTTTACAAAATTTAAAAGAGAAAACAATTTTTTTGAGAAGAAAATTCAAACCTGGTTTCGTATCATTTTTTTCCAAAGTGTTGTCTTTGATAAGTTTCTTTTCTTCAAGTTTCTCGGATTCACTTGCACTTTCTTCCTGACGCACTAATTCAAGAAGCGATGAATTAATATCGTCATCATGAAATTCCAATTCCTGAAATTTGCAAAAATTGAATAAATAAAAATTCAGAAAGAATTTTATAAAAATTTGATTAATACGCACGCTTTTGATTTTATTTGCCTTCTTGTCATTTTTCTTAACTTCCTTCGCTTCCTTCGGTTTTTTGACAACTTTAGTTGCGGCTTCCCTTTTTATAGGACCTTTGCCAAATATATCCGATGCCGAAACAATTTTATGATTTTCCACCGTTTTCTCCTCTGTCTTCTTATGAATCTGCTTTTTAACAGGTTCATCATCCTCAGAATCAGATAAAACTTGTTTCCTCCGTTTTTTCTCTACCACCTTTTTTTAAAAAAAAGAAATTCAAACTTTCAACAATTTTCTTTAAAACTTTAAAAAATACTTTGTCAAAAATAAAAATTTAACCTTCTCCTTTTTCGCAATTTTAGACGATTTACCATCTTCTTCATCAGAGGAAATGAGCACTGGCTCTTTTTTTGGAGCTGCTTTACTTACTAATGGTTTAAAAAACGATCTGATATCCTAGAAAAATATTTTTATTGCAGTTAGAAAAATTCTCAAAAAACATTGTTAATTTTTTTAAATAATTGAAATACTGTGAAGAATTTTATTATTTATGAAAATAAATTGAATTCTTGCAACGAATTTTATTAAATTTTTCTAAATAATTTAATTCATGTAAAAAAATTTAATTATTTACGAAAATAATTGAATTCTTGCAAACAATTTTATTTAATTTTTTTAATGAATTGAATTGCTTATAAAAATATTTATTATTTGTAAAAATAATTGAAATCCTGTTAAGAATTTTAGTATTTATGAAAATAATTGAATTCTTGCAACGATATTTATTTAATTTTTCTAAATAATTTAATTTCTGTAATAATTTGATTATTTATGAAAATGATTGAATTCTTGCAAAAGGATTTTATTTCATTTTTTTAATGAATTCAATTGCCTATAAAAAATTATATTATTTGTAAAAATAATTGAAATCCTGTGAAGAATTTTATTATTTACAAAAATAATTGAATTCTTACAGCGAATTTCATTTAATTTTTTTAAATAATTTAATTTCTGTAAAAAATTTAATTATTTACGAAAATAATTGATTTGCTGAGAAGAATTTTATTATTTATAAAAAGAATTGAATTCCTGAGAAGAATTTTATTATTTATGAAAAGAATTGAATTCCTGAGAAGAATTAAACTTTTTAAAATTAATTGAATTCTTTTGAGCATTTTATTTAAATTTTTGAAAATAATTGAATATTTTTCAAGACTTTTATTATTTATGGAAATAATTTAATTCCGGCGAATAATTTTCTTAAACTTTTTAAAAATAATTGAATTCTTTGGAGAATTTTATTAAAACTTTTCAAAATAATTGAATTCTTCTGAGAATTTTATTAAAATTTTTCAAAATAATTGAATTCTTTCGCAGTATTTTATTCTTTATGGAAATAATTGAATTCCGGCGAATAATTTTCTTAAACCTTTTAGAAAAAATTGAATTCTTCTGAAAATTTTATTAAAATTTACTTTAATTGTTTCTAAGAATTTTATTAAAAATTTTTCTAATAATTTTCTTATTTCAATTATTTGCGGATTTTAATTAGTGAAAATTTGAAAAAAAAGAAAAATGTAGCTTTTAATGTCACAAATCCAAGAAAAAGTATCTAAATACTATCAAATCGTAAAAAAAACAGTAACATGGTTGCCACAAAATCTAGATTTCAAAATTCCAGGCTTTTTCCAGGTTTTCCAGGTTAGAAATATTAAAAATTCCAGGTTGAAATTTAGGAATTATTTGTGATGAAAAAACAAGTATTTTACAAAAGTGTTAACAATATTCATTATTATGTAGTTATAAATTAATGTTCTCTTAAACAGTTACAATCACAGGCATTTTTATGTTTATTTTTCTGAAAGTGATACTTTTTATATTTGATTTTTCAATTTTTTTTTTTTAAATTATATGGTTTCTTCTATTGAAACTACTTTATTTCATACTCAAAAGTAAGAATTTAAGTTGTGCAAAATCAATTTGAAAATATTAAAGTCTTTCTTCTTTGAATTTTACTCGGGCCAATATGTAAAATTTAAATATTTATAAAAGCAATAATATTCCTCTTTTTTATAAATGTTATATAGAAAAATTAAACATCAGACCATTAACTTTATTTTAATGTGCATTCACATTTTTTTAGAATATTTTTAATGTATATAAATATCATTAATCATCGTGAAGTAATTTTAACTTAAACTGAAGACAAATTTAAACATTTTTATCACATATGAAACGGAGGTCCAAAAATTTTTAAAATGCACATAATGATAGAAAAAACATTGTATTTTTTTGTCACTATTTTTAAAAAATTTCTAAGAGTTTGAAAAAAACCATAAAAATTTAGTTTTCTTATAAATAATAAATTTTTACTATGACAATGGTTAATAATATTATTAGAGAGTAGATTTTATAAAATTAATCGAGATATAAAAAATGTCACTTTCAGAAGAATCAGCCATAATTAGAACATTGAAGTCATGTCTAAATTAAATAATTTTCATCTTTAAACTTTGTTCAAAATCTTGAACAAAAAGCAATTAATAACAAAAAATTTTGACAATCGTAAAAAATCTTTTTTTAGAACAATCTTAACAACATTTTTCACAGTTTTAGTCAATAATTTAAAAAAATTAAATTAATTTAAAGAGAAGATAACATGGAAAAGGGAAAATTGCATGTTAACATTTTTAAAGAAAAATAACATGTTGAATGGAATTTTTCTTAATATCTTTCATTAACCCAAAAAAAATTCCAGAAATTCGTTCAAATTCCATGCTTTTTCCAGGTTTTCCATACCCTTTTTCAATTTCCATGCTATTTCCAGGTTTTCCAGGTTTTCCAGGTTGTGTGGCAACCATGAGTAAATAAAAGGTTTTAGTAGATGAGTGCGAAGCCTGCCTTCTAGAAAATATTTTCTTTAAATATAGAAAATAATTACATAAGGAAAATTGTAAAAATGGTAAAAAGTATCTAATAGAAAAATTATCACATATATTAATTAAGTCATACATTAAAAAAGGAAATAATAATAATAATAATAATAATAATAATAATAATAATAATAATAATAATGCCAATTAATGATAAGAGTAATAATAATAATGCTAATAATAAACAAAAATAATGATAAGAATAAACAGTTTAAATGTCATAAACTCATAATTAATGATAAATGTGAACAAGTTAATTCTTACCTCAAAAAAGCAAATGTTTTTAAATTTTTATATAGAAATAGTAGTAATAATGATAATAAACAAAAATAATGATAAACATTTAAATATAATAATAATTAATGACAAAATTGTAAACATGTTGATTCTAACCTCAAAAAAGCAAAAGTTCTTAAATTTTTTATATAAAATACAAATTGTCAATACATACTTTTGACATATTGCTTTATTACAAAACTGAACGGCTTTTCAAAGACAAATATTTCACTTTATTTATATTCGAAAAACAATAACTACGCTGTATTTTTGAGATATTTTATTACAGACATGGAAACTTTTCGACAATTTTGTATACAAGACGTGCCGCATTGCCGCCTAAAATGTTGCAGCACTGACGTGAACTGTGAACTTGACTTTATAAACATAAAGGCGGAAACACATCTGACATTTTGAAATTCCGGAAATTTTCCTAAACGATTTCCGTTTCCCGCGTCTTTTTTTCCGTTAACGTTTACGCTGCGAAAGTTCGCGACTGTTCCTCAAGAAAAAGATACGCTCTTTAATTTAATTAATTATTAAATAATAATATTCTTTATATAAGAAATAAATATAAGTATACTTTAATACAATTAGTATTTGTTTGGAAAGTACTTAAGTTTTTGATTTTAATAACTGCGAGTAAAAAAAATGGATATTCGCGACAAACTCTTAGAAACCGTTGATGCAAATGATCCACATTTTAAAATACTTTTAAAAAATGCTATGGATGCGGAAATTAAATTACTTGAAGGACAACTTGCCGGTGAGTTCATTTAATTTACTGATTTTGAATATAAATTGTTTTCTTTCGTAACTTATTCTTTTAATATACACCAAATTCGAATGCTAACCTATAAATTCCTCTCTTTTTTGACAACAATTTGCACTCAGTTTTTTATTACTTTAGATTCTTTAGACACAGTTTTTTGAGTTTTTTTGTAATATTTTTGCAATATTTTACAGCCAAGAGGGCTGTCAATGAAAGAAAGAGGATAGAACTGAATAACCTTTTGGAACGAAGAAAAGCGCTGAAGAAGAGTATTAAGGAAAAGTCGGAACTTCTTCCCGTGATGGAAAAAGCGAGTGCACTGTAAATATTTGTTTTTTTATTTTATTTTTCACTTGACTATAATTTATTATTTTCTTTTTTTTTATTTATATTATAATTTTAATTATTTTCTTCTTTTTATTTATATTACCAATTTTATTTTTTTTATTTCTTTATTTTTATTTATTTAATTTTATTTACTGTCATAATTTTATTTTTTACTCAACAATAATTATTTTTTGTCCTCAGTTGTAAATAAACCAGAAAAAAAATCTCTTATTTTCAGCCTTCAGGAGTATGCAGTAAAATTACTCGAGGAATTGACATTAAAGCAAAATATGGTGGACAGTGATTCATTGTATCAATTATCAGTGCTTAATCAGGAGATGGAAATGGCGGAGAAACTTGAGAAAAAATGTAATGAGTACGAGGCGGAATTTGAGAAAGCTCCTTTGGCTCAAGAATTAAAACAACTGAAACATGAGTTATTAAAAATAGAAGTCGAAACGAGAATGCGAGAACAGAATATTATAAATATGGAAGAAAGTTACGCTCTATATGAGAAAATTCAAAAGAAAAGGGAACAACAACAAATTATTGCTATCGCAAAACTATGGTTGCAGCATCGAGATAATGTCGAAGAAGGAAAGAAATTACGACAAGAAAGTGTTCGACTCAATCAATTGCTTGCTCAACAGGAAGTAGAAGTAAATTTATCTTTTTTATTTTCTATTTTTTGAAATTAAAATTACACAATATAAATAAAATTTATTTACATTTTAGATTCAGTGCTTGATGAAAGAGAAGGAGGACAAGGATAAGCAGAATTTAATGGCTCGTTTTCAAATGCCTCCTCCCGTAATGGATACAAAATTTGTTGAGACAATGTTTTCTCAATCTAATATCTTAACGACTGAGGCAAAAAATCCAGATGCAATGAATGATGCACTCAGCGATACCGGTAATGATCTTTATTCTGAAAATTTGACGCACTCCCAAGATTAGAAAGAAGCGAATTATTTCGTATTCGATTTATCTTCATTAAAAGTTTCAACGATTTATTTCTTTTTCCAGCTTCAATTTGCTCTTCAGTTTTCGACGAAATGTGTAAAGCTCCTGAAAAGACAAATATTGTGAGCGAACCCGAAGAAATGGAAGCAGAACCAGGTATTTTGGACAAACAGTGTTTCTATTCCAAATTTTTAAATTTCTTCAGGGCTTGAAGTAGGTCCGTAAATCCTGAAAAAGTCCGTAAAAGTCCGTAAAAGTCCGTTTTTTTTAAAAAAGGTCCGTAACGTCCGTAATTTCATTCAAAAAGGATGAAAAGTTCGTAAATTGTACGATATAATTTTGGAAATTTCGAAAAAGTTAGAAATGATTGCAGAAATCCAATTATTTTCAAAGGTAATAAAATTCTTTGCAAAAATTCAATTATGTTCAAAAAATTTTTTTAAATTCTCGTGAAAATTTCAATTATTTTTAGAAATATTAAAATTCTTCTCCGAAATTCAATTATTTTCAAAAAATCTAAAAAAAAAATGGTCAACTTCTCAATTATCTTTAAAAAATAAATAGCAAAATTCTTCGACAAAATTCAATTATTTTCAAAAATTTTATTAAAATTCATTAAAAAATTTCAATTATTTTCATAATTAACAATATTTATCACACGAATTCAATTATTTTCTAAACTCTAAAGTAATAAAATTCAATTATTTTCAAAAATTTTAATAAAATCCATTGCAAAATTTCAATTATTTTCAAAAGTAATAATATTCTTCGCAAAAATTAAATATTATTCAATATCTACTATTTTCATAAAATTTACCAAAAGAATTTAATTATTTAAAAAAAAAAATTTTAATAAAATTCTAGAAAAACTTTATTTTCTAGAAAAATTTTTACCGGGATTCAATTATTTTCGTAAATAATAAAATTCTTTTTATTAATAATTATTATTAATTATTATAAAACATGAAGAAATTGATGACTTCGAGTCGAAGACTCGGAGTTATCGATTTCTTCATGTTTTATAGTTATGAAAAATTGAATTTTTAGTTTTAAGTAAAATGTTCTTTTATCTGATTCGGCCTGATTCTATTTTTGTCAGTTGGTCCGAAATTTTTAATTTTTGGTCCGTAAAGTCCGTATTTTTAAATACTTTCACCGCTTCGAGTCCTGAATTTCTTAAATCAAAAATGAAAATTCACAATCGAAATTAAAAATTTTTTGTTTAGATAATATTTCCCTAGGCGGAAATGACGATTCGCAATGTACAAGAGATTTGGATTCAGAAAAAAGTTTACAAAGTCCTGCGATACATTCAAGAAAATCGTACGACTCGAAAATTAAGGAGATAAATGAAAATGTTTATAGACAAAAAATACAATCAGCAGCAGCTAAGATATCGGATAAATCTCCTCGAGGAACTCTTTCAAATTTAAAACGAAGTAGAAAAAATGTTTCAGAAAATATAGTCGAGCATAGTGCTGCTGCAAATTCAAGAGTAGAAGTATCGAAAAAATTACCTCGAGTTGATGTTAATGTTACAAAAGGTAAAAAAAGTAATGTTTCTGTTCAAAAAAATTTGATTAGAAACGATAAAATTACGGAGAATTTGGGAGCAGTGAGAAAAATGAAAGAAACAATGCAAAGTGGAGAGAAAAATTCTTATTTGGCGAACGTGAATGTTACGCATGAGTTATTGGATATTTCTGAAGATAGTGTCACGAAGGACAATGATTTAGGTTCAGAAAATCCTTCAATTACGGAAAGTTACAGCAGTTTTCGCTTTAGCGACGCGAATGTTAATCAGAAAGGTATTTATAATTATTTATAAATTTTTCCATTTCTATGAATAGTAATTTTTATTCAGAAAAAAGTGAGGGAAAGTAAAATATATCAGGGAAAAGTCAGGGATTTTTGAATTTGTAAATAAATATAATAGAACATATCGAACATGTCAAAATCAGTTTGGAAAAAGTCTGAAAATCAGGTTAAAGTCAAAGATAAACAAAATTAAATTTTTATCGCAACCTTTTATATTTTATTTATTTTCTTTTTTTAATTATTTAATTTCGAAGTTTCAGATGTCGATCAGGAATATAATTCGGATTTATCCCTTCAAAGCTTTACGAACGCTGGCAATGACTCAGTTATTTTTACTGAAGAAGAATTGTCAAATGCAGAAAACAATGTTACATTGTCTGAGCAAAATTCTCCCCCTCAGGAAATTTCAGGTAGAATTAAATAATCCATTTCGTTTAATTATTTCTACTTTTGATTCAAATTATATTATTTTAATTTAAAAAAAAAATTTTTTACAGCTCCAACATCATTTGGACTCTTTGCTAGTCAGAAGAAACGTAATATCAACTTCCAAGGATTATTTAAATAATAATCATAAAACCACAATCGGTAAATATTCTTTATGTTCAGAATTTATTGAAAATATATTTTTTTCTTTATTGTTTTCATAATTTAATATTGGTTTAGAAATGAACAAAAATTTATTTTTTAATTTTTTCATAACTTTCGTTTAAAGATGAACGAATTTATTTTTTTATTGTTTTATAAATTAGTTTTCGATTTCGAACCAAACAATTATTTGTATTAAACAAATACAATGAATAATAATAATACAAAGTACCTACAGTAAATTAGATTTTGGAAATACTTGTAAATTTCTAAAAGAAATTACTTGTAGCGCTATCTACGATTTTCAACAAGAAAATTAGCATTAAAAAAACAGACGTCAAAGAAACAAATTAATATTCACAAAATTAATTATATTTAAACAATATTCCATGTGCTGTAATTTAAAAATTATATAAAAATACCAGTTATTTAATAAATCAAAAGAAATAAGTCTTCTAAACGTTTGAATTTTTATATTTTTATTTATCGGTCGTTTATAGGTTACGTTATACATTACACAAAATTATAATTTTTAATGTTTTCTAATGAACCGGTGATAATTGCGTGAAGTATTTTAATTTTTTGTGTAAATATAGAATCGTTTATCTAATATACTTACAGTGTGTTTAGTGCAAAAAAAAGTGCTGTAAAATAAGCAAACAATAATCTGTGAATCAGATAAAAGGTGAAAGATAAAAGTTCTACATGCCCTTTGATCGCTCAATGTTTTTATAAATATTGTCAATATTTTATACAGATATTATTTCAACATTGAGATAATTGTAGTTTACAAACGTGTTAGTGTTTTAATTGTTTAAAAGGCCTTCTCCATTTGTTGTAAAAAATGGTTCTATCAAAGCCACGAGATATTATTTATGAATTAGTAGGAGCTTATTTTCAACGACTTTATACCAGTCCAGTGAAAACAAAAGCACTAACAAGGTTAGTTTATTTACATTTTTCTCATTTTTTTTTCTCCGATTTCGGAACAATTGAATTTTGTATAAAAAGTATCTACTTCTTTTTTATTTCGAATTATTGTTAAAATGGTGATTTTACCAGATTTTTTTCCAGTTAATAAAATATTTTTAATAAAGAGTTAAAGTAGAGTAGATTTTTAAATTTCAAGACAAACAGAATTATTGCAAATAAATAATTAAATTTGTTTCTTTATTTACAGTTGTGTTTTTGCCACTTTGGGAAATTTAATTTCCCAAAAATTGTCGGGGACAAAGTATTTAAATCAAGACAGTTTAGTGGCTTTTGCTTTATTTGGGTGAGTATTTTTGGAAAATCAGTTGATTTTTTTAAGTTAAACAATTTTTTTAATTGAGGCCTTGGATCCAATAACTCGCCCGACGCTCGAAGGCACGCGCTAATGCCAGTCGGGTAGCAGTGAGTGGCCCAGAGGCGCTCACTGCTCACTGACTGGCAGTTGCGCGTTCCTCCGAGCGTCGGGCGAGTTATTGGATCCAAGGCCTCAATTTAATTATTATTATTATTCTATTAATAAAGGAAATTTGTTTCTTTCTTCTTCCAATTATTTTTTTATTACAGTAATTTTGTTTCAGTATCAAAAAGATCAAGTTTCTGAATGTAAAATTTAATTTTTTAATTTATACATTTAATTATTGCAATGAGTAATTTAAGAAAATATTTACAATTTTGTTCATTTGAACGTTAAAAATTTTATATCATAAGAATATTGTAACTATAAATTCAAATTTTAGTTTGAGGCAAACAAAAAAGATTAAAATTCAGAATTTTCTTATAAATTCCCTGATTGCCCTGATATTTCGATTATTTGAACGTTCGAAATATTTTTAAAATATTTTTTTTGAATTGAAAATTTTCAATTTGATATTTGAATATTTGGAAAATGCATAAAAATTATATATATTTCGTTCAATTGAATGAACGAAGAGAATTTTTAATAAATTAAAAATTATTATTTTTAATTTATTATTTTATAGAAAGTGTATTGTTTTTATTTTTACAATTTTAAAAATAATTAATTAATTTTTTTCTAGGCTTCTAATTGGTGGTCCAGTTCCGCATTATTTTTATATGTACGTAACACGATTTGTTCGGCATCCCCTGGGTTTCTTACTTATTGAAAGATTATTGTACACTCCAGGATTTGTAGCTCTTGCTCTTTACATGCTTGCTCGATTCGAGGTATAAATCTAAAAAGAATATTTTTCCTTTTATCTAAATTACAGAATAAAATAAAAAATTATACCTACTTTATTTTCTTCTTTTTTAGGGAAAATCACACGAAGTCTCACAGGACCAATTGAAGAAACTCTATTGGCCAACTCTTGTTGCAAATCTCAAATATCTGACGCTATTGCAGTACATAAATATACGATTTGTTCCTCCAGTGGTAATTAGAATATTTTTCATAAATATAAATTGAAAACTTTAAAACTTGTCTTTCTTTTTCAATTTTTTTCAATCTTTTCAAATTTTTTTCAAATTTTTCTGAATAGTTTGTAAAAAATGTGTTCTTAAATTTATTTGAATTTGAATCATTTAAATTTAATTAAAATTATTTTAAATTATTAAATTAATAAATTATTATTTTAAATTATTTTAATTTAATTTAATTTAAATCATTTAAAACATTTTAATTGATTTAAATTTATTTCAATTTATTCGTCTTTTCGCTATTTATTCGTTTTTACAAATAAAATACTATTGAGAAAAAAAATAACAAAATGAAGAAAAATATTAAGGAAATAAAATTTTATCATTACAGTTACGTGTTTTATTCGTCAACGCAGTTGGTTTACTCTGGTCAATTTACCTCGCGAATCAACGTGCCAAAGTTACGAGAGACAGATCGAGAAATATGTAAATTTCTCTCCATAATCAGCAAAAAAAAAATTAAATTTCCATAAATTCCTTCGGACTATTGATAATGAAAGCAATCAAGAAAGGTGATATTTTACAATTTTATATAAACTGATGTTTTATTTTCTCTTTTATTTTTATCTTCCAAAGGGTTAAGGTTCTTAAATTTATATAATATTTTTTAAAAACTCTTCCACGATGTCTTTTACGAAAGAATTATATATCAAAGACAATGAGTTTTATTATTAATATTACGTTTTGCCAAAAAGTTTCACTAAAAGAGTGAAATTTTTTTTAAACAGTTATATAGAGCGTTATTTTATAAAAAAAAAAGTTCTTTATTTAAACCATTTAAACATTACATTCCAATATAGACTATAAAATATTGAATTTACAATCAATAATTTTTATTTGTATAAATTTGTATCAATTTAAATAAATGCCAAATAAAAATTACTTCCAGAATAATTGGGTAATTAAATTTTATTAATAATTTTTAGGAGACTAAAGTAATTGATAATAATTAATAACTAATAAAAGAAAAACAAACAAAAATTAATTACCAATAAAAAAATAAATTACATATAAAAATCAAAAATTCCTTAAAAGAATTTTATTATTTGTGGAAAAAATAAAGAAATTCTATTACAATTCATTTAAAAATAATTAAATTCTTGAGAAAAATTTTAACATTTATGGAAATAATTGAATTTTTGCTTAGAATTTTATCATTTATGGAAATAATTGAATTCTTTTGAGAACTTTATTAAAATTTTTCATAATAATTGAATTTTTGGCAAAAAATTTTTCTATTTTTGAAAAAATTGAATTTTAAAAAAAAAATTCTATATTAAAATTCTATTCAAAATAATTGAATTCTTGCGGGAAAATTTTATCATTCATGGAAAAATTGAATTTTTTCAAGAAATTCGATTAAATTAATTTCAAAATAATTGAATTCTTACGAAAAATTTTATCATTTATGGAAAATATTAAATTCTTTTATAAAAAATTTGATTAAAATTCTTAACAAAAATTCTTGGGAAGAATTTTATTATTTATGGAAATAATTGAATTCTTTAAAGAGTTTTATTAAAATTTTTGAAAATAATTGAATTATTTTTCAAGCTATTTTACTAAAATTCTATTTAAAATAATTGAATTCTTGCGAAGAATTTTATTAAATTATAAAAATAATTCAAATTCAAATCAAATTAAATTGATTCCTTATTATAAAAAAACGTGAAAGGAGAAATTATACGAAATTGCAATAAAAAATTATTATGATGAATATTGAAAAAATTATAAAAATTAACTTTAGAAAATAATTACCAAAAATAAGAAAGGAGAATCGTGATCAAATTTCTGTAAGCAGTTTGATTTAATCACACAACAACAATACAGAGTATATTACAGATATAAGATCTCCACTTTAACGACGATAATAACATTTTTTTTCTGTCATTGAAATAATCGCAATTCGTATATGATTTTTTCTTCGTCATAACAAATTTGAAAAAAATCTTATAATTTCTGTCGATTGCCAATAATAATAATCGAACATTACAAAAATCAAAATACAATTTACAAATTTTTATTTAAATTTCTTTCTGCTTGGCACGACACGAAAGATTTCGAGCACGAAGAGATAAACATTCAGTCGTTGGGTTAAGGGCTAAAATTCTACACAGCTTCTTCACATTTTAAGGGAGACTTTTTCAAAAGAAAAAATAAATAAATAAATAAATTGTAATTATTCTGCCTGACCTTTGGTCAATAAATAAATAAATTAATATCAATGACTAGAACTTTTCAGGCATCGAAACAAATCGAGATTTAATTCATTGAGCTGATCTATATTTAATTATTTAAAAAACATATTTACTTTTTTCGTTTTGTATAAACGTTTATTTTTCATTAGTTCGATGCCTTTTCTTGAGTATTGCAAAAGTTTCTGACGAATATCATTTTGTCAAGAAAATAAACGAAAAGAATTCACTTTTATTTACAATTAATTTAGAATTAAATAAATATTTAATTTTATTGAATAAGAAATAAATAAATAGTTTAATAAATAAAATAAACAAAATAAATAAATAAAACAAAAAGCTTTAATTTCAAAACAATAATGTCCATTGTTCGAAAATAAATTAAAAGAAATGCTAATTAACAGCAAATAGTAATTATTCAAAATAAATGCTATTTTCTATTATCATTTATAAATAAAATTTTATTTCATTAATAAATGAAATAATGGAATGTATGGCGTAAAATTCACTAATTTTACTTTCGTAAAAAAAGAACCTCGTAAGTTTTTTTTTTAATAAAAAAAAACCGAAAAATTAAGAATTGCGTTTTTTTTTGTCATAAATAATTACACACATGGAAATTTGTGAATAACATTGCACTAAAAATATCGAATCACAATAATTTTTCAGACATTGATCAATAAAGTTTGAGGGAAATATTTTTGCCTAAATTTATCGAGGAGACTGTAAAAATTCGACTAGATTATGTTTGTATAACAAACATAAGAGTTTAAATCCCCCTAAATATACATCAGACTAGAGAGAAATTATTTTTTAATATATATTTAATTTTTTTTTCATTCTTTCTTTGGAAAATGAGAATCTACAAGATAAATAAATACTATGTGGCATTTTTGGAAAAAAAATTGCCAATAGTAGCAACTAATTAATGAGCTTCGTGGTTTAATAACCAGATTCAACTATTTTAGAATCATTTGTTATTTTTAATTAAATTCAATTATTTTATATATATAAATATAATTTCCAAATTTCTTAAGTACATTAGATTGAATTCATTTTTTTCCAATCGAAATCAATTAAATTTTGATTCAATTTCAATTTTTATTTGAATTTGAATTTTTATTTGAATTTCAATTTCAAATTTTGATTTTGATTTTGTTTTCAAATTTTGATTTGAATTTCAATTTCAAATTTACATTTAAATTTCAAATTTAATTAATTTCAATTTGTATAAATTCAATTTCATGGAGAATTAATTTAATTTAATTAAAAATCATTCGATATTGATACAAGACGTTTCTTGCCTAATTTTCTTTTTCTTTACTAAAGAGCAAGAAGCAGTCTTGGAAGTTTTCCCAGCCACGTCTGAGAAAAATTTCTCGACTATATAAAAATCTCAGGACTTTCAATAGTTGTATAAATTCGTGTAAAATTTACCTTTAAATTATTTTTTCCTCAAAGGGAGAAAATTGAAAAAATAAAATTAATCAGAATAAAATTATCTTTCAATAAAGATAATTTTTTTTTGTCTAAAATTAAATAAAATGGAATGTTTTTTCTAAAAATTGTAGAATTCGAATAAATTCTTTTTTGTATATATAAAAAAAAAACTTTATAATAAAAAAATGTAATTAAAATAAATTTTCCTTAAAGAACTAAATTTATATTCTAAAAAAAAAAATTGTCGGGAATTTTTATTCTTTCGATTAGAAAACAATTTTGTGTTTAATCAAAAGAATAAAAATAGGTACAATTTTTTTTTTAATATTGCTGATCAAAAACTGTTTTCCATCTTTGCTTTTTTTTCTTTAAAAAAAAAAAATAAATAATTAACGAATATAAGATGGACTACGAGTTGGTGATCGACTTGATTTATGACTTGGACTAGACCAATCGGAATGTCTGCTACTCTCGGAACTGCTTGGCGATGATGGAGGTGATGGCGTTGGCCGATGATAAGGAATCGGTCTTTTTCTAGCACTAAAATGAATGTTTATTAGTAAATTGTTATTTTTGGAAAAAAAAATTAAAAGTCAACAGAAGTTTTCAATTTACACTCGAAAAAATAGTTGAGGAAAAAATTTCTCGATTTTTTAAATTGTTCAATTAAATATTAAATAAAGAAGTTACAAAATTAACTTTTTCTAGTTATTGAATTTAAAGAATCAAAAATTTCAAAAAAAAAAACAAAAAACAAATTAATTAAATTATTAAATTTAAAAAATCGAGTGCAAAAAAAATTTCTGTTCCCTTGCATAAGAATTAGAATTAGTTGAAGATAAATTGTTATACAGGTTTTGAAAAATATTAGTATAGATGATAATTGAAATTAGTTAATTAAGAGAAATCTATATTAATAATTCAATTATTTTTAAAAATCTTGTGAAAATTCTCCGAGAAAATTCAATTATTTTAAAAAATAATTGGATTTTTCACAGGAGTTCAATTATTAAAAAAAAACGTTTTAATAAAATCCAATTTAAGAATTCAATTATTTTTCAAAATAATGAAATTTTCCCTGGAATTCAATTATTTTAAATATAATTTTAATTGAATTTCAGGGAAAATTCAATTATTTTTAAAAATCTTGTGAAAATTCATCGAGAAAATTCAATTATTTAAAAAAATAATTGAATTTTTCACAGGAGTTCAATTATTTAAAAAAACATTTTAATAAAATCTAATTCAAGAATTCAATTATTTTCAAAAATAATGAAATTTTCCCTGAAATTCAATTATTTTAAATACAATTTTAATTGAATTCCAGGAGAAATTCAATTATTTTTTTAAACATTTTTTTTAAATTCTTCGAAAGAATTCAATAATATCAATAAATAGTACATTTTTCACAGGAATTCAATTATTTTAAATACAATTTTAATCAAATTCTTCTCAAAAATTCAATTATTTTTTTTAATTTTGCAAAAATTCAATTATTTGTAGAAATAATAAATAATTGAATTTCGCCGAAGAATTTTATTATTTACAAAAATAATTGAATTCTTGCCAAAAATTTTACAATATTTATAAAAATAATTGAATTTTTTATCAGAATTATTGAAAATAATTGCATTTTTATTAAAATTCTTGGAAATAATTGAATTTAAATAATATTTTTAAAAATACTTGTATTCTTTCGGGAAATTTTATTAAAATTGTTTTGAAAATAATTGAATTCTTCCGAAACATTTTATTATTTATGAAAATAATTGAATATAGTTTCGAAGAATTATATTTGCATTTTTGAAAATAATTGAATTTTTGTTGAAATTTTATTAAAAATTTTGAAAATAATGATTTTTTTAATTTCATCACAATTATTGAAAATAATTGAATTTATAATTAATTCTTTTATTCAAACGATTTTTAGACTTAGGTAATATTTTTTCAGCCGTCTATACAAATTTTTATTTTAATTTTGATAAAAACTATGAAAATTTATTCCGTAAAAAACGAATTTTTTTTTACTACAGCGGCAAAATTACAAAAATCGAAATCATGCAAAAGAATTTGTGGATTCGTGCAAAAGAAGGCAAAAAAGAATTGTGAAAGCGCAAAATAAAATTTACATTACTTACCTTACATTTTTTTTTTTGGTTTCTTAAAAAGAGTAGCTGATTAAAAGAGACTTGAGAAACTACAACACAAAAATTTTGTAAAAGAACAACAGAAAAATTGACTAAATAAAAAATAAAATGCTTGCTTTACTCTCGTAGAACCCTTTCGTTTTATTCGTGATTGACTTAAATTAAAAGAGGCGAATAACTACTTCAATGTAGTGAATAACGAATAATTCAGGGAAATACACGCATGCTACATCTAGATTATGCATAAATTATATTCAATATTATTTATTATCGATATACGGTAATTTTTTTTTCTTGAAAACAATTTTTCGAAATTCGATCGTAAGACTATTTTTATTAATGGCGCATATATAACACCAGGAAAAAAGAGAAACTTTCCTCACAGAAAGAGAACTTTCCTCACAGAAAGAAAACTTTCTTCAAAAATGAAAATTTTCAAAAAGAAAATTTTTTTCTAATTAATATTATTTTATATTAAAACTAACAGTATATTATACTAACAGAATTATAATTCTATAAGAAAGCGAATATAATAATAATAATAATTGGAGAACAAAAAAATAATGTACAAGACTACAATCGACTATTTTCACAGATGCAACTGTGAAGAAAAAATAATAATAATAATACATAATATATAATTATGAATTTTAGTGCAATTGAAAAAAATCAATCAATGTTGAGAAGAAAAAAAAAAGCTACACTAAACATTGAAACGAAATATTAATATTGTAACCGATTGTTGTTTACCTGGTGATACGACGTCTATCGAGAAAACTGGGAGAGCCATGTCGACGGGGTATCGATGGTGATCGCGAAGCTCTCGATTGGGAACTGCTTGAGGACGATCGTGATGATCGCGACGAAAGACTGCTTGATGATCGGGATGAACTTGAGAAACTCCTGCGACTTCTTCTGGTGCTGAAACATTTTATTTGGTCATTTATTTTGTAAAACCGCCATAACTACAATTTTACAATCCAACTTTGTTAGTTTAAAAAATTTTCTATTTTCATAAAAATTCTCTATTTTGATAAAAATTTTTTCTGATAAAAATTTTCTTTGATATAAATTTTCTATTTTGATAAAAATTTTCTTTGATAAAAATTCTCTATTTTGATAAAGATTCTCTATTTTCTAAAAAAATGTAATTATTCGAATAGGTTCTTTTTTAAATTTAAAAAAAGGAATTAAAACTTTCAATTTGTTTCAATTTTTTTTTGGAAAATTATTTTCGAGAATTCAATATCTTCAGGAAATTATAATTACATTTTTTTCAAAAAACGAAGTTTTTCAGAATTAAATATTTTTCTAAATTAAATTATTCGAAAAATCTTGTTAAAAAAAAATATTTAAAAACTTGCTTTTATTTACTTTTTCCACAAGAATTAAAATATTTTAAACAATTTCAATAAAAAACCATTGTGAAATTGAAAATTCAAAATGGTTTTTTGAATTTTTTTTGAATTCACAATTGCAATTCTTTCAAAGTTCAATTATTTTTTCGCATTATTGAATAAATTTAAATTTATTCAAGACTTTAATAACTTTTACAGAAAATAAATTCTATAATAATACCTACATTGTATAAAATAATATTATTTTCTAAAATTTTAATTGCAATTTTTTTTATACATCAATTCCTATCAGAATTTAACTACGCGATTTGAATTATTTAAAAAGAATAATTTTTGTTCTTTTTGTGAATTATATTAAACTTTTTGAAAATAATTGAATGTTTTCAAAGAATTTTATTATTTATGGCAAAAATTAAAATTTTTAATGAAATTCTATTAATATTCTTTTCAAAATAATTGAATTACAGGGAAAAATTTTATTATTTCTGAAAATAATTAAATTCCTGAGAAGAATTTTATAATTTACAAAAATAATTGATTTCCAAAGAAGAATTTTATTATTTATAGAAATAATTAAATTCCTAAAGTGAATTTTGTTATTTAGAAAAAGAATTAAATATTTTCAAAGTATTTTTATCAATTTCTTTCTTATAAAAAATTTTATTGAAATTTTTGAAAATAATTGAATTTTTCCTCAGAATTTCATAGAAATTATTATTATATATAATAATCGTCGTGATTCCAGATTTCCGGATCTCTGTCCACACTTGAAGTTAGTTATAGTTATTCTTTTGTTTTTTATACGTTTTGATAGAAAATAGAAATATACATATACATATACATACATTATAATAATCGTAAGTTTCCTTTCCGTTAGCAAATTATCTGCATTCATTTGTTTGTTTTGAAAATTTAATTTTGTGGGTTAAGTATTGGCATTTTTTATATATTTTTTAATGTCAAACTTTTTAATGTGGAAAATACTTTACTTATTAAATTGTCTCGACTCTTTGGTAAAAAATCTAAAATTATCGAAAATTATCAAAAATTCAAAAATCCGAATTTCTTAAAATTTAACATTCTTTCCTCTCTTTTATGGGATTTAGCATCATTATTTTTGTGCTTTTGAAAAAAACTTTACTTATTAAATTGTCTCGACTCTTTGGTAAAAAATCTAAAATTATCAAAAATTCAAAAAATTTCAAAAATCCGTTTTTCTTAAAATTCAACATTTTTTCCTCTCTTTTATGGGATTTAGCTTCATTATTTTTGTGCTTTTGGAAAATACTTTACTTATTTAATAGTCTCCACTCTTTGGTAAAAAATCTAAAATTATCGAAAATTATCAAAAATTCAAAAATCCGAATTTCTTAAAATTCAACATTTTTTCCTCTCTTTTATAGGATTTAGCTTCATTATTTTTGTGCTTTAGGAAAATACTTTACTTATTTAAAACTCTCGACTCTTTGGTAAAAAATCTAAAATTATCAAAAATTCGAAAAAATTCAAAAATCCGTTTTTCTTAAAATTCAACATTTTTTCCTCTTTTTTATGGAATTTAGCTTCATTATTTTTGTGCTTTTGAAAAATACCTTACTTATTAAATAGTCTCGACTCTTTGGTAAAAAATCTAAAATTATCGAAAATTATCAAAAATTCAAAAATCCGAATTTCTTAAAATTTAACATTCTTTCCTCTCTTTTATGGGATTTAGCATCATTATTTTTGTGCTTTTGAAAAAAACTTTACTTATGAAATTGTCTCGACTCTTTGGTAAAAAATCTAAAATTATCAAAAATTCAAAAAATTTCAAAAATCCGTTTTTCTTAAAATTCAACATTTTTTCCTCTCTTTTATAGGATTTAGCTTCATTATTTTTGTGCTTTTGGAAAATACTTTACTTATTAAATTGTCTCGAATCTTTAGTAAAAAATCTAAAATTAATGAAAATTATCAAAAATTCAAAAATCCGATTTTCTTAAAATTCAACATTTTTTCCTCTTTTTTATAGGATTTAGCTTCATTATTTTTGTGCTTTAGGAAAATACTTTACTTATTTAAAACTCTCGACTCTTTGGTAAAAAATCTAAAATTATCAAAAATTCGAAAAAATTCAAAAATCCGATTTTCTTAAAATTCAACATTTTTTCCTCTTTTTTATGGAATTTAGCTTCATTATTTTTGTGCTTTTGTAAAATACTTTACTTATTAAATTGTCTCGACTCTTTGGTAAAAAATCTAAAATTATCAAAAATCCGAAAAAATTAGAAAATCCGATTTTCTTAAAATTCAACATTTTGTCTTCTCTTTTATGGGATTTAGCTTCATTATTTTTGTGCTTTTGAAAAATACCTTACTTATTAAATTGTCTCGACTCTTTAGTAAAAAATCTAAAATTATCGAAAATTATCAAAAATTCAAAAATCCGAATTTCTTAAAATTCAACATTTTTTCCTCTTTTTTATGGAATTTAGCTTCATTATTTTTGTGCTTTTGGAAAATACTTTAGTTATTAAATTGTCTCGAATCTTTAGTAAAAAATCTAAAATTATCAAAAATTATCAAAAATTCAAAAATCCGTTTTTCTTAAAATTCAACATTTTTTCCTCTTTTTTATGGAATATAGCTTCATTATTTTTGTGCTTTTGAAAAATACCTTAATTATTAAATAGTCTCGACTCTTTGGTAAAAAATCTAAAATTATCGAAAATTATCAAAAATTCAAAAATCCGAATTTCTTAAAATTTAACATTCTTTCCTCTCTTTTATGGGATTTAGCATCATTATTTTTGTGCTTTTGAAAAAAACTTTACTTATTAAATTGTCTCGACTCTTTGGTAAAAAATCTAAAATTATCGAAAATTATCAAAAATTCAAAAATCCGAATTTCTTAAAATTGAACATTTTTTCCTCTCTTTTATAGGATTTAGCTTCATTATTTTTGTGCTTTTGGAAAATACTTTACTTATTTAATACTCTCGACTCTTTGGTAAAAAATCTAAAATTATCAAAAATTCGAAAAAATTCAAAAATCCGTTTTTCTTAAAATTCAACATTTTTTCCTCTTTTTTATGGAATTTAGCTTCATTATTTTTGTGCTTTTGGAAAATACTTTACTTATTTAATAGTCTCGACTCTTTGGTAAAAAATCTAAAATTATCGAAAATTATCAAAAATTCAAAAATCCGAATTTCTTAAAATTCAACATTTTTTTCTCTCTTTTATAGGATTTAGCTTCATTATTTTTGTGCTTTAGGAAAATACTTTACTTATTTAAAACTCTCGACTCTTTGGTAAAAAATCTAAAATTATCAAAAATTCGAAAAAATTCAAAAATTCGTTTTTCTTAAAATTCAACATTTTTTCCTTTTTTTTATGGAATTTAGCTTCATTATTTTTGTGCTTTTGAAAAATACCTTAATTATTAAATAGTCTCGACTCTTTGGTAAAAAATCTAAAATTATCGAAAATTATCAAAAATCCGAATTTCTTAAAATTTAACATTCTTTCCTCTCTTTTATGGGATTTAGCATCATTATTTTTGTGCTTTTGAAAAAAACTTTACTTATTAAATTGTCTCGACTCTTTGGTAAAAAATCTAAAATTATCAAAAATTCAAAAAATTTCAAAAATCCGATTTTCTTAAAATTCAACATTTTTTCCTCTTTTTTATAGGATTTAGCTTCATTATTTTTGTGCTTTAGGAAAATACTTTACTTATTTAAAACTCTCGACTCTTTGGTAAAAAATCTAAAATTATCAAAAATTCGAAAAAATTCAAAAATCCGATTTTCTTAAAATTCAACATTTTTTCCTCTTTTTTATGGAATTTAGCTTCATTATTTTTGTGCTTTTGTAAAATACTTTACTTATTAAATTGTCTCGACTCTTTGGTAAAAAATCTAAAATTATCAAAAATTCGAAAAAATTCAAAAATCCGTTTTTCTTAAAATTCAACATTTTTTCCTCTCTTTTATAGAATTTAGCTTCATTATTTTTGTGCTTTTGGAAAATACTTTACTTATTAAATTGTCTCGAATCTTTAGTAAAAAATCTAAAATTAATGAAAATTATCAAAAATTCAAAAATCCGATTTTCTTAAAATTCAACATTTTTTCCTCTTTTTTATAGGATTTAGCTTCATTATTTTTGTGCTTTAGGAAAATACTTTACTTATTTAGAACTCTCGACTCTTTGGTAAAAAATCTAAAATTATCGAAAATTATCAAAAATTCAAAAATCCGATTTTCTTAAAATTCAACATTTTTTCTTCTCTTTTATGGGATTTAGCTTCATTATTATTTGAATTTTTATTCAAGAAAAAAAATGGAAAAGGGAAAAAATTTAGAATTTTTTAAAAATTACAGGCCTTTTCCATGATTTCCCTGATTTCCAGAAGCCTTTTAAAAATTCCATACCATTTCCATGATTTCCATGATTTCCAGATTCTGTAGGAACCCTGCTTTTGTCTGACTTTCTTCTAAATTATCGAATTCAGTGATTTCTGGGGTGAATTTGGTTAAGTTGTAAAATGATTAATTTCTATTTGATTTCGTTTTTTTTGAATGTAGAAAATCTGATGTTAATTTAATTCTTTTTTCATTATGCACGGCAAAAAATATTTAGCTGGATAAACTACAGATTTCACTTTAGTAGCGAAATTTTTCAGTGCTTCAATTAATACTTTCGTTATTCTAGAGAAACTTATCGCTATTTCAAGTAAAACTTTTTTCAGTGTGTAATAATTATTATTTCTTTAAAAAGTATTTAATCTAAAATGGCTTTATAAAATAAGCAATGCAAAAGATTACCCAGATACTAATTGTAATTGTTCTAGCCATAGTTTAAGTCTAGTAATGTAAATTCTATTTAAATTGAGACCATTGAGTGAAATTATTTGAATTTTAGTTAGTTAAATCTCTTTGTTAGGTTATAATAATTATTTCTTTAAAATTTTTTAAATTGTTTAAAATAAGCAGCCTCATACAACATTCCCGCGCGCTTGCGCGCAGATAGTTTGGCTAGTTTTTGAAAATAATTGAATTATGGACAAGAATTTTTTTTATTTTTTGAAAAAATAGAATATTTGCTAAGAATTTAATTGAAATTTTTTAAAGTAATTTGAATTTCTGAGCAGAATTTGGTTATTTATTAAATAATTGAATTACTGAGAAGAATTTTATTATTTATTGAAAATAATTGAACTCCTGAGAAGAATTTTATTATTTCTTGAAGTAATTGGATTTTTGCTAAGAATTTGATTCACATTTTTAAAATTAATTGACTTTCTGAGAAGAATTTTATTATTTTTTAAATAATTGAATTACTGAGAAAAATTTTCCTTAAAATAATTGAATTTTTGCAAATAATTTGATTATTTATGAAAATAATTGAATTCCTGGGAAGTATTTTAGTATTTATTATTATATTTGAATTTTTTATAAGAATTTGATTTAAATTTTTGAAAATAATTGAATTTCTCAGAATAATTTTATTATTTATTAAATAATTGAATTCCTGAGAAAAATTTTATTAAAAATAATTTAATTTCTGCAAATAATTTGTTTATTTATGAAAACAATTGAATTTCTGGGAAGTATTTTAGTATTTCTTGTAATATTTAAATTTTTTATAAGAATTTGATTTAAATTTTTGAAAATAATTGAATTTCTGAGAAAAATTTTGTTATATTTTATTAAATAATAATTGAGTTCCTAAGAAGAATTTTGTTATTTATTGAAAAAAATACAATTATTGTTTAAAAAAATTTTATTGAAATTCTATTTAAATTAATTGAATTTCCGCGTAGAATTTTATTACTTATGAAAATAATTTCAAAAAATTGACTCATTGTCATTTATTTGTCCTTGTGAATTAAAATTCCAAAATACTGTCAATGTAAAACCTTTTGAAATTTATTTATTTCTAAAAAAGAAATCCTACTTTTACACTTTCAAATTATTTTCTAAAATTTTTGCCTAAAATTCCTTTTTTAAATCAATTTCTATCATAATTCGATTGCGAGAATTCAATTATTTAAATAAAAGAATAAATAATTGATAAAATAATTATTTTTCCAAAATTGCAACTTTTATTTTTGAAAATTTGTAAATTGTGGAAGAAAATTAAAAAAAAAGAATTCAAGAAAATACCAAATTTACGTGAGGAGAGAATATTTCGATTATTCTCTAATTTATTATTTTCAATTAATTGTTAATTATTATTTTCAAATATAAATACCTGATGGAAGATCGCGAACTTCTCGACCCAGATCGTGAGCGACTCCTCGACTTCTTCGACGGCGATCGACTTCTCGATCTCAATTTCACCGGCGATCGTGAATTTGATTTCTTCGATCGTGATAAAGATCTCGACTTTGATCGCGACGATGACCTCGATCTCGATGATCTCTTGACAAATTTCTCCGATTCCTGTGATCGCGAACGATTCCTCGGCGATCTTGATTTCCTCTCCTTTGACAATGATCGTAATCTACCGTCCCTCGAGCCAGAGTGCGAACGATTTGATCTCTTCCCAGGCGACAATGATCTCGTGTAGGATCTTGAACGTGATCTCGAATAAGATTTTCCCCTCGGCGAGCAATTCTTCCTAGAGTCAGGTGTACTCTTCTTTGAATTACAAGGCGACGATGGGATGATAATTATTTTATTCCCCATCACTGCGGGTGTCAGCGAAGACGCTGTTTGCTTCCTCGACGATTGCGATGGCGAGGAATTAAAAATCCCACTGTTCGTCTTTAATTCCATTTCGTGGATGGATTTTGTTGATGAAGAATTCGGTGGTGATTCGCATGGTGAGCGGATTTTAATTATTGCTTCCTCCCGGGTCAAGGGCAGAGCTGGTGACGGGGAGCGACTCGAGACTGGTGATTGAATCGCCGGGAGCGTCAGGGGGAGAATTATATTCATTTTGTTGATTTTACTAATTTTATTCATTTCGTTCAGTTGATTCAATTGATTCAGTTGATTCAGTTTATTAATTTCGCTCATTTTATTTATTTCGTTCAGTTGATTCATTTTATGTATTTCGTTCACTTTATTCAGTTGATTCAATTGATTCACTTTATTCAGTTGATTTAATTGATTCAATTGATTTAATTGATTCGGTTGATTTAATTGATTCAATTGATTTAATTGATTCATTTGATTCAATTGATTCATTTTCTGCATTTCGTTCGATTTATTAGTTTCATTTTCTGGGGGAAATTTTCCAGCGGGAATTTGCAGTGACTTTAGAGGATCGTCCTTTGGAAGTGCGATGTCGAGAATGTTCTCGGTCTCGATTTTAATTTTAATTGGACTGATGACTTTTTTGCCGAGAGATTCGCGGGCCTTTGCGGCGAGGCCCGATTGAAGGCGGCGTAAGGTGATGATTTCCCGCTGTCGCTGCTCGTCGTCCTCCTTTGGCTCGTCGTCGACAATTTGCCCCTCGTCCTCGCTCGATGAACGTAGACTCACTCTCGGAGCGACAATCTGCGTTTTCTTGCTTCTTGATCGCGATCTCGGCGACTTCTTCTTCTTCTCCTCCTGGAGAATATCGACGTATCGCTCGGGATTTTTTCTCACCGGCGAATAACTCAGTGTCGATCGAGAACGACGACGTTCCCTCGATCTTTCCCTTCTGCTTTTATTTCTCGGCGATTTTGATCGCCTCCGGGAATTAGAGGAACGTCGCCTCGATCTTGAACGTCTTCGGGAATTTGATCTGTGCCTTGATCTTGATCTTTGACGCGACATTGATCTTCGTCGGGAGGTTGATCGTTTTCTCGATTCGGATCTAGATTTTCGGCGTGATTCGGATCTTCTGCGTGAATCGGATCGTCTTCGGGAATAAGATCTTCTTCGTGACTCGGACCTACGCCATGAAATGGATCTTCGACGTGACATTGAACGGGATCTTCGCGAGGCTCGCCTTCGTGATCGATAATTGCGATCGATTCTCGAATGACTCCTGCTGCGAGACAATGAATAACGATTATTGCGTCTTGACGATCGGGAAATTCGCCGTCTTCTCGAGGATGGTGAGGCGGCGGCGGAGGCGCGTCTTCTTGAATGTCGCCTCGGTGATCGGCCACGATCGCTTTTGTTTCTCGAATGAGATCGTTCGCGACGTGGACTCTTGTGTGTAATTTTCTCGACAATTGGCGACGATCGTTCCTTACGCTGTTCATTGACAATTTTCTTTGCTGGTGAATCCTTCTTTTTTCTCTTTTCTTCTTGATTCTCATTGCGACTCTTGTCCTGTTTCTTTGGCAATTTATTCGAAGGGGCGGCAGATTTTTCATTGTCATCCGTTTTATCGAGATCTTTATTGTGTTTCGATTTCTTCGGCTTCTCTATCGAACTAAAACAGAATTTTTCGTATATTTATTATTGATATTTTGAAAATTAAATATTATAACAATTCTACTTGATGATTAGATGTTAAAAATAGAATCGTAAACTCAATTAAACTTTTTAAAAAAAAATAATTACAAAATTCAATTATTTTAAATATTCACGCTATATTGCTTTTAATATTCAATTATTATCTAAAATTTTAACTGAAATTCATTTTTATGAAATGAAAATCAATTTTTATTAGAATGTTCTATCAGAATTCAATTATTTAAATAAAAATAAAATGCAAATAAATAATTTATTGAATAATTGAACGTTTCTTAAAATTCAATTCCCATAAAAAATCGTTATCAACAAATTTTCAATTAATTGAATTCTATCAACGAATTTTAATCAAATTTTTAATAATAATTACATTTTTCGACAAAATTCGATTAAAATTGTATTAAAAATTGAAATTCTGCATTGAATTTTATTATTTATGAAAATAATTGAATTCTTGCGAAGAATTTTATTAAAATTTTCAAAAATAATTCAATTCTTGTAAAAAATTAACAGGAATTCAATTATTTTTAAAAATTTTAATAAAATTCTTGGCATAAATTAAAAATAACAAAATTCTTAGCAAATCTTCAATTACTTTCAGAAATTTTAATAAAATTTTTCGCAAGAATTTAAATATTTTCGTAAAATAATAGAAATCTTTGCAGAGATTCAATTATTTTTTCAAAGGTATTAATAAAATTCTTCGCAAGAATTCAATTATTTTCAAAAATATCAGAATTTAAGCAGAAATTCAAACATTTTAAAAGGTTTTGATAAAACTTTTTTTTTGTAGAAATTTAATTATTTTTAAGACAATTTTTAAAAAATTTCTCGATAAAATTCAATTATTTTAAAAATTTTAATGAAATTCTTCGAAAGAATTCAATTATTATAATCTAAGATTTTAACTGAAATCTATTTTTAAATCAATGTTTATGAGAAAATTCTACCAGAATTCAATTATTTAAATACAAAAATAAATAATTTATTGAATAATTGAATGTTTCTTGGAATTCAATTCCTGTTAAAAATTTTATCGACAAATTTTTAAATAATTATATTCTTTGGACGAATTTGAATAAAATTGTTAAGAATTTTTTCGAGGAATTCGATTAAAATTCTATTGAAAATAATTGAATTCCTAAAAAGAATTTTTATATTTACGAAAATAATTGAATCCTGGTAAAAATTTTATTATTTATGAAAGTAGTTAAATGATTTCGAAGAAATTTATAAAAAAAATTTTGTTATTAATGAAATTCTTGTGAAATTTTTATTATTTTTTGAAAATAATTAAAAGTTTTTGTAGAATTTTATTAAATTTTTTTTTAAATAATTAAATTCTTTTGGTATATTTTATGAAAATAGTAGATATTGAATAATATTTAATTTTTGCGAAGAATATTATTACTTTTGAAAATAATTAAAATTTTGCAATGCAATGGATTTTATTAAAATTTTTGAAAATTTTAATATTTCTAAAAATAATTGAAATTTTGACGAGAATTTAAAAAAACCTTTGAACATAATTGAATTTTTGCGAAGAATTTGATTACTTTTAAAAATAATTGAATTTCTGCAATCATTTAGTTAGTAGATTTTTAGTAAATGAGTACGAAGCCTGAATACAAAATAACAAAAAAATTCTCACCTGTCAGAGGAGCTTTCAGAAGTCTGTCGTTTCCTTTTACTAGCAGCCTTCTTTTTCTAAAAGAAAAAAAGAAACAATATAAATATCTCTCAATGAACTTCGTCATTTTTTTTAATTAACACTCATCATGCATTTTCACGATAAAGTCAAATATATTTTAAAATTTTCAATTTTCAAGTCTGCTTATTTGATAAGAAAAAATTTTTTTTTTATATTTCTTAACAATGAAAACGTAATTTTTCAAAGAACTTTTTTTTTATCAAATACGCACACTTATTGCAATTTAAGTAACATTTTCATTTTGCTTTAACTGGTGCTTGACACAAAACAAGTGAAAAAATGTACAAGAGTCGCAAAATTTCTTTTTTTAAAAACGAGAATTAATTTACGAAATTATTATTACATTGAGTAGCGGCATATCGGGTACTCACTCAGGGAATATATCCTGTCAAATGGCGCTGATAATTACAAACAATACTGAGATTTACATTTTGAAATAATGATCGTTAACTTTCAAATTAGTTTTTTTTTTTGGTTTTTTTAGTTTGTTTTACAAAAAAAATTAAGAAGCAATGATTCATGCAATTTCATGGACAGGTGACAACAGAGAATTTTATAATTTAAAAAAAAAAATATCGATAGGCTAATTATGGATAAATATTTTTTAAAAAAAACTGGAACTAAGTTTTTGCATGCGCCCGAATTTCGTGCCAAGATAAATAGAAAAATGTTTCTTTTTAATTAAAAAAAATTCTTTTCTTTTTCTTTTCTTTACTTTCGGTAAAATAAAAGACCTGTGTTTCCTACCTCCGATTTTTCTTTCGATTCTGTCTTTGATTTCTTCTTCTTGCGTTTCTTCTTCTTTGACTCAACCTCTGAGGAACTGAAAAAGAAAGTTAAATGTAAAAATTTATTTAAAAAATTTAATTTCTTAATTTTAATCGAATTAATCGAATTTCTAATTTGTCGAAAATTACCTGCTATCATCGCTATCATCACTCGATTCATTATCAGACGAACTAGTCTCAGCCTTTTTGTGTTTCTTTTCCTTTTTCTTTTTCTTCGTTTTTTCTTTCTTTTTACTGGCTTTCGGCGACTCGGACCTATTACAAAATCAAATGAAAATTATTCAAAGTGTCATTGAATTGGGAAAGTTAACAAAAATTTCATTTTTCGACATTGCAAATATTTAAAAAGTTTGTAAACTTGCAATGGACGTCTTCCTGATGTTTAACAAGTGCGAACCTTGTGCTGACAATATAAAAGCTATTTGTACTAAACCTTTGTGGACAAATGATTTTTTTTTTTTTTTGTAATCGAAACTTTAATCTAAGATGGAGAGTAAAAAAAAATTGCACTTTGAAAAATTGATAGTAAATTATCTGAATTTTATTGAATTTCAAGAGAGAAGAAAACAACTCGAAAAATATAAACACAATAGTGAAATTGATATCGAATGATTTATTTTTTACATTTTTCATCTTCAAGTGATGTTCCTATCGATTCTGATACACAAATATTAAAAAGAAAAATTGTCTTTATTCTTAACTTTCGAGAAAAATTTCACAAATTTCGCAACCAAATTATAATCATTATGATTTTATGATTTTATCATTAATATTTATTCAATAATTTTATTCGGTAAAATGAATTAAAATTTAAATACAATATTGACTTCTTAATTCAAAAAAATTCAATAAGAGTAGAAAAAAATTCTTTTGAGTTTGAATATTATTCGAATGGTTAAATGAAAAAAATCCTATTGATTTTTTTTTGTGAAATTTTCAAAATGGTTCACATCCCCTCTATATTTATTGCACAATGAATTGATTTAAAAGAAATTGTCAAATATTTATTATGAATATAAGATTTTAATTGAGTGTGCTCGTGATAAGAATTTTATTCACTGCATTTTCACGATAATTTGCAACACTTTGGGCTACAGCTAAGAAATCAACTACAAAAACAGCATTTTTTTTTTTTTTTTTTGAAAGATGCAATTTGTCAGGTGATTTTTTCATTAAATTTCATTTTAATTAAATTAAATTCTATAAAATTCATTTTAAATTAAAGTAAGTTCTATAAAATTCATTTTAATTAAATAATTTTCCATCATAAAGGAAGGAAGAGAAGAAGAAAAAAATTTCGAGTATAATTAAGACAATAATTGCTTTAAAAAAATCACATCTTCCAAAAATATTACAAATGACAAGTACGTAAAAAATATGAGGAGTATTGATATAATATGGGATTAGTATTACCTTGATAACCATCGATAGGGACGGACTTGTCAGAAAAAAATAGAGATATGACATTAACAACAGGCTTTATCGATAAACAACAACAAAGATAAATAATTCAATTCTCCAACAAAATTGTTTTGTGAGCGATATTTAAATAAATGTTTGCCTAATGTTGTAAACAATCTTTGCCTTTAATTGTCAAAATTGACTTTAATTTGAAAAAATTAATTTCTAAATTTACAATTAACAAATTATCCATTTAAAATTATTCGAATATTTTTTTGCACAAATTTTATTATTATTCTATTTTTGTAAACTTTCCGTAAATTTTAGCGCAAATTTTCAAATTATTCATTCGAAAGCTTCGAAACAAAAATAAACAAATGACAACAAATTTTTTTTTTCTCTTTGATTTGAAAAATTAATAATTATAATTATCAAATTATGGATTTGATAAATTTTTTAATTTATATATATATATTCAATTTGTTAGCAAACATTTATTTCGATGGCTCGTTGGCTACTATAATATAAGTGCCCGAATTTATCAAAAAAGAAAAAAAAAAAGAATCACGAAAAGAATTTCAATTTATTTTAATTTTTAATTTCAAAGAATGTCCATTAAAAATTGTTTTTCTAGTAAAAAAGAAAATTTAATACTAAAAACTTTGAACGATGTCGATTTTTCAAATTGCAAATAATATAACAGTTAAATTTATTTAAAATATTTGTAATTATTTTAAAGAATTTCAGTAATAAATTTTTTGCAAAAAATTTATTATTTTGAAAAATTTCCATAAATAAATTTCCATAAACCTTTATAAGAAAAAAATTTAATTAAATACTTTGAAATAATTCTTTTTCTAAATAATAAAATTCTTCGCAAAAATTAAATAATTTTGAAAATTTTTTTGGTAAAATTTCTTGATAAGAATTCACTTCATAGAATTTGAATACAAATTTTGAATAAAATTTCAATTATTTTTAGAATTAATAATATTTCTCGAAAGAATTCATTTATTTTAAAAAAATTTTAATAAAATTTCTCAAAAGAATTTAATTATTTTATTTAAAAATTGATAACATTCTTCGCAACAATTCAATTCTTTCGAAAATTTTTTATTAAATTCTTCATGAGAATTGAAATATTTTTAATTTCAGTTATTTTCATAAATTTATAAGAATTTTTCACAGAAATTTCAAAGAATATCAATAAAATTCTGCGCAGAAATTATTTATTGAGAATTGAATTATTTTCATAATTAATCAATTTCTCCACAGGAATTTAATTAATTTATAAAGAATTTCAATAAAATTCTTTATATGAAAAAAATTTAATTATATACTTTTGAAAAAATTTAATTCTTTTCTTCAATAATAAAATTCTTCGCAGAGATTCAATTATATTTTGTAAAATTTTTGGTAAAATTCATTATTTCACTTAATTTTCGTAGAATCTAAAAAAATTTATACCAAAATTTCAATTATTTTCAAAGTTAATAACATTTTTTAAAAGAATTTATTTAATTACAAAAATTGTAATAAAATTACTGGAAAGAATTCAATAATTAAAAAAAGTTGTTAATTTATAACATTCTTGTCAGGAATTAAATTTCTATTTTCAAAACAATTTCAATAAAAATTGTTCAAAAGAATTCAATTATTTTTTTTATAAAATTCTTCGCAAAAAATTAAATTTTGAAAAATTTTAATTTAATTCTTTATGAAAATTGAAATATTTTTAATAAAATTTTAATTAAATTCCTGAAGAAAATTCAATTATTATTAAAAATTTTAATTAAATTCTTAGTAAGATTTCAATTATTTTTATAAATTTATCAACTTTTTCGTACGAATTTAATGATTTTTAAGAATTTTAATAACAATTCTTCGCAAAAATTCAATTATTTTGAATAATTTTGATAAAACTCTTTATGAAAATTTAAATATTTTAAATAATATTATTTTAACTTTATTTTATTCGTAAGAGTTAACTTATTTTTAAAGAAATTAATAAAATTCTTCGCAAGAAATTAAATTATTTTGAAAAATTTTGATTTAATTCTTTATGAAAATTGAAATATTTTTAATACAATTTTAATTAAATTCCTGCAAAAAATTCAATTATTATTAAAAGTTTTAATTAAATTTTTAGTAAGATTTCAATTATTTTCATAAATTTATCAACTTTTTTGTATGAATTCAATGATTTTAAAGAATTTTAATAACAATTCTGCGCAAAAATTCAATTATTTTGAATAATTTTGATTGGACTTTCTTTCCTGCTCGAAACAATTTTTCTTTTCAAATTCTCGTAAATTGATTTATTTAATATTTAATTTAATTAAATTTAATTAAATCATTAATTTAATATTTAATCAAAATAAACCAATAATTTTTATTTTTATTCGAATCGATATTGTTCCATAGAGAAATAGTTTTATTTTTTATTTTTTTTTTTACTGTTTTTTGTCTTTTTAAGAAATAAGAGAGATTTTTTTAAAACTGAGGAAATTAGACGCGACACCACACTTACCTACTTGGCCTACTCAGTAGGCACTCAGTCCTCCTCAGTTCTGTTTGAAACAGAGAAAGGTGTTTGGGATATGAAATAGTAGGTGATATACATGAGACTTATGAGTCAGTAACCGTCCAAGCAAATCAATTGGAGAGCGAGGGAATAAATGATCGAAATGTTTATAAGAATCGTAAAGGAGAAAAAATCATTCAAGGGAATTTTTTGTTTTTCAGGATCTCTACAAGGATCTAGTCTCGAAGCCTTGAATCTTCTGATCCATTGCTGTCTATTAAATTCCTCTTTAATTTCAAAATCAAACATTTATTTCTTCAAATTTCGAATTTTTTCTTCATTTCTTTTTTAGAAAATAGATTTTTATATTTTTAGCAAAAAAAAAAAAAAAATTAGCTGAAAAATTCGATTTTAAATTGTTTTTAAATTTTTATACTAAATAATTCAATTTTGATACGAAAAATTGCAATTTGGAATAAGAAATTTTAATTTTTTACAGAAATGATTTTTGATGAATGAAAATAAATAAAAAAAAAAAGTTTGGTGCGAATTTATAAATTTTCAAATTCTCTAAATTAAAAAAATCTTAATTAAAATTTCCAAATTCCGGTAGAAAATTAGAATTTTAATTTTTTCTCTAGATTCAATTCGAAATAAGAAAGTAAATTTTGAATAAGAAATTTCGTTAAAGATTCATTTTTCCAAAAAATAGAAAAAGTTATTCACAATTTTTCTCAAATTTAAAATTCCAAATTAAATATACATAAGAAACTGGAGGAGATTGACAAGGAGAATAATTTTTTGCCAATTGAAGAGAAGACAATTAGGCAACAAAAGTTTCAGCGACTCGAGGCTTTTTCGACTTGAGACGTAATTGAAGAATTTACCGTTCTTTTTTGTTTTTCTTCTTCTTTTTCTTTGACGTGCTTCCCGAGCGTTTTCGCTTTTCCTTTTTCTCCGGCACTGTTATTTCTTCGGGAACTGGACTCGGCGTGCGAACAATCTTGTAAACTTTACTATTAGCAGCGGCGGCCGCTGCAGCCGCTAATGCAGCCGCTTTTGCTTCAGCCTCACGTGCATGACGCTCCGGATCTAAACTGCTGCCTTCCATAAAATATTCCGATATTCCAAAAGCTTGTCGCAGCATTGCATTTTTCTCCTGCTGCGCCTCCGCAATTTGATGCGTTTCTCGAACACTGCAAAAAAAAAGAAAACAAAAATTAATTACACGTTAATAAATTTCTTTCTTTCAACTTTTCTTTTTTCAATTCAATTCAAAATCAAAAAACAATAAAATTGTTTAAAAGAATTTAATTTTATCTCAATAATTTAAATAAAATTTAACAATAAAATTATTCATTAGGTGAAATTCATAATAATCACGATTATTTTAAAAACTTAAAAGAAATTCTTTATAAAATTCAATTACTTTCAAAATTTCTAAAACTTTTCTTTTACTTTCAAAATAATTAAAAGAAAAAAAACTCCAGTATTTTCAAAAAAAAATTCAAATAAATTCTTCAAAACAATTAAATTATTTTCAGTACAATTTGAATGACATTCTTTTGAAGAATTCGATTCTTTTTCGTAAATAATAATATTCTTTGCAAGAATTCAATTATTTTGAATAGAATTTAATTATTTTATAACTTTTAATTAAATTTCTCGACAGAATTAAATTATATTAAAAACTTTTGATAAAATCCTTCAAATGATTTGATTTTTAAAATTTGTCGATAAATACTTTACAAGAATTCAGAAGGAGAAATTCAAAA
The DNA here is from genome assembly GCF_015476425.1 of Leptopilina heterotoma. NCBI lineage: Eukaryota > Metazoa > Arthropoda > Insecta > Hymenoptera > Figitidae > Leptopilina > Leptopilina heterotoma. Next base: position 287,246 of record NW_025111062.1, read on the forward strand.
ATTAATTAAATTATCATTTAATTTTATATTTATAATTAAATTATTATAAAAATTTATTGAATTGGAATTTATTTCATTAGAAATTTGAGTTTTCCTTATAAATAGTTTTAAATCCTTAAGAATAAAATACAAATTAGTGAAAAAAGAAAAATAGTAAGAAAATTAAAAAATCAACTAAAAATAAAAGTAATTGAAAATGAAAACAAGGGATTTAAAGAGCGATTTAAATCGACGTACCGAGTCGAGATTTTCACAGTCATCTTTAAAGAAACCTGTGAATTTCTCTAATGTCACTGAAACCAATCCATGTGGACGTTGTCAATAATCGACGATGACGACGACGACGACGATTTTTTGTGGAAATTATCGTTTAGAAATTATTTGACAAAACAATGAAAGAATAGAAATAATTTTTTGTTATCTTGACGAGAAAAATTACAAACTCGTTAAATAATATGAATGAAGAAATGACATAACACACTGATCGGCTAGTGTGGAGAAAACTGAACGTAAAGCCAGGCAGAGCCACCCTTAAACTACAGCTCGTACGATGGATCAATACAATCCAGCTGTTCTCTTTTCCTAGCATCTCTTTTCACCCCTATATACCACTTACAAATGACCAAGCAAACGCGGGGGCAGAGGGGGGAATATATTATAAAAAGGAAACTGATCATAGATTATAAATCACGCATGTGCAAAAAAAAAAAAAAACTTATCTTCATGAGTCATTACCACCACTTCTCTTCTAGAAACTAACAATCATTTTTCTTCTTCCTTTCCTAATTGAAATCGAGAGAGGAAATTATTTTAAGAACATTTTACTTAAAACTAGAAATTCAATTTTTCATAACTATAAAACATGAAGAAATCAATAACTCCGAGTCTTCGATTCGAAGTCATCGATTTCTTCATGTTTTATAATAATTATTAATAAAAATAATTTATAATAATTAAAATCATTATCAATTCAATTATTATTTTTAACAATTTTTATATAAAATTCTTCTTTATATCGAATATTTTTAATAATTATCGAAAAAGTTCTTTGACAATTTTCAAATTCATTTCTTTACAATATTCAATTTTACGAAATTTCAATTATTCGTAAATTCTTTAATTAAATAAATATTAAAAAATAGAAACTAAAAATAATATTAAAAAAACTCAATTAAACTTTTTCAAAAAAATTAATTTCAAAATTCAGTTATTCACGCTCTATTGCATTTAATATTCTATTATCTAAAAGTTTAACTGAAATTCATTTTTATGAAATGAAAATCAATTTTTATTACAATATTCTACTAGAATTTAATTATTTAAATAAAAATAAAATGCAAATAAATAATTTATTGAATAATTGAACGTTTCTTAAAATTCAATTCCCATAAAAAATCGTTATCAACAAATTTTCAAATAATTGAATTCTATCAACGAATTTTAATAAAATTTTTCAGAATAATTACATTTTTCAACAAAATTCGATAAAAATTGTATTAAAAATTGAAATTCTGCATTAAGTTTTATTATTTATGAAAATAATTGAATTCTTGCGAAGAATTTTATTAAAATTTTCAAAAATAATTCAATTCTTGTAAAAAATTAACAGAAATTCTATTATTTTAAAAAATTTTAATAAAATTCTTGGCATAAATTAAAAATAACAAAATTCTTAGCAAATCTTCAATTACTTTCAGAAATTTTAATAAAATTTTTTCGCAAGAATTTAAATATTTTCGTAAAATAATAAAAATCTTTGCAGAGATTCAATTACTTTTCAAAAGTCTTAATAAAATTCTTCGCAAGAATTCAATTATTTTCAAAAATATCAGAATTTTAGCAGAAATTCAAACATTTTAAAAAGTTTTGATAAAACTTTTTTTTTGTAGAAATTCCATTATTTTTAAGACAATTTTAAAAAAATGTCTCGATGAAATTCAATTATTTTAAAAATTTTAATGAAATTCTTCAAAAGAATTCAATTATTATAATCTAAGCGATTTTAACTGAAATCTATTTTTAAATCAATGTTTATGAGAAAATTCTACCAGAATTCAATTATTTAAATAGAAATAAAATGCAAATAAATAATTTATTGAATAATTGAATGTTTCTTGGAATTCAATTTCTATTAAAAATTTTATCAACAAATTTTTAAATAATTAAATTCTTTGGACGAATTTTAATAAAATTTTTAAGAATTTTTTCGAGGAATTCGATTAAAATTCTATTGAAAATAATTGAATTCCTAAAAAGATTTTATTTAATTTTAATATTTACGAAAATAATTGAATCCCCTTAAAAATTTTATTCATTTTATTATTTATGAAAATAATTGAATAATTGCGAAGAAATTTATAAAAAAAATTTGTTATTAATGAAATTCTTGTGGAATTTTTATTATTGTTTGAAAATAATTCAAAGTTTTTGTAGAATTTTATTAAATTTTTTTTTAAATAATTAAATTCTTTTGGTAAATTTTATGAAAATAGTAGATATTGAACAATATTTAATTTTTGCGTAGAATATTATTACTTTTGAAAATAATTGAAATTCTGCAATGGATTTTATTAAAATTTTTGAAAATAATTGAATTTTATTACTTTAGAAAATAATTGAATTCGTGTGATAAATATTGTTAATTATGAGAATAATTGAAATTTTTTAATGAATTTTAATAAAATTTTTGAAAATAATTAAATTACATATTCTCAAAAGTTTTAATAAAATTCATTGTAAATTTCAATTATTTAATTTTCAAAATTTTCAGTAAGAATAAATATTTTTAAACACTAAATTATTTTCAAGAAATTTATAAAAATTTGTCAAATAAATTTAATTGTTTACAAAAAATCTAATAATAAAATTTCTCGAAAGAATTATAAAAGCAAGAAAAAAAAAGTTGCACATATAAAATATTCTGGATCAATATTCGAATGCTAATCGAGTTCTGCAAATGTCATTCAATTTTTGATAAAATAAAGAATCAATATGTCATTTTTTGATTGAGGAGCATGTCACTGACGGATTTAGATAACTGATAGTTGAAGAGGGTGGGAAAAATTATTTTTACGGTACATTAATATTGAAAAAAAGTTTGAAGGAAATCTGCCAAATAAAAATATATATATATATTGAAATAAAGGGGAAAAACAATTATTTTTTCCAAATAAAACCGTGAAAAAAAGTAATAATAAAATATAAATGAATAAAAATATCAAAAAAGAAATTTGTAAAAAAAAATAAAGATAAATTAAAAAAAGAATAAAAAAAATTAAAAACAAAAAAATTTAAATAATAAAGAAGGAAATAAAGTTATTGAAAAAGTACCTATTTTTCTAAAAAAGTAGTAACAAAAATTAGTTTATTATAAATTTTAAATTAAAATTCCAAAATATATGAATAAAAAATAAAAATACTCTGTTTTAATACCTTGATTTTATTTGCATGATTTAACCAAAGGATAATCGAAACCTTACAAGTTTAACACATATTGACATGTTCTACTTTTCCCCTATAAGACATTATGGGATGTATAGCAAATATTTTTATTTTTTTTATTATATTTAAAAAAAAATAAAACAATTCTAATTATAGAAAAGTTTACTGTACCCAAGATTTTCCAATTTTCGTTTAACACTGAGAAACATATTTTGTTAAATAATAATTATTAAATTATAATACGAAGAGTTGTGACCAGTTTATAATTAAATAAATAAATAAAAAAATTTTCAAATAAAAATACCTAATTAATAATTTTAAATAAAAAAAAAATTTAAATAATATAATAAAAATAAGTCAACTATTAAATTTTATTTTCTAAGGCTTCGGATAAATCAAAGGGGAATTTCAACCCCAAAGAATATCGAATACCTCTCTCGAGTGTGAATGACAAAGTATCAAGAACATACGTTCGACCATAGAAATCTAAATCCCCCTAATAAATCCAATTTCATCAAAACTATTATTATTTATCTAGAAACTTCAATTTTTCACGTTTAATCACACTTGCGTAATTTCAAATTAGAAATTTCAGGCTTCGGATCGACTTTAAGGAACAAAAACAATGATTTAATGTTGAAAAAAATAAAAAAAAATTTATAAATTTTATTCCCAACTTTTAATTGTTTGATAATTTTTTTTTGGAAAAAATTTTAATTACAATAATTTTATATTAAAAAAAAATCATTTTTCAGAATTTTTAAATTAAATTATTCAAAAACTTGAATAATTTTTCCAGATTAAATATTTAAATACTAAAATTTTATTATTCGAAAGTTTAATAATTTTTTAGAAATAAATAATAAAAATCTATTATTATTATTATTAAAACTTCTACATCAATTATTGATATCAAAAAATTATTTTTAAAACCTTCTGGTTATTTCTAAAAGTTGCTAAAATGTAACTTCTTAAAAAATGCAATTATTTTCTTCAATTTTCAACTAAAATTCTTTTCTTAAATTAATTTATTTTTGATAATTTCGACAAAAAAAATTTCTCGAGAATTCAAATTATTAAAAAGAAAAGAAAATATATTTTAAAATACTTCTAAATTTTCAATTGTTTTCAAATCAATTGCACCAAATTTTAATTATTTGAGAATTTTTCAATTAATACAAATCTTTTTGAATTTAATTAAATTTTAGAATATTTATTCTAAAATTCAATTGAATTCAAAAAGATTTGTATTAAAATTTTACAGAAACTAATATTCTATAGAATTTTGTTTAATTAAACTTTTCAAAAAATTTAATTCGTCAGAATTTTTAATTAAAATTATTCAAAATTAAGGAGAATTGATTAATTAAAAATTTTTATTTGAAATCTTTTCGAATCTTTTGAAATTAAATTATTTTAATAAATCTCTGTTTATAATTATTACAGTATTCAATAATTTTAATTCAAAATTCGTACGAATTCCTTTCTTTTTTTTTTGAAAAATTTTAATTAAAAAATTATTCAAATTCAAAATAATTCAAAATTTAGTTCAAAAATTTTCATTCTTTTTAAATTTTAATCGAAAACAAGAGAATAAAATTATGAAAAATAATTGATTTAGAAACAAATTTTAGTTTAAAATTTTTTAAAATTCTGCTATTAAGTCTTCAATATTTTTTTTTTATTGAATAAGTAGTGGAAGAGTTAGTAAGTAGAATTTTTTTGTAAAATTCCAAACTTTTAATAATTTTAATTAAAAATTCAGATGAATTGATTTTTTTGAAAAATTGTAATTCAGAAATTTCTTGAAATTCTTGAAATTTATAAATTATTTAATTTCATTGAAAAATTTTGATTTTCCTTCTAAATTTTTGATGGGAAGCAATTGAATTTTAGAGGATTTTTAAGTCAAATTTTCTTTTTTTTAAATAATTGAATTCAAAAATTACCAAAAATCATTTATTTGAAAACGAATTTTAGTTAAAATTTTGCTATTAACTATTCAATATTTTTTTTTTTAATTCAAAAGTTTTAACAGTTAATAGCTGAATTTATTGACATAATTTAATTTAAAAACATTTCAAATCAAAATTTTTTATAAAAGTCTAAATTTTTAATAATTTAAAATTTTAATTCAAAATTCGGACGAATCCACTTTTTTTTTGGAAAAATTTTAATTCTCAAATTTCTAGCAATTATTTGAATTTACGAATTACCTAATTGAAGAATTTTGATTCTTCTTTTGATTTTTAATGGAAAACAATTGAATTTTAAACACATTTTAAGTCAAATTCTCCTCTTTTTTAAAATAATTGAATTCTCAGAAAACTTTTCCTCAAATTATCAAAAATAATTAATTTGGAGAAGAATTTTAGTTAAACTTTTCCAAATTTTTGACATTTTTATTTATCAAAAAACATGTATTTTCCTTGTAATATGTGGCAGTCTCATTTTTCAAAAATAAATCGAGGAATGTCGCCTTTTTGAAAATAATCGAAAAAATTCACTGTCTCCGAGGTCTGAAACTTCACAAAATGAATTAATTATCTTATGACAAATCAAATGGATAATAAAATCAATTAATTAAATAAATAACTAGTTAATGAAAAAGAATTAGCCAATAATTAAAAATAAATTTAAGAAGAGGAATTTCTTTTGTAGAAAGAAATTTAAGAAGATTTTCTTTTATATAGAAAGAAATTTAAGAAGAAGAATTTCTTTTATAAAAATAAATTTTTAAAGAAAAAGAATTTCTTCCATAAAAAGAAATTTTGAAGCAGAAGAATTTCTTTTCTGAAAAGAAATTTTTGAAGAAGAAAAATTTCTTTCATGAAAAGAATTTTATTTTTTTTCAATAAAAATTTTTTCCAATAAAAAATAGAATTCTCACTAATTATATCAATATTTATATTTTAATATCTAAAAAGAAGTAACAATAAGAATAGTAATCACCTAACAACGGAACGAATGTTGTTTCGTCGTCCAGCCAGCAGGTGAAGTTGAATTCTCTGACAACAACAACAATGTTGTTTGTTGTTCTGTGCCTTTTTTCTGCCTGCATTTTTGGCCTGAACTTTACGTTTTCGCGAACGTTTGCAAACTTTTTGTCGATCGAGAAAGAAATTCCCTCGCCAGAGTCTCTCAAAAAATGCCCTACCATCCGCTGGGCCTCGTCCTCTCGCCGTCTTTATTACTTGATTTGTCGCTGCCATTGTCATTGATATTCGCTCGTAATTTCAATTTAATTTATTGATACGATTTTTCTTTATAAATATATTTTTTTTTTATATTATGATAATCGTAATAAATATATTTTTACACTATAATCGTAATAAATATATTTTTATACTGTAATTGTAATAAATATATTTTTATGTTATAATCGTAATAATTATCAATATAAATATCAATATCAATTTCGTATCAATATTAATTTAGTTGTCAATATTAATTTAGTATCATTATCATTTTTATCATTATCATTTTTGTATCATTATCAATTTAGTATAAATATCCATTTAGTATAAATATTAATTGAGTATAAATATCAAATTAATATCAATGTCAATTTAGTATTAACATTAATTTTTTATCATTGTCAATTTTTTTTTCAATGTCAATTTCGTATCAATAGGATTTTTCTATCAGTAACAAATTTAGTATCAAGACAGTGATAAATATCAATATAGTGCTGAATAGTATTAAATATCAATATAAATATCCTGTTGATAAAATAATTACTTTTTCGAATATTTCCCAATTGATAATTAGCAAATCAATTAGGCAATTTATTAGTCCAATTGCAATTTCCATTTCCAATTTAATGAGATTATCGTGATTTATTCATTCCAAGTTTGTTGAAAATTGGTTTTTGTTGTAAATTTGAACTTTACATTGAGGGAGAATTTTCCACTGCGACTGTGAGTGAGAAGTAGAAGGGGATATAATAGTTTCCTTCCTACTTATAGCAGTCTGTCTTTTGTAATATCGTGCCTCTGCTTTCATAAGCTTTCACAATCTTACTAAAAAGCTCAGGCGAAAAAAAACTCTCTATCATGATATCTCACTAGTTCTTTCTACATTTTAACTTTCAATTGTCAAATTATTTCACAAAAAATCTTTTTTTCCTCCTCTTGAAAATTTTTTCTTTATTTTTATTATTTTCTATTTTTAACAAATTTTTTTCTTTGGTGAAAATTTTTCAATGCTCTCGAATTTTCTATTTTTAATAATTTTTTTTTCTGGAGACAATTTTTCAGTGTTTTTTCTGGTGAGAAATTTTCTATTTTCGACAATTTTTCTTTTTTTTTTTTTTGGGCGATAATTTTGCAATGCTCTTGAATTTTCAAATTCTTGATAATATTCTTCAATTATTTTCAGCAATTTTATTTCAGAATCTTTCCAATTCTCGAACTCTTTTCGAATTTCAAATATTTATTCTCGTGAAAATTCTTGGAAATAGTAAAATTATTCGATTCTGATTATTCAAATTCTCGAACTTTTTTGAATTTCAAAAATATTCTCGTGAAAATTATTGGAAATAATAAAAATCTTCGGCTCCAATTTTTCAAATTCTTGAATCACTTTGAATTTCAAAAATTATTCTCGTGAAAATTTTCAAATAGTTTTTCGGCTCCAATTTTTCTAAATTCTCGAATCACTTTGAATTTCAAATATTTATTCTCGTGAAAATTCTTGGAAATTGTAAAATTTTTCGTCTCTGATTTTTCTGAATTCTCGAACTCTTGTGAATTTCAAAAATATTCTCGTGAAAATTGTTGGAAATACTAAAAATCTTCGACACCAATTTTTCAAATTCTCGAATCACTTTGAATTTCAAATATTTATTCTCGTAAAAATTCTTGGAAATAATACAATTTTTCGTCTCTGATTTCTTAAATTCTCAAACTCTTTTGAATTTCAAAAATTCTTGATAAAAATTTTTCGAAACCAATTTTTCAAATTCTCGAATGACTTTGAATTTCAAAAAATTATTCTTGCGAAAATTCTCGCTTAAAATTGTTGGTAATATTTAGATTTATTAAAAATATATTCTTTCTTGATTTTAAAGTTAAATTCTTTTCACAATTTCACAGTTGATATTATCTCGAAATATTGGAAATATTTGGGGGAAAAAAATTCACTTTATGGAATTTATAATTTGTCTCGATTTCTTTTAAATATTTGTGAAAATTTACTATATCTTAATTGGTAGATTAGTAGAAATTACTAATTTTCGTTTGAAAAATTTCTTTTTTTATTCTTTATTTTTTAATGGAAGACGTTGGACCTCAGGCACAATCCAAAAAATTTTTTCTTAAATATCCTTAATTAATATCTTAGTCTAATTACTGGAGACACGTGGATTTAATTCTTTCTCGACTCTTTTATACTCTAGTTGAAAAATTTCCTTTTTTCTCAATTTACAATTTTCTTTTTTATTTTTTCTGCTTCTTTTTTATTTTCTCTGTTTCTTCTTTATTTTCTCTGGCTCTTCTTTATTTTCCCAGCTTCTTCTTTATTTTCTCTGTTCCTTCTTTATTCTCTCTGTTCCTTCTTTATTTTCTCTGTCTCTTCTTTATTTTTTCGGTCCCTCCTTTATTTTCCCAATTTCTTCTTAATTTACCTGTTTATACCATCTTCTCTTCTTGAAATATAAAATCGTCGATTTTGAATTTAGAGCGAATATTCACGCGATTATTTCGATTTTAAAAACTAACTCTATAGATAAATTGTTTAAACACTAATGGAAGACTTGAGTGATTTTGTGAATGACTCGCTTTTGTCGAGAGTGCTACATGATCGGAAGTTGACTAGTTTTTAAACTAGTCGGTTAAATTACGAGAAAAATCTCTGCCACAAGGGCGACGCGTGACGTCGCGACATCGGTCCATTCTCATACTGAGGCAAAATCTCTAATATTCGGAGAGAAGAGAGAAAGAGGAGGGCAAAACCCCCCTTGCCTTACAATAATTTCTCTCGTCGTCCTCCACCATATCATCCCCTTTTTGGGAGAGAAAGCGATTGCTGCTGCCCATCCTCTTTTCTCCTCTTCTCGTTGAGAGGCGCCGGCGCCAAACGAAGTCAATATCTCCCATATGCAACCATCGTCTGTCGTCCCCCCCCCCCGGAGTGCTCGGGGGCGGCAAAAGATGAACATTATTACTTTCGTCAAAATCAATTTCCTTCCATTGCTAAAATAATATTAAATTCTTCCTTTTTTCTTTTAATTATTCAACAAATTTTGTAAATACTCTTTTCAAAATTCTTCTAAATATTCTTTTAAAAAAGCTTCTAAATACACAATTGACTTTACGGAAAATAATTTTTAATAATTTTAATACTTTTGTATTTAAAAAGCTTCTAAAAACTAGTCTTTTAAATACAATTGACTTAAAAAAATAATTTTTATAAATTTTAACACTTTCGTAAATACAAAAACGATATTTTAATTTATAAACAATTTAAACTTTTTTCTTTTCTTTCGGCTAGAAATTTTACACTTAGAGAAACTGAACGAGAATTTACATCTTTAATACGAGAAGGATTTAGACTCGGTGAAAACGAACTACCCGAATTTCGAACTTCGATATTAAAATTCAGAACGAAGGAGAAGCAAAGATTTTAAAATCCAGCATTATTACTTTCTCGGCGGTAAATAAATCATTTTTCTGATTTTCTATTTCAATTCGAAATCGATTTAAGTTAAACAAAAAAAAAATATTTAAAGAGAAAAAGGGGAAAAAGTTTTTAGAAAAATTTTCTGTTTTAAAAGTTTTTTCAAGGTTTGACTGAACGAAATTTTCAAAAATTACTGCAACAAATTGCAATTTAAAAACAAATTTAATATTTAGAAGACTAAATTATTTTCTTTTACAAACGACAAAAGTATTAGGATAAAATTTCAATTTGAAGAAGAAATAAATAAATTTCGTTCATTTGAACGAATTTTAGAAAAGTTGAAGTTTGGTAAAATAAATAAATTTTGGTAAAATTTGAATAAATTATAAAAATGGATAATTGTAATTTTTTTTTTAAATTTACATACGTCACTCGTCCAAATTCGTCTGTCGGTACCGAGGGCCTCTCATCCTTTCCCCTCAGCATTGAACGATAATTTTCCACCTTTTCTTCAATTTCTTTTGCACTGTATCTAGAATATCAGAAAAACAATTCAAATTATTGACAATTATTTGTGAATAATTGCAGGAAAATAAAAAAATTATTGTATTAATTATAATAAATTATATTTTATATTATTAATTATTAAATCACAAAAGAATCGAAAACAAAATAATTTTTGTTATGAAATGTCCCTAAAGTTTCGAGAGTTTAAATAAACGACAATATTTTTAATTACTTTAATTAGAATTTTATTTACATGGAGAAAGATATAGAGAACTACTTTTACTTCAGTAAAATCAAAATTGTCCGGAACTTTTGCGAATTTCCATCAAATATTACTATTTTCAAAGTGAATTTTGCTATTCGCGAAGAATTAATTTTTACTTCGTTGCAACTTTTACACTGAAAATAGTAAAAAATTGCCGAAAATTCGTACAAGTTGTTTGTTTTAATTTCAAAAATAGTTCAAAGTTTGTTTATTCCTTTCCACCGTGTAGAAATAATTAAAAAATTAATTTTTCACTAAATTAATCATCGAATAGAGTAATTTTCATTTTAATCCTGTAAAAAAATGTATAGAAATATTTGAGTACGAAAAAATATTCCTATCTATTCATTTTTCACTAAATAAATCATCAAATAGACTAATTTTAATTTTAATTATTAATTAGTAAATACAATGCAAAGAAAATGTATAAAAATATTGGAGTACGGAAAAATATTCCCATTTAATGACCGTTGAAATTTATGGAAAATGTTTTATGAGAAGAAATAATGAAAATTCTGAAAAGAATTTAATATTTTCAAAATTTAATTTTAAGATAAGGATTTAATAATAGAATTTATTATTTAAGAATAATTTTGATTTTGTAATATTTCTAAATATTAAAATTTGTGTCTAAATTTTTGGAAAATTAAAATTTTTGAACATACCCCTTTTCTTCTAAAATATCTGATAATTCGGTGCATTTTATTTCTATTTTACGTTTTCTGTCGTGATCGAGAATTTCTTTATTCGGTTGTTTACTCGCAGAATCAACTTTTTCTTCGTGTGCTTTATAGGAATCCTTTTCTTTAGTTTTACGAATGACTGCCCAATTTCTCTGGACATGTCCATTTGTTCCAGAACCTCTGGGCGTTTGCAGACCAATGCCATTATACATTTTTATCGATAAATCCTGCAAAAAAAAAGAAAAAGATAAATTCTCCGTCAATTGAGAATTTATTTTCATTCATTCAAGTTTCGATATAAATACCAAGCATTTTGTTTTTAAATTGAAATTCGGAAAATTTTATTCACGTGGCATGAATATTTTTCTTTCTTAAAAACGTGAAAATTTAAACGAAAAATACAAAATAGAATTTAAATAATATTAAAACTTGAATAACTTTAATATTAAAGTTTTTAAACGTTTAAACATTGAACGAATTTTATTTTTAAATATTTATTGCAAAAATATCGCGTCATGTATTAAATTAAATATATAAATGACAAAAAGGATAAATATTTAATTGCGATTTTATCCTTTATCAACTATTTTTCGAAAAATATTTAATTCGACAAAAAATTTCATTCATCCGAATGTTCAAAAATTAATTTTAATATTATTTTTAATTCTATTTTGTATTTTTTGCATAAATTTTCACTTTTAAGAAAAAAAAATATTTATTCTTGCCACGTGAATAAAATTTTCTGAATTTACAAATTTTATTGCTCTTAAAAATTTATATATCTTTACAGATAATAGAAGAAATTTTTTTAATATTATTACGACAGATTAAATGGAAATAAAAAATTTTTTACTGTTATTATTAAAAAAATGAATTCGTTAAAAAAATGTTTTCCATCTTCAAAGATCAAAGTTTTCAATTCGCGTTTCATTAAGAAACAATTTTTGTAAATTTTCCTAAAAAAAGAATTAAATTAACAAACTTTTGGATTAACGAAAACGATTTGCGAAAAAAAGTCGAAAAAATGAAAATTGAAATCACTTTAGTTTATTAATTCACTTACTTTTTGACTAAAATTAGTTTTTCTAATAAAAAATTTTGTGAAAGTGCATAGAAATGAAAATTTTGAAGCATTCGAAGATTTCGAATGTCAGAAAGTCAACCTAACCTCAAAAGACATTAAATGACAATTTTGCGCAATAAACAAAAAAAAATACCAAGTCCCCCTCCCTCAAATTGTGAGTTAAATTAAACTTTAACATTTCTCACAAATTCTATATTTATATGTAAACTTACATCCTTCGAAGGTATATAAAATTGTACAATTAAAAGTGTTAAAAATCGTAGAGCAAAACAACTTGGACTTACGCATCAATGGCTTCAAAAATTTTGACGATCCGCCGGAAAAACAGTTACAAACCAATAACTGTATAATTAAAGAGATTAAAAACTCACATGGCACTACAATTATTATTGCAAATATGAAAATTACACTAGGTTAGTTTCTTTTTAGGATTAAAATATACGCAAAACGCAAAGCAGAGTATCGATCCGGCGTGAGCTGCGCAAACAATGTTTCATTTTCAATACAAAAAATGTAAAACGTCGTCCGTCGTCGCCAGCGGAAGTGAGTCAAATTCCGACATTTTGTTTATTTTCATGGCGGTAAATTCAAACGATCTGAATTATTTTGAATTTACCGCGCTTGAATTGTGTTCCACGCTTGCGCAAAATAAATCAGAGTTTGGAAATATGTGAGAATATACCTGCAGCGCCAAATGAGTTTAAAATATTTTATAAAATAAGAAAAATAAGGTAGGAAATTTGAATAATATAAATAAAATCGAATTAGCGATTAATAATCGAAAATATTAGCTAAGCAGTGTTTTTATTTGTTTATTTGAAAAACTTTCTGTGGGAACTGTGGGAACAAGTGCCTTGAAGTTGGTTGATATAGTGGAAGCAGTGTGACCAACCTTTACGTCTGACGTGTAGGTGTACGGATGGTCACATATCAACAGGGGATTAGTTTTTTACGTTTTTTAGAAAGGACAATGCGACTCAGTGACTGGGGCCGTATTCTCGAAAGCATTCGACAATTCTCGCATGCGTAAAATGTCGAATGGTTAATGTCGCATGCGACTCTGAAAGTCTATTCTCAATGACCGTTCGAGATAGGTTGTTCGAAAATTTCCGTGTGCGACATTCATACATTGTTGCCGTCGTTTCCAAATACTTATCTGCCAATCATAATTGAGGAGGAAGAGAACTTGACATATGAGAAAAATACAAATAGTTATCCGTTCATTTAAATATTTCAAAATCAATTCAATTTTGCGTTTACAATTTTTATAAACAAATTAACTTTAAGCGGTTTCAGTTTGAAATTTTATAAAATTTTAATTTTGAATGAATTTAATTTAAAATTTTGATAATTCAAATTCTTTTGAAATTAGTTATATTTGGCAATAAATATTTAATTAATTATTAAAAATAATGAATTTATAGAAGAATTTTAGTTAAAAACACTAAATACATTGAATTTTGTAGACGTACGTTACAAAATGATTACAAAAATTAAATTATTTTTAAATGTAATAAAATAATGGAAAAATAATAACAATCAAATATTTATTTAAATAGAAGTTACTGATATTATTACGAATAATTTTATAATTAAAGAAATTCGTAAATAAATGTAACAACATTTTTTTTTATATTAAAGTTTTAATATTAGCATTTGTAAATTGAGAATTTTTTACAAAAATGTTAAGAAACTGGAATATGTAATATTTTTTTTTTAAAGAAAAGAATCAGTTTGTGAACAATATTGTTATTGAAAAATTAAAATTATGCATATTAAAGGGATATATCCCTTTATATTATGCATAATTTTAATTAATAAATATATATATTTCCTATTTTTGCAAAAAGAAAATTTATTTGTTAATCAAAATTTTTTATAATTTTAAATTTTATTTTATTTTAAATCTTAAAAAAGAGCATACTTTCAATTTGTAAAACAATATTTTGTAAAGAAAAAAACAAAAGCATACACAAAAACTAACTTTAAAGTGTGAACAGACAGAAAAAATGAAACGAAGATTAAAAAATTAAAAAAATTTATATTGTTTACATGATTCATTCACAAAAATAACACAAACATGTGCAATTTATCCATTATAAATTTTGCATATTATAAATTATTTACATAAACTTTTATTTCACAAGTTTACTTTTAATTCTTAAACAACACATTTAGGTTATTTTGTATATTTTTTCTACTTTAGCATGCGGTTCATGCACACTAATACTAATTTATATTATATACGTTTATTACAAGGATGACACACAACCTTATTTTTTACTAGCATTTCGTATACGACTTTGCATCTCGAATGGCCACTACCCACTCGAGATGAACCATTCGGAAATTATCGCATACGACATGAAATCTCGCATGCGACAAGCGTTCGAGAATAGCTTTTTCCATCTCGAATGGTCTGTCGCATGCGACATCTGGGGTCATCGATTCGAGAATACGGCCCCTGTTCGCCGGCCGAACTGGGCCGAACTGTCGAGTTGTCCTTGTGTTTAGTGCGGGTACAAACAAAAAAAAAAGTTTCATCTGTCAAAAAGTGTATAGTGCATCTTTTTACTTTGCACACATTAAAAGTGTTTTTCATCACAGAAAGTAAAATCTTTACTGACAAAGGATAATATATTTCATCAAAATGAACAACAAAAAGACTGGTAAGTTGTGGAAATTTGTTATTATTCATGTGTCAATGGGGGAAAATCGGGAAAATGACAAAAATTCAATTTTGAGGTTAGGCAAGCAACAATGTTATATATGTATGATAAAGATTTTTTGCAATAAAAAAAGGGGTTTTTTTCAAAATGGTGGATAATTATATTGATAATTACTTCCAGATGGTTTTTTATTAAATTACATTTTTAATTCCTTTGCTTCATTGTTTTTTAATCTTTTTAATTATACAATTTAAACGTGAAAATAGGTCATGAAAAATCATTTTTTGATAATTTGGTTGTTTTGCAAATTTCAATTTTGAAAGTTCATAAATCTCTTTAATTTATAGAATTTTTATTTTATTATCACTTTTTCTACATAAAAACTTTATTAAATATTTAGAATTATACATTTAATTTACATTTTCGAAATTTGAATTAAAGTCTATTTTTGTTCGTAAAATTAAAAAACGGTAAAATATCCAAAAAGAAATCTCATAAAAAGAAGA
The DNA here is from genome assembly GCF_015476425.1 of Leptopilina heterotoma. NCBI lineage: Eukaryota > Metazoa > Arthropoda > Insecta > Hymenoptera > Figitidae > Leptopilina > Leptopilina heterotoma. The sequence continues at coordinate 303,022 of NW_025111062.1, forward strand.
AGTGTAATTACTTTTTGTTTTATGCGTTTTATGTTAACAATTATATGAACACGTAATAATATAAAAACTGAGACAATAGCAATTAGTAAAACATATTTCCTTTGTTGTCTTTATTGATAAAAGGTAATTTATTCGTATTAAGATTTAATTATATATAAAACCTACTGTTAATAAAATAGATAAAAATAAAATGATAAATCACGTTTTTATTAACTTATAATTTTAATTTATTTTCGAGAATATTTTTTATTTTATTTATTTATTGTAATCAGATATAAGAAGAGATATTTTAATAAATAAATGATTCGCTTGGAAAGAAACTTTGTCTTCCTTTTGTTATAAAAAAGTCTTGAAACAAATACCATATATGCACTTCACTCGAGAAATTCTCAATATAAACTTAACGTATCACATTGAAACAATGAGTCATCTCTATTTATAAACTATTATTCACAAGATTTTGTCAATTTTTCACAACAATTCAAATTTGTTGTTTTTTAATGATCATTTTTTTTTAAAAATGTGTCCCAAAAATGTCTATATAAGTTTTTTTATATTAGTTTTTATTTTAACTCAATATTTGTCTTTTTCGTTTATTTTTTCCTTATTTATTTACTTCTTTATTTAAAAAATATAACAATTTATTATTTATTCAAGAAAGATTAATTATCTTTTTTTCTTTCTTTTTATTTTCATTGATGAATTTAGTAAAAAGAGTTAAATTAAAAAAATATAAAAGACGGTTTAGAACAAAATTTTTCGACACTTTCGAATTGTATATTCTTTTTGTTATCTATTCGAAATTTAACAGCTAAAAAAATATTTGCTAATTTTAATATAACTTTATTCACGAAAAAACAGACGGTGTGGCCTTGATCTGTGTAATCGATATAGACTTAATGTGTGACACAACTATTTTTTTGAAAAAAGTCTAGAATTATCTCACATGTGATAAAATTACAGATAAAGCTATCTTATTTCCTTGTATCATTATTATACTTTCTAATTAAGAATTTTTTTTTTCAATACCTATCCTTTTTTCAATATTTACAAAATAAAAATGTTAAAATATTACTTTTTTTGAAAAAAAATCTATAATTCATATAAATTATTACATTTTTAATTTTTAATTGAAAAAATTCACAACGATTATAATGAATCGAAGTAGAAAAAAATACTTTTCTAAACAAATTTTTATGTTTCGCCTGAAAAATTTATTTGCAAATTATTCTTATTAATTACTTTAAAAAGAAAAAATTTGCGAAAAAAATTTCATTGCTCTCCACGTGTAAAATATGTTTTTCTATTAATTGCTTATAAACGTTGTGTACTCGAGCGATGCAATTTTATTCGTGGGAAATAATCCTATTAATGATTCAATTGTTCAAAATAATATATTCCACTTGTTGCTATATATTTAAAATAATTAATTCTTTTTTGCCAGTAGAACATATTGTGATGACACCAAAATGCAAGACTGCAAATTCAACAACTTTAATGATCGAGAGACAAGAATTGGATGCACCGGCGGAAAATGGTGATGAGAAAAATGTCCATATTGCCGGAGGTGATCACAAAGGGATTGTCATCAATAAACAAGCAGCAAATGGTAGTTAATTAATTTATTGTTCTTGACTCAAAGTATTTTTTGTTTTCTTTTTTTTTTTTTTTTGCTTTTGAAAACACTTTCATTATCATCATAAGAATGGTTTTTTTTATTTTCTCCTTTTTAGAGATGAATGGAATAGGAAATCCCGCACATCTCTGTCTTCAATTTCGAGTGTTTCTCGTGAGTGCACAAACCGGAAAACACACTCAAGAATCGAGAACTTTACAATTTTGGTTTGTAAAAACTCTTCCTGATCAGGAGCAGCCGCACATTGCTCAAGAATTTTTTCGTGAATTGGTCAGTCCTCAGGAATTTCCAAGAGGTGAGTTTTCAAAAAAAATTAAAAATAAAGAAAATTAATTTTGGAAAACAAAATTAAAATTCTTTCCAGAAATTCAATTATTTTCAAAAATTAACAAAAAATTTTAATTATGTTTACACATAGCAAAATTCTTCGTCGAAATTTAGGAAATTTTCGAAATATTCAGGAATTTTTATAAAATTCATTGCAAAATTCAATTATTTTAAAAAATTTTTATTCAATGATTTTCAATATTCCATTTTAATAAAATTTACCAAAAGAATTCAATTATTAAACAAAATTTTTTATGATATTCTACACGAACATTCAATTATTTTCCAAAAAAATTAAAATTTCACAGGAATTCAATTATTTAAAGTAGAATTTGCATAAATTTTTTTCGAAAAAATCAAATGTTTTAAAATTTGGCATTAAATTCTTCGCAGTAATTCAATTATTTTCATAAATTTAAAAATTCTTTTCAGGGATTTAATTATTTTCATAAATATTAAAATTATTTAGAGAAAGTCAATTATTTTCAAAAATTGTTCTAAATTCAATAATTTGTGTATCTATTATTTTAATAAAATTTTCCAAAAGAATTTAATTACATATTTAAAAACAATTTTGATAAAATTCTACGCAAGTATTTAATTACTTTCATAAAGAATAAAAATTTCATAAGAATTCAATTATTTAAAAAAAATGAAATAAAATTCGTTGCAAGAATTCAATTAAATTTCATAAAAAATAAATTTACTTTTTAGAATTTAATTAAATTTCATAAAAATCAAAATTCTTTTTATGAATTCAATTATATTCATAAATAATCGCAGATTTTCAATTATTTTTAGTACCATTTCAATTAAATTAGACAAAATAATTGAATTATTCCTTTAAATTTTCATAAAATTCTTAAAAAAAAAAAATTCAAATATTTACAAAAATTTTAATAAAATCCTTCGCAAGTATTCAATTATTTTCTTAAATAATAAAATTTTTCATAGAAATTCAATTATTTGAAATAATGTAATAAAATTATTTACAAGAATTCAATTACATATTTTCATAACTTTTTAATAAAATTCTTGACAAAATTTTAATGATTTTAAATACAATTTTAATCGAATTTCTCGAAAAATTCTAATTATTCTTAAAAATTTTATTAAAATTCGTCCAAAGAATTCAATTATTTAAAAATTTGTTGATAAAATTATGTATAAAATTGAATTCTCTTAGAATTTTGTAATAAAAATTGATTTAAAAATTAATTTTAGCTCAAGTTTTAGATAATAATTGAATTTTTGAAAAGTTAATAATAAATTTAATAATTTTTAGAAATAATTGAATTTTGTAAATGTTTCAAAATTAAAATCTTTGAAAATTTGAATTTTTCATACTTTTAATAAAAAAAATTCTGTGAAACTAATTTTTTTCAAAAAGCTTAATCGAAAATTTTTGAAAATTATTTCAAATTTTTATTTTAATTGAAGAATTTTCGAATAATCGAAGTTTCACGTAAAATTGAATTTTAAACAAATGGATTTAAAAATTCCGAAAGAACTGTCGAAAATTAAAAATAATTGATTTAAAGAAGAATTTTTATTTAAAAACTGTATAAAATAATAATTGAATTGAAATGATGAATATAATTTTGAAGAAATTGCAGTAACAAAATTTTTATAATATAAAATAATGATTTTATCACTCGGTCATGTTTTACAATAATATTTTTATCAGTTATTGAATTTTAAATTATAATTCTTATATAATTATTAGAATTAGAAATTTTGGAAAACCTAGTTCCCATGGAAAAATAATAATGATTATTTATTTTATTTATAGTGAATCAGAATTTGTTTTAGAGTCAGGGAAAAAGTGAAAATTTTGTTTGGAAATCAGGGAAAAAGAAAATTAAATTTTTGCAGCAACCCTGCAAAAGAAAAAATTGTATTTAAAAAATGTAACTCTGTTCTTTTTTTTTTACAGATTACGTTGGTTTTATAAAAAAAATAATGAAACTGATGCAGCACAAATATCCGACTATTAAAAAATTGGAAGTCGAATTAAAGCAACTTGAAGATCCGATTGATCTTCCAGCACGACCACGTGAGTGTAAAATTGATTTTTCATTTAATTTAATTTCATTGTTCTGTTCATTTGACACATAATTTTCTCATATTGTATCACTCGGATAATAAATTTAATGATTTTGCTGCACCATATATAGAACTCTCACTGTAATTTTGTCATTTTCAAGAGTGTTGATAGAGAGTTTATGATGGTTAAGCAACTTCATCCTCATGTCTCTTAGAAAGCTGGTTCGTCTCTCTAATTAAATTAGGCCCATTGGACTAAATTGCTCGTTCATTTAATCGTCAGTTTCAATGTATATTCGTCTCAAGAGTGAATTAAGCAAATCGAATTGAAATCTTAGATGTGAATTGATATTCACATCTTCCTTTTTTTTACTATAAAGTAATTTTATTAAAAAACTTTCTTAAAGAATAATTATTTAATTTCTTTATAAGAAAAATTTAATCTCAAAAACAATTTTTCCGAAATTTTTCCAAATTTCCAAATTTCTTCTTGATTGATGATTGCAATTTGAATAGTAATTGAAATCACGAATTGAAGTTCGAAAGAATAAATTTTTTTCTCTAATTGAAAATTAATTTGTTTAAGTTGAAATTTGATTGAAATATTAAAATTAATTGGCAAGTAAAAAAATATTTAGTTTTCGATTCGGAAAAAAAAAAAAACGGTTGACCTTAATAGTTGACTCAATTTCTACAATGTGTGACAATGTCAATTAAATGGGTTCACACTTTTCCTTACATAACAGTTAATTGAGTCGTTTGAACTTGTCCCCTTTTTTCTAAAAATGTTCAAGATTAATGAGCGCAATTTTCTATCTGCACTGTCATCATCCTCATCATCATTTTTCAGGTCTCGAACATCGAGAATAAATTTAATCTAAATTTATTTCAATTTTTTCTGATTTCCTTAAAATTTCTTTAAAAAAAAAATTGTTTAAAATTATTAAAAATCGATTGAAAAACAGTTCGAGGCTTGTTTTTTCAGCTCATCTCTTCTGTTTCATTTTTTCGTCATCATCAAAAAAAAAAAAAAAGGGAGAAAAATATTCATATAGGTTATTCGTATTATTCACAGCTCGAAGTGGTCATATAATCTTCACACTTCCTCAACGTGAGAAATCAATGTGGGAATCAGGTTCGGCCAATAGTATAAAAAAAAATTTCAGCATTCTTTGGCCATGTTTTGTTGTCTTTTTTTTAACCATTTACAGGATGATTGTCATTTACTCCAAAAACAAAAAGAAAAAAAAACACACACACACACTGTAGGAATAATGCAATAACATTCAATGGTCAAGGAATTTTGCGTGAAACTCGTTTTTTAACAGCTTTAGAAATAAAAACACAAACGTGCACGAGTTATTTTTGTTTACAAAATAATACTCTCTACCGTTAGGAAAAATTTTTTTAAAAAAATTATATTTTTGCTTCTTTGGGATTCACTTTTTTTCTTGTTTCTCAAATTCGAAATTAAATCCTTTTTTCCAGAATTAAATCTTTACGAATTTTCTTCTCTTAGAATTTAAAAAAGAAAATAAAACTAAAGAAAGAAAGAAAGAAAAAAAAAGAAAATAAAAACAGATATTTATTTTTAGAAGTTTTGAATTAGAATTTGGCTATTAAAAGGAATTTTTTTACTTTAAAAAGTACAAAGTGCTAAAAGGGAAAAAAATAAATCGAGATAAAATTAATAAATGGGAAAAAAGAAATAAATTGAATCTTTTGCATCTATTTTGCTTTTTGCAATTGTTTTGAAACCGGGAATTTTTTTCTTTTTCTAACAAAATTTAAGAATCGAGATGAATTTACAGTGTGTGATGAAAAATATGTTCTCATTGTATTTTTGAAATGTGATTGTTTGGAACGCTATTCAAATAATTTCAATTTGTAACCATAACAACATCGATTTAACATAAATACTTACAGCTTTGCATTCCTATAATCAATAACTGATCAATAACAATTACAACATATTCAAAAATCTCTAAATATTTTCCAAATTTTCAATCTTTTTACTACCAAAAAAATTCATTTACACAAGGAAAGTCGATTTTTCAATCTTTTCACATTTTTTTCTAAGGGAAAATTTTTTTCCAACTTTTTCTTTACTTATTATCATTAATTATTATTACTTATCATTCTTATTTTTATTATTGTTTATTACTATTATTATTATTATTATTATTATTATTATTATTATTATTATTATTATTATTATTATTATTATTATTATTATTATTTATTAATATTATTATTTTTTTTATTTATCTTTTATTCACTTATTTTCATTTTTATCAATAAATATTATTGTTTGACGATTTTTACATACGTTTTTAAATATGATTGTTAATTAAATAGTTTATTGTCAAATGTAATTTCTATCATTTTTCCTAATTTTGAATATTCTAATCTAAATCTACTAAATATTTTTTTTTCTTTCTAAAAACAAATAATTTAGTCAAAAAAAAAAAAAAACAAAAATAGATTATTTTTTATATTTCCGTTTTTGTTAGTTATTTTAGAATAATAATGCACGACACAATTTTAGATAAATGATAAAATGTAGAGATAGGAACAAAAGCACAAGTCACAATTTTTGTTTACAGTAAAAAAAAAACACAAAATAATAATAATGTAGAAATGTTTCATGCAATGATAGTTGTTATTAATGTCTTTTTTTCAAAAGCTTTTCTCATAAATCTATAGTAGATTTTTTTATGCATCTCAATTATTTTTCTATCAAATTTTTAATTAATTCCATTAATTAATTCTATTAATTAATTTCATTAATTAGAAAATGCTATCATTATACCTTCCGGCTTGATTATTTTTGAAACAAAAAAAAATCGCCCTATTTTGAGGAATTAATGTTTAATTATTTTTTTCCCCTATATTTAATACTTTATAAAATTAATATTTAATTTTTTTGTTTCGGAAAAAACGTGTAAATTATTTTAAATAATTAAAAAAAATAATCTTGTTTTATTTTTAATTCTCAGTATCGTCAGACGAGGCATCACTTCAAATAATTGAGCTTACTGTGGAGAAGGTCCTCGAGTTAATCGAATCCGCTTATCCAAATCCAGTCACTGTTGTTGATTTAGCCAAGTAAGTATCGTTATTTTTAATTATTTTTAATGTTTCTTTTTTTCTTGTTATAACAATTACTGTGATTGGAAATTTCATTAATTGTTTTTTTTCCTTTTTTGAAAAAAGAAATAATTTGGATAACAATGACAGTGGGGGGTTTTTTTTTGAAAGTTTTGTTTTAATATTGAATTTTTCTATTTTAGAGATCATGGCTGGGAGACGTCCGCAGTTGAAGCAAAATTAATCGAGTTACAAGAAAAAGGAGTCGTAAAAGCGATGGAACATGGAGCTTTTACGAGAGTCGTTCACCAAGACACTCATGTCAAAGTAAATTGCTTTGTTTCTTTCTCAATTTCTTTGATTTTTCATTTTTTTTTCTCTTTCATTTCCAATTTTTCTTTAATATTTTTTTTTTGCTGCTATTTTTCATTAAGAGTTCTTAACAATAAAATTTTATTGTCATTGGGGCAAATTCTTTTTTTATTATTTGATTATTTTTATTATTCTATGATTATAATAATAATTATGATTTTTTCAGTAAATATAATTATTATTTTATTTGCTATTTTTCGTTAATAATTTTGTCATTTTTCAGATGATTTATTTTTTTATTATTTATATTATTCTGTGATCATTATAATAATAATTGATATTTTTTGCTAAAGTTTAGTTATTACAATTTTTATTATTATTTTTTAGACTTTGTTTTCATTCATAAATTAATTTAATCAGAAAATTTTTTTCAGACAATTCGTCATTTGGCAATTTTTGCTTCTTATTATCGTTTATATTTACTTCTTGTTTTTTGCTAGTTTGAAATTTTAATTTTAATTTTAAAAAATAATTCCAGGTGGTCAAACAAATGCCCACTATGGCCAGTTCGAAGCAACCGACAATCGCAATAATTACGGCTCAATATTGCGAAAAATTGGCAGTTGATTCGATGATTGAGAACAAAGAGACGTTTGTTCGTTACACGACAGTTGGTAAGAAAAATCTTTTCTATTTTCTTTTAAAAAATTTTAAGATTATAAATTATTTTATGATTATTATATATTTATGAAAATTATTACTATTATGATTATTGTTCTTCTTTATAATTTTCTGTATTTATAATTAATAATTCTTACTCTTTAATTTGCTAATCGAAAAAAAACTATACAGCTTCTTTTTGAAATCAGAATTAACTTTTTCTTCTTGCTGATATAAATCTAATATTTATATAAATTAAAATGCCATCGTTTAATTAACTTTTTTTTTGGCGGATATGTATTTCTTAGAGAGCTAAATTAACATGTTTATTTATTTTTGTTTAATTTTGTTAGAAACTTCTTTAATAAAATTTTAATCGAGCAATGCACGTGCGGATATTTGAAAAAAAAAGCATGAAGATATTTTTCATAGTGGCTTTTTAACTATATTAACAATTTTATACCGAAATATAAAAGTAAAATAAAAACTGAAATTCTAAACAAAAAGGCAACTCATGAAACTAAATACGACTAAATAAAAATAACTAACAAAACTATAATTCAAAAATATAAAACTTAAATAGAAAGATTCTAATCTAAAATATTTCCAAGTAAATTTCAGAAATTTCCAGTAAATAATTACTAAATTTTTACGAAAATGAAAAAATATTACGCGTGCACTGTTTGAAAAATTGTAAAAAAAAGCGCTTATTTTATTGGCATTATTGTATTTGCATGAAACTGTAGGTTCGACGAATTCGCCCGATGCCCCTGAGGGAACACCTCGAGTGACATGCCGTTTTGGTAAAGTAATCTGTAATATAGTTTTTAATGTTTTCTATTTGTTTTTTTTTTTTTTGAAAAAAAATTGTGTTCATCACGTCACAGCTTGATCATCGCTTCTGTCCACTTCTGTTCGAGGACGCTGGGTTGGGATATTGGATTGTCATTTGATTTTTGTTTGACTTTTTAAATTTTTGTGTTTTCAAATTTTCATATATCAGTTTGTCTTTAATATACATTTTTTTCAGTTTTATATTAGTAAATAATTAACTTTTTGTGCATATGTATTTGTTTGTGAAATTTCCATTTTTAGTCTTTTGTCATCAATATTGAAGATAAAAATAATTTTAAAACAATTTTATAGTTTTAAATTTAAATTGTATTTCAAATTTAAAGTCATTTAAGTATTTAAAGGTATTTAAGTTTTCAAGTCAATTATTTTAAGTCTTAAAGTATTTAAAGGTACTAAAGTGTTTAAAGTTTCAAGTAATCTTAAAATTAAAAAATAAAATTTGAATTTGAATATAAATTAATATTGTAATAGAATAAATAATTTTTCAAAATTGCAAAATTGTTTGGAAAAAATGTTTGAAATAATTTTTAATAATATAAGTACAAAAGGCCTGAAAATATTATTTATGGTTATTATTTTTTTATTCTGGGAATTTTGTGTTTGAATTTTTATCCTCTTTTTGAACGTCTCACACGAAATTGCAACTATTTTTCTCCAAAAAAGATAATTTCGAATTGTGCATAATTTTTGCAAAAATGAAAATCTATTCACGTGTAATTTTCATCTTCATAATTTACTTACATAATTTCAAACATCAATCACAAAATTTGTGAATTCTTTTTAGCACTGGAATTTAAATGTCCCTTTTTACACAAAAATTATCTGTTTCTCTTTTAAATGTCCTTTTTTTATTAAGGAATCAATATTGCATATTTTTCTTATTTGCATCGAATGAAATTGTTTTTTTTTCATATTTTAAAAGAAAAACACCGAAAAACACTGATCGAGAATAGATCTCTGATAGTTGCGCACAATTCACTTTTTTATGTATTTGTGTACTATACACGAAGTTTAATTAATAATTTTGAAAAGAAAGAAATATTTTTCGAAAAGTTTTTAATATTTCTCGTTTATTAATTATTTACAGGAGAATCGAACGTTTATACTTTGGGCAATATTGGAGGGCACAGAATTGTTTGCACTAAACTTCCAACTGTTGGTCATACCAGAGAAGCAATGACTGCCGCCGGAAATACAACAACTCGTTTATTAGGTAATTTTCTAAATTCTATTATTTTTATTTTTTTATTTTATTATCCATTTTCATTTATTTGAATAAAACCGAGACTAACGGTAAAGCTTTTTTTCTAAACTTTCAGAATTTAATGAATTTAATTATGAATATCGAGAAGTTTGAAATTAAAATTCTGAACGTGTTTAAAATTTAACAGAAATGTAAAATAAATACGAAAATTTTTTCAGGAACATTTCAAAAGGTGGACTTTGTTTTTCTCGTCGGAGTCGGCGGTGGAGTTCCTCATTATACGGATTACGTGAAACACGTGAGATTAGGTGACGTCGTAATTTCCCATCCGACACCACTCAATAAGCAATATGTTTATGTTTATTGCGAGAGCGCAAAAATGAACGAAAATGGAAATTATCATTTTGAAACCAAAGAATATTGTCCCTCGAATTTATGTCTTCAGGAGATTGCTGCCAATTTGAAAAATCAGGTGATAATTTAAGAATTAAATTTAAAATCTTAGAAACATAATTCAAAAGAATAATAATTTTTTAGAATTACAAAAAAGCAATAATTTTTTATAATTATAATTAAAAAGAACAATGATTTTCAGAATTATAATTCAAAAGAATTTTTAGAATTATAAGTTTTTGGAATTAGAAGAGAAAAGAATTATAATTTAAAATTAAAGTGTTTCAATTGAAAAGTTTGAATGGTTTTTGTTTTGCATTTAAAGATGTTAAATACTCGTTTAAAAAATGAAAAAAAAAACGGTTTACTAAAGGCTCATTAGTTCCAGCAAAATGTTAACATTTCCGCAATTTATTTTTTAAACAGGCCGAGAACAATCCAAACCCTCCCTGGCAAACTTACGTAGAGGAAGGATTAAAATCGTTGGGTAGTCAAACGGAACACGACTTTAAGGCACCTCCACCGGAAACTGATAAATTATACATGGCAATCGGTGACAAGGGCGTGATTGAAGTCGCACATCCCAGTGCTCCTCAGGACTCTTCAAATTTAAGGTAAGTGAAACTATCTTCTTTTTCTAAATTAGCCGAATATTTTATTTTCAAAGAATTTTCAATATTCGAAAGAAAATTCTTTGAAAAAATTGAAGAAAGCTAAAGAGCAAATTCAAAAATTGGTGTGGAGAAATTTTTTCTTCCCACTTGCTTAATAAATTGAATTAATAGGTATTCTGTTGAAATTTTCCGGTGATTAATTCTTATGATTATTGAATGAAAATAAACGTTTTAGAACGGATGGCTGTGCTCGCATTCATTTAGCGCCAGTTGCCTCCGGTCGACAAATTGCACGGGACGATCAGCTGCGACAAAAATTCGCATCCCGCTTTGGAGCGCTTGCCTTCGATGCAGAAATGGACGCTGTTGTTGAGAGTATTTTAGGCAATTGTCGCGATAGTTTTGCCGTTGTTCGCGGAATTTCCGATTACAAAGATGGTTCTCGAGTCAAAGAATGGCAACCGTACGCATCGCTCGCTGCCGCAAGTGTTGTTAAATCAATTATTTGCGCTATGGATCCACCCCTGAATGCTTAATCTAATACACTCCCCAAAAAAAATCTCATTTCCAAATTCTTTTTTCTCTACTCAGAATGTTGACGAGAAGAATGAATTTTTCTTTTTAAATTCAACAAGAAAAATTCATTTTTTCACAAATAATTCTGTAAATCTTCATTTACTTCGGGAAACATAATTTGAAATTGAGATTTTAATCCGAAAAATAGTAAAAATCAAATAGAATACAATGTATTGTAGAGGAAATTACTATTAATCGCAAAGGAAAAGAATTTCGAGATGAAATGCATGTGCCATTTTTTTTAAAGAATTCAACTCTTTAAATTTGTCGAACTGGTAATAGAAAAAAAAGAAGAAGAAATAGATTCAATGATGAGTTTTAATTTAAAATCTAAACTCTAATTCGATTCGATGTGTTTCGTAAAAAAAGTAGGTTTTTTGTCTTGATTTCAAAAAAGAAAAATGGTTCGAGAAAGAATTAAAAATTCCCTGAATTTTAATTAATATATTCCAATATACTCTGTAAGAGAAAAGTGATAATACGTAGAGAGTTAAATGTTCCGAGTAGATTACATTTTAGTTCCTGGTTTTTTTCTGTTAAAAAAAAAACTTGGTGCAAATAATTCTATTTTTTTATTCGATTTATAATTTTAGTAGAAATCAAAAATATGGAGACTTATTTGATATTTCTTGAATTTCAATTGAAAATTAATTTCAATTTTATTTTATAATTCTAAAACGTAAAAAATATTCTTTGTTTTAAGGGCATTTGAACCTTGATGACGTCACACATTCTTTGCACAATCTGTAACGTCATCAAGGTTCAAATGCCCTTAAACAAAAAAAAAAAATTATGATTTATAATTAATACCTACAAAAAGTATAGGATTTGTATTTTTTATTTCTATTTATAAATTATAATACAAAAAGTATGTTTCACAACAAAATTTCTAAATATTTGTTATGATTAACAAAAAAATATTTTTTGTTCTTTAAATACAAAAAGTGAATATTTTTTTTACAAAGCATGTTGAACAGAAAAAGTTCCAAAAAAGAAAATTTACAAACTCAAGAAATGTCATTTTTCTAGTCTTTAGAAAAAATATAAAAATGTTTTTATATTTTCTAAACAGTCAATTTTTGTCATTAATTATGAATTTTCTTTTCGTAATAATTCCTGCAATCGAAAATTCATAATTATTCCAATAAAAATTTTCAAATTCTTTGAAAATTAATTCTAACTATACTCTAATCGATAGAAAACTTTTGTTCCTTAAACTTTTGGTGCATTAAATATTAAAAATCCTATAGAAAAGTAATGAAAGCTGAATGTGCCAATGTGTTCAAAAATAAAAAAAATAAATAACGAGCAGACTCAAAAAAAAAAGAAAAAAAGAAAGAAAGAAAGAATCCATTTATATGGAAAATTAAATGTTTCCTTAGGTAGAGAATTTTTCTCACATTTTTTGCAATTCATGCACACACTCACTACTCAAAGAAAAAGAGAAAAAAAAGTTAACAAATTTTTATAGTCTAAAGCACAGGGTAGAAAATAATGACTAACTGATAATAATTGCAGTTTCCTGAATTTAAAAAGTCGACGCAAATCTAGAAAAATTGTTTTTTCTTTTTTTTTCTCTCTCCATTCGGAATATTATTATTAATCTACAAAAGACTAATTATTTATTTATTTTTTATGAATCACTGTTTGTGAATTAATTAATAATAAATGTTATTAATTTAAAGAAGTTTTATGTTAAATATAATATTTAAATTATTTTTTATTAATAACTAATAATTATAATAAAAATTATAATTATTACAAATATAGGTACTATAATTATCTATATTATTATTAGACAGAAAAAAAATTTATTTGATTCAAATAACCGATTACTTGACTATTATCAATTAAATATTTAGTTGAATCAAATAATTTTTATTTAAATTAATTGAATTATTTATTTAAATGAATATTTGTTTCAAATATATACTAAAATTATTGAATCAAATAAAATTTATTTGATTTAAATAAAAATTATTTGATTCAAGTAAATATTTAAATTTGATAATAAAAAAATAATCGATTATTCGAATCAAATAAATTTTCTCCAGTTTATTATTACTCTTATTAAATAACAGTAATTTAATTAATTAATAAGAATATGAAAGAAGATAAAATTTTCAAAGCGTCGATTTCTAATCAAATCAAAATAGTAAATTTTCACATTTATTAAATTTTTACGACATAACACTTGTTTAAATGCACACCAGGAAAGTCTTTGAAATAATGAGCAAAGCGATTATTATATAGATAGCTAAAGAAAAAGATAAAGAAAAAAAGAAATAGAATATAGATATATAAATGTAACAAATATATAATAATATATTATAATAGATCTATTAATATTGCAATTTGCAGTTCGACTTACCTGAAGAAAAATTTCTATTTATGGCCTAATTTTAAGTCTACATTGAAACGTATTATTAATTGTAATTTATTTATTAAATTAATATTTAAAAGAAATTTCATGAAATGGAAATAATTTCCTGAAATTTCCTTTTTTAACAATAAACAACTGTCATTCCGTCACAATTAAGAAAGCATAACAATAAAACTAGAGATAAAAAAATCTTTTAAAGATTTAAAAAAAAAACTGAAATTATTGATAAAATTTATTTGATTTAAATGAAAATAAAAATTTTTAATAAAAGTAAATTAAAAATTAATCAAAAATTATAAAAAATTAAATCAAAATTAAAAATAATTCTACATAGAAGGAGTGCAAAACAAAAATTTCTCTTCCTGTTTCAAAATGAAAAATTTCGAGCAAAAAATTGATTTTTTTTTTTCTAGTTGACAAATGACAGTGAAATTATTGTTTACCTGCTATACAAGCTATGATTGTTTTTAAATTATTTCTAAGGAAGAAAAAGAAAGTTTTTCTCAAAGAAAAGCATTTTTTTTTTTTTTTGCTAGATGTGCGTTTAAAAAATAATATCGCGCTTGACGCTAGTCCTATTCGTTTAAATTATTGAAGATAATTGTGAAAAAGTAATTATTTATTAATCGTATGTATAGGTACGTGAATTATTTTTGTTTTATAATTCACTTTTATAAACACAACAACAATGGCAGATTTATATCTGAATAATAAGGAACGCGGATTTTTTATACAATTTTATCGATTCCATTTTTAGTATTTTTAGTCTTCCAATGGACCAAGCACAAAAAAAGATCGACTGACTTTTGTCAATTTTTTCTCTTTTAATATCCAAAAAGCACCAATGGAGACGTTAAATTATTTTTTTATAATTAAATTTTTATTTTACTTTTTCTTTCTTTTTTTCGATTTTAACGACTGCATTTTTTTTAATTATTCAAAATTTCCCTGGAAAGCAAATTTGCAAAAATTGAAATGAGAAAAGATTGCGAAAATCTTTTTTTTTTGGTCTCGAGCAGAAGGTTTAAAAAATTTGAATTTAAAATTAAAATATTTTATCAATCATTTTAATAAATAAATTTATTTTAATTTTAATTTTTATTAAAAAAGTTATTAATTTAAAAATAAATTTATTTATTAAGATGATTGATAAAATATTTTTATTTTAAATTCAAATTTTTTTAATCCTTTTATTCGAGATCAAAAAAAGAGTTTCGCAATATTTTCTCATTTTTGTCTTCAAAATTTAATATTTAAAATTAATTTTCTCATCTTTGCCTTCGAAATTTAATTTAAAATTAATTTTTGCAATTTTTTCAAATTATTTAAATAAATTCGCAAATAAAATTTGTCTCTATTAGGTGTCGATCTTTGAAAGTGTTCATAAAATGTATAACGATTTTTAAATTATTATAAACGAAATTTATAAACGAAAAAAAGTATTCAATAGGAAATCGAATATCGAAAGAACGCTTGAATTTTCGGCTTTGTCGATAAAACAAAAAAAAAAAGAAAAGAAAAAGAAAAATGATGAAGAGACAAATGTTTTATAATTTTATATTTCAATCATTCCTTCTCTTTTTTATAATAACATTTATATAATTGTATGTGATATGTCATAATAACGAAAATTGTTCGTCTACATTATTACTATTTATATAGTTTGTACATTTCTTCGAAACTCTTTTTTTCCCATTCAACTCAGTAAACTTTGTATGTATCATTCATTATCCATTATTTGTCAAATAAACACTTAATGACAGGGAAATTATTTCGATTTTTAATTATTTTTTTTTACTCTTTTTTTTCATAAAAATTATTTTACCCTAAAATATCGATTTCTTATTTTTATGAATTTAATTTCTGATCGATCAGATTGTTTCGCAATTAATTTCAAGAAAAATGGAATATCTTCTCGAGTTAAATAATTTCTTAACGAATTGTTTATTAATTTCTCTTTGATTTTCGTGCATGGAAAATTTTTCTTCATTTTCCTTTTTGATTTGAAAAATTTGGGAAATAAATTTTCGTTCTTCCATTTTTCAGATCCTTTAAAAATAGTGTCGAGGGAAATTTCTTCGATTGAACCTTTTAATTTTTTTTTTTGTTGGGAGAAATTTAAATTGATTTATTTTGTGATCGAATGGTCAAAAGAATATTTTAAAAAATCTTTTTAATATAAAATACCTTCGGTTGAAGATTTTTGCAATTTTCTCGAGTCAAGAATTGTTTTCATCTCAATAACTTGTTGGATTTGTTTAATAGCATAAATTAGCATTACTCTATCTTGTTGTCTTTCCTTCTCGATTTTATCAATTCGACAATAATTTTCCTTTTCAGCAGTTTTCTTTTCTTTTAATGTTGCGAATAATTCCACAATTTCGTTAAAAGCTTCTTCTTGCTTTTTACTTTGATTCAAAACATTTTCCTCTTCCCACTGAATTTCTTTAGTTCGTTTATTTCTCTCGCTCTCCAAATATTCCAAAGATTCGAATTCTTCATTTACTAATTTTTCCAATTCCTCGATCTGGAAAAGTAAATAAAAAATTATAACCAAAAATAATTAAATTATTTTGTTAA
The DNA here is from genome assembly GCF_015476425.1 of Leptopilina heterotoma. Lineage (NCBI taxonomy): Eukaryota > Metazoa > Arthropoda > Insecta > Hymenoptera > Figitidae > Leptopilina > Leptopilina heterotoma. The sequence goes on from NW_025111062.1 coordinate 319,698, forward strand.
AGAATAAAAATAATTAAATAAATATTGAATTATTAATTATGTATTAAAAAAATACTTAATTAATAATTATTAAAAAGTACTTAATTATTAATTAAATTAAACAGAAAATTATATTTTTTTACCTTTTTTAATGTTTGAATTTGATTTTCTTTAATTTGAGAAAATTTTTTAAAATAATTATCGTAGGATTGTTGAATTTCATCAATTTCCCTTCTTTGTTGTTTAAGATTTTTAATTATTAGTTGAAAGTTTGTAAAACAATTATTTTCCAATTGATGAGAATTATTTTCTGTGGAATATTTTATGCGACACAAAATTTCATCAGTCTTTTTTTTTAAAAAAAGGAAATTAAAATTAAAAAGTTTATTTCAATAATTACTTTGTGAAAAATTAAGATCTTTAATTATTTATACAAACTTTTTTTATTTCCTCGCTAATGAGATTCAATGCTTGTTTAACTTTACAAGAACTGAAATTTTTTCTGGTTTTATTTCTATCAGAATTTGTAATTTTCAGTTTAACATCTTCTTCAAACATCTAGAAAACGTGTAATAATTATACATTATTTATTATTAATTATTAATAACTATTCATATTAATAATTCTATTTTCATAATTGAAAATTAATTTTTAATAACTTTAAATTTTTTAATTAAAGTTAACTAAAGAAAGATTGTTATCTTCTTCCACCTTTAATTTTAAATAATTTAATTTAAATTATAATTTAATTATTTTTCAATTATTAAAATTATTTGTTATTATTAATAATAATTATTATCATTAATAGGACTTCCGGTTGGGATAGCGAACTGAACGTACGCGCGTCATTTCGGTGAGCGTTATTTCGGGAATAATTATCAATTTAGTGAGTGCACAAGTTTCAAAAGGAGTTGTTTGAAGAGGGAAACATTTAGTGTTTAGGTGGAAGTGTTATCTTTACGAACTTTAGCCTTTTTCTTGTGTTATTTGGGGCAAGAGAAATAGGAATGGAAGGTGAAGAGGTTAGGAAACCAGAGGAGCAAAATGGCAAAGCTTCCGGTGGAAATTCGGAGAAAGATGGGGAGATGGAGCTGCCGAACGAAAACAGTAGTGCCACCTCAGCGAGCAGTAGTGAACCACGAGTGAGGAAAACAAACATGGCCGAAAGAGTAAACAATCAGAAAAACCAGAAGGTTATTGAATGGAAAACACCGCAAAAGCGGGGACGTGGAAGGCCCTCTAAACAAATGTCAAATCAACTGACAAGCAGTAAGATAAAAAGTAAATCGTTGTTGCGAAATTATCTACAAGTGCAAACCTCTAGGGGAAAAAACGGGAATGTATCTATTTCTAGTGAAGGTCAGAATACAAGTGGAGCCGAAGTGTTAAAAGATTTACAAAGAGAAGTTTTTGAAAAAATGTTAAATGAGTGGTGGGACAAAAAAGTGGAAAGAGAGTTCAGGGAGGTCAAGGGTCAAATTTCAGAGCTAAGGGATAGAGTTATAAGAGATGAGGCAGTGGAATCCGCATTAGTTAAAGCTAGGGAGCGAGAGAAAGAATATCAGAAAGAAATAGAATCATTGAAAGAAGAGTTAGCAACGATGTCTGCGCGAATTAAAGAACAAGGGATTTTAAGGAACACAGTTGATGTGACACAGGATTATCGTGAGCCAATAATTGTTGCTTCAAGGAATATCTCAAACGATAAAGAGGAATGTGAGGATGATAATAATAATAATGACACAGTGGACACGAATATAGAAGTAAGTGATTTGAAAGTGCTGAATAAAGATGCAATGGGTGTAAAAGTTTTATCAATGATTAGTAGTAGTGAATTAGAGTGGGAAATGAAGGAAAGGAAATCAAGAAAGAATTGTATCATGGTAAGAGGATTTCGCTCAAGAGGGAAACATTTAGGAGAACAAATAAGATCAGTGTTGTTTGACCTGACAGGTGTAAATATTGAGATTAAAAATTTAAGGCATGTAGCGGGAGGGTCACTGATCACGCTTAATTCGTGGATAACAAAGCGAAGATTAATGGAGAATAAGTATAAGTTGCGAAACACGAAGATAACAATAGAGGACGACTTGACTTGGAGAGAACAGGAGATACAAAATCGAATTAAGGAGGAAGTCATGTTAGCGAGTGAAGTGGGAGCTGTAAGCAAATTTTCGTATATGAAGTGGACAATTAATGACAGAGAATTCACCTGGAATGAAGAAAAAGGTGTAATCGAGGGGTTTCGTAACCAGGAGGGGAGGCGCTTCGAAAATAATAACAGATTCGATTAACGGAGTGGTCTGGAACATCGCCGGAGGTATGAAGATATTAGAGACTTGGGACTTTTTAAAACAATTCGACATCGTCATTTTACAAGAAACCTGGATCACCGAGGAGAAAAATGAATCCTTTTTAAAAATTTTAGATGTAGATTATATATGGGAAACGAAATGTGCTGTTAAAACTAACAATAAAGGGAGGGCAAAAGGGGGTCAGTTGGTGGGAATAAAAAAGAATGCATGCAAAGCTGTGAGTTTGGAAGAATGGGAGTATGGAATTGTAATAAAAGCGCATGAATTTGGTGAGTGGGGTAATACTGTTAACATGATCACAGTTTACAATAATGTCGGAACGTCCAAGGTTGTAGATAGTTTGAGACCAGTATTAGACAGTTTTCAAGACAAAGGGGAGGGATTGATAATCTTAGGGGATTTGAATTCCAGGATAGGAGAGGAACTCGGGGGGAGCGAAATAGATGAAGAGGCTCCAAGTAAAAATTATTATAGAGTGCGTACATCAGAGGATAGAACTGTAAACGGTGAAGGAGTTAAATTATTAAGGTTTTGTGAGGAAATGGGGTTAAGGGTTCTTAATGGAAGAATAAACGGAGACACTCAAGGAAAACTGACGCGTGTAGGGGAGGAAGGAGGTTCGGTCCTTGACTTAATAATTGAGTCTGATGGAATTGGCGATTCTCAGGTGAAAGAAATCAAAATACTACCAAGGATAGAGTCAGATCATTTTCCAGTGACATTTAAATTGCAAGTTAAAAGTAAGCGAAGACAGAAGGGTATAATGAAGGGTAACGATAAACACACGGTAAACACAGATTGCGAGAATCAGGAAGATCGATTGGTATGGGACAACAAAAAGACGCAAGAGTACAGAGAGGCATTAGAGAAGTTGTGGGAACAAAAAGTAATAGTTAATGAAGGGGAATGGTCAAATGCATGGAATGAAGTTAATCGAGCAATTAAATTAGCTGCAGAGCAGGTAGGAATGATTAGAAAAATAAAGAGGGGAGGGAGAAATCAGGGTAGAAAGAGGAATGAAGAGGAACAGAAGCTGAAAAAAGAGGCTTTTAAATGCTTGAAAGCTTACTTGAAAAAGAAGGGGGTTAAAGAAAGGGAAGAGTTTAAAGAAAGTAGGAAAAGGTTAAGGGAATGGCGAAGAAATAAGAAACAGCAAGAAAAAGAGGAAAAATGGGAAAGGGTAATCAAAAGTAAAAATATGAGTGAGTTTTGGCAATCATTGAATGGTTTCAGGCCGAGGAGAAAATGTAAAGGTATGGGCATCAAAAAAGAGGATTGGAAAAAACATTTTATGAAACTCCTAGGTGGGAAAGATCAGAATTCAGAAAATACACCAATGGAAGGGGAAAAGGAGAATTTTCAGGGTGAGCAAGAAGAAGAAGAAGATATTCAAACTTCAACTTCAGAATTACCTTCAGAAAACATCGAGGGGTTTGATGCAGAGGAGGATGAATGGGACATCAAGCTAAATGAGGACATCGAATTCGAAGAGCTAGGTAAGGTCGTTAATAGGCTAAAAAAGGGAAAAGCAGCAGGAGAAGATGGAGTTTCTATTGATTTTATTAAAGGATTACCGGAAGTTTGGGCCAAAGAGGTCCATAGAGTATTAAATGGAATGTGGAAAGATGGGGTGCTGGGACCTGGCTGGGAAAAAGCAAGAATATTCCCTATTCACAAAGAGGGAGAAGAGCATGTAACGGGAAATTACAGAGGTGTATCATTGCTGGATGTGGGGTATAAAATTCTAGCTGCTGTTTTGGATGAGAGGTTAAGAACTTGGATGGAAAAGAAAGGAAAATTCGAGGAAAGTCAAGGAGGATTTAGAAGGAAAAGAGCCACGCGTGATCACATCTGGGTTTTAAATTCGTTAATTAACAATAAGCTGAAAAGTAAAGAGGGAAAATTACATGTAGCCTTTATAGATTTGAGGAAAGCCTTCGACACAGTGGACCGGCGTATATTATTGAACAAAATATGGAAATTGGGTATAAGAGGAAGAATGTTCAAAATGATTGAAGCAATTTATAGCAAAACACTTAATGAGGTCATTACTGGAGAGGGGTTAACAGAGCATTTTGTTACAATTAGAGGGGTCAGACAAGGGTGTCCACTTAGTCCACTACTTTTTAATATATTCATTCAAGATATGGACGAAATATGGGAAAAAGAAAATATAGGGGGAACGGTCATAGGGAAAAAGAAAATATTCGTGCTAAAATTTGCTGACGACTTGGCTTTAGTAGCAGACTGGGCGGAGGGACTGAAGGAAATGCTGAAAAAACTCGAAAAATATGTAAGTAAAAACAGACTGGAGGTAAATGCAGATAAGTCTAAAGTAATGGTGTTCAGAAATGGGGGTAGAAGACGGCAAGCGGATAAATGGGAAATAGAGGGTAAAGCACTTGAAGTTGTTAACGAATATAAATATTTAGGATTTTGGTTTTCCACAAAGAATTCGTACTCAAAACATGTCCAAAAATTGGCGGGAAAAGCAAGAATGGCAACAAACTCAGCATGGGGAATACTAAAAAGGGCTAGAATTAATAATTTAGGGAAGCGATTGTATTTAATGGATACTTTAGTGAAGGCAGGAGGATTGTACGGGGTAGAGATTTGGGGGTGGAAAAGGAGGGAAGAAATAGAAAAATTACAAGGAAGATTCGTCAAGATGGCAATGGGTATTAATGTCACAACTCCAGACTACATATGGAGGATGGAAGCAGGCAGACATAGAATTGAAATCGAGGCAAGAAAGAGAGCAATTAATTATCTAATGACAATTGTCAAAATGGGAGAGGAAAGATGGCCAAAAATTTGTCTAAGAGAGGAGTTAAGGGGGATAATTAATGCAAACCCTTCAAATTTGGGAAAATCATTGCAGAAAATTTGCCAGGATGTTGGAGATGGAGAAACATTAAAATGGCTATGGGAAGGAGGACAAGATGATAAAGTTAAAAATAAATTGATGAACGGAGTACGAATTACACTAGATCAGGAAATTCAAAACGATTGGGGTAGAATCAGGGATTCAAAATACTGCAAGGAATACAAAATCTTAAAAAAGGCACCAGGTAGGGAAAAGTATTGGGAAGATAAAAAAATTAAAGGCGAAATAAAAGAACAATGGGCTCGACTAAGGTGTGGAAATGTGGGGAAGGCGGGTAATAAAGGGTTTCTGGATACCATGTGCAGATTATGTGAGGTTGAGGAGGAAAATATTTTTCATATCTGGAATTGTGGAAAAGCAAGGGAAATCTTAAGTAAGAAATGGGTAGATGGTGTACTAAGGTGGGCTAAAGGGAAAACAGGGACTCAGTTTGAAGATTTGTTATTAAGAACTTTGAGTGGAGAGCCGAATCTCGTCCTCATCGAGTACGCGAAAGAATTTGTAGAAAAATCAAAGACTACATGTTGTAATTTATAATTAAGAAATGATTTGTTAAATGAAGTTAAATATAACTGATGTGATTTAATGTATAGAGAATTAATACTACTATTTATAAGATATTTTAAATTTAAGTATTGCGGGAAAGTATATTGTAAAACTTATGTAAAGTGTACAATGGAGAAATAAATAAAAAAAAAAAAATAAATATTATCATTAATATTTTTTTATTAATAAATTATCAAAAGTTACAATTTGATTGATATGTAATTAAATTAAAAATTCTTCAAACCTTTCATTTTTGTTATGAAGGTGTTTTTGAGGAATATTTGAATATTTCTAAATAATTCACTTGTTCTTTAATAATGTCCCAGTCACTCATATTTTGCATTCTTTTTAATAAATTCTCTCTATAGACATCTTCGTTCATCTGCTGTAATTTTATTTTATATTTTTAATTAAATTTCTTATAATTAAATTATTTATATAAGAAAAAAATTTAGAATATTTTCGAAATAAAATTAAATTTCTAATTAATTTTTAAAACTCTAGAAAAAATACTCACTGAAACTTCAATCCTCGCTTGTAAATCATTTTTAGTAAGTGAATTTTCGAAAATTTGATTCTGTAATACTTGAAATTTTACGTTTTGAATGTGTAATTTTTTAATAATTATTTTTTGAATCTGGACGGAAAGAAAATTTTAATTTTTATGAAAATTATATAATTAAAATAAAAATAATATATTTATATAAATTTTATTTAAATATTTTATATAAATATTTATATACATATATAATGAAAAAAATTGTATTTACTATAAAAAAATATATATAAATAGGAACTTTTAATTTAATTAAATCCAAGTTTTTTAGTTTTACTTCAGATATTTCTACTGCTTGGAAATCGAATATTTTCTGTTTTACAAATTCTCTTCGACAAAATTGAAATTTTTTATTGCAATAACAACGGTTTGTTTTATTGTAAATTGAATTACAAATTTTATTACTCTTCTTTTTACTAAAATTTCCACTTATTGACCAAAGACTTAAAAGTTGTAAATATTCCTTTAATTTTAATTTCTAAAAGATGATGATTTCATTAATTTTTGAAAATTATACATTTTTTGAAATTAATAATTTTTAAATTATATTTGAAATTATAAAATTTCTTTAGACAAACTCACTTTCTCTGGATTGCATAATTTATCTTTTCTCAGCTTATTCATTAAAGATTTATTTTGATAATAAAAATAAATAATTTATACCTAATATTAAATAATAATGTACTATAGCTTAGAATCAACCTAAAAAGACTTAAAGTAGAAAAGTAATCAATGAAACTATCAACAAGTTGAAACAGTATTTATTTTTAGTATTATTTTTCTTTGGGTATTTAATCTAATATAACAAAATACATATCACACCATTATTTAAAGAAACTTCATTTTTTCTTTAGATGGAATTTTTTGAAACAATTTAATTTATAATTTAAAAAATTCCAATTTTTTTCATAAGGGTTCCGCGTCACATTAATACGGCCCTGGCTTCTGATTAATACCGCCGAGTTCTTAGTATTCCCCTCCAAGTCACCGGTCTCCCCACCAAGTCTCCCATTTCCAACTATAAAAGTCAGACGCCCGGCGCCAGATTTCTCATTTTCCCGAAGTTGTGTCAGCAAATCACTCTCCCATTTAATTTTTTACGTCGACTAAAAATCACGAAAACTACAAATAAAAAAAGGTTAGAAAATGTTTATGGCTAGTAAAATAAGTTTTATTTTCTTTAAAATAGTTGCGACATATAGTAGAAACTACAAAGACTTTTGAGAATTACAATTTAATATTCAAACATAATTAATTCTAATATAATATAGGTTCGATTGTTTGTTCAGTTTTAGTGCTATCGTTATTTTATTTCTTCCGAAAGAATTAAGAAAAATCTTCCCCAATTTATTATTACATATAAGTAACACAACGGGAGTAATCCATATTTTATTCTCTCACAGATCTCAATACAGTAAAATATGATATTGAAGTTCGAAGAACCTTTAAGAAGAAGAAAAATTAATTTCACCATTATTTTCTATAGTAATAATAATATAAAAATTATTTTCTCGGTTAAAAATTCTTTTTTAATTCTCTTTTTAGAAATTTACATACCCCGGTAAAAAACTGTACTGAAAGTTTAAATATTCTACCGACAATAAGTGTTGTGGGTTCAGCTCCTCTTCTCATTATTATAAGTAGTAATTTTCTTGAATGAATGGACAAATTATACCAATTTGCCGTACATCTAATAAAATTAATTGTTCAGTTACATGAAAAGTAAAAATGCCCTGAAAAAAAAATGTGACACTGTATGAAGATGTTTTATTATAAAAGAAATGAACTTTAATAGCTAGTTTATTTAACTCCAAATGAAAAAGTAAATTGATGGAAATTGAGATATACATGTTGCTAAACAGACAACAACTGCTGTCTGATAAATGTTGATTTGGTAGAGTTAAAAATAAAATATGAAGTATTTGAGTTGTTGCATATATTCCAAATCTTATGTTACCGTCAGGATTTTCTACACTCATCATATACTGAATAGAATCATTAAATTAAAAACTAAACTGATAACTGTTGTAAGAATTAATATTTATAGAATCTTACCTGAACCATCGTAACGCTCAAGTCTACTATACTAAACCCAAATACAAAAAGATAGGTAGTGGAAAATATTTCCTGTATAGTATCTATAAATCTTGAAAAGTACAAGGTTTCAATTAAGTGAAATCTAATTTGCCACTTGTATTTTTTATTATATTGATACAAACATTAGAAGTTCTCTGTGCATTTCCACGCAGGTTTTAATTTCGCGATGGAGTTTCTTTTGTACATCAATATCATCACATAAATCAGGATGATCATTTATGACACAATTGAGCCTATCTCTGTGAACAATAAATATTCTAACAGACTTATAAATTTACTATGATGATCACAGAAATCAATTTTCAAAAGTTTTATTTAATTCAAGGGAGGATGTACGTCCAAGACGATCAGAAAAATAAATTTATGGTTCATTAGATTAGAACCTTTTCTCCTGTCTCAAAAATGTATACATCCCTCCTTGAATAAAACAGTGTTTAATTTACAAGAATTAAACTAAATTTTAATTTACCCTATAATTTTAAATACCCCACTGGCATGTTCGAGAGTTATCAAAAATAACGTATCTCCAACTACAATTTCATGAGTGCACATAGATGCAGTTAAATAACTGAAAATCATAATAAAGTTGTGATGTTTCTTCGGAACCAGACCAAACTCAAACATATTAACCATTTCTTTTGATTCATCAGCCATTTTGAATATTTTCATTATCAGCGGAATAGAATATGTTATCATGTAAATTAGAACATTTCCATAGAGACCAACTATAAATAAATAATTAGTAGATTTTCTTGTTATATTTCATTTCTGTAATTAAAAGAAAATATATGAGTAGATACTCATGTATAAAATGATGTAAAATCTGCACTGTCTTCCATATTTGTGAAGAATATTAATTCCACGCTCTGACGATTTATCCCAATGTTTTTGTATTTGCCAAAAAATGTAGTTTAGCTGAGAAGTAATTGTATAAATAATTATTTCACTAACGAAAGAAAGTAATTACTTTTATATTAAGAAAGTGGTTCTGCATAATTGAAGACATCAATTTTTGTTATCCACTCCCTCATGTTTGATAATTTATTTTCTTTACTCAATGATGAAAAATTTAAATTACTTGTTTTAACTTCATATTGTTATTGACAGAAATAATTAGACTCATTGCTCCATAGCAACATGGTGGTATGCACTTTAATAGCAAATCTACATTATCAAGTTTCTCTACCAGTCCTGCAAACTAATAATAATAATATTTCTATTGAATTCCCGAATGTATTATTTTTCGAAAGGATCATTTTCCCGAACATCATTTTCTCCGCATTGGTATTTCCGCTTAGATATTTAGTGGAATTAATTATACCGATATTTTCTTATGCCTGGATATTTTCTTATTTTCTATAATGTCTGGACCACTTCATTTTAGATTTTTTTGATATATATGAGAGAGGAACAAGATGTGTCATTCGGAAAGATCTATTCGGGAGAATGATCATTGGGATAAAATTCATTCGGAAAATTTATTCTTTATTCAGGTGTGCGAATACTCAAATATCTGTATTTAATACTGTATTACCTGAAAAATTACTCCACCAAGTACGATTAGAAAATTAATGAATTTTATTATGTTATTTAACCACTTGGGAAGAGATGTATTGTGTCCTGAAATAGTTAACATTGGTCTGGCCACACTGTAATATGGATTCTCTGCTATGTTCATTTTTTACCTGCTGTATACGCAATGTTGTCGATGGGTATAATGCGAATGGTAGAAGTACGTATGGATACCCCAACTACTCGTTAAGAATTCTGAATTCATTATGCGTTCTTAAATATTCAATCGCGAGAAATTGTATTTCAGGAAAAGCTACACCAATGTACAATTATAAATAATTGCTCTCCTTACAGTGCCTAAAGTTGCCTTTCAGAAAGTTGACAATACCTGTAATTATAATAATAATAAGTTACAAAGATTTTACCATTTTAAGGAAAGGAAATTTAATTTATACTTCTGAATTAAAAGGTCTATTGATTTCGTTGATGTGACTATACCAGGATTTAGTCTTTGCGTCCTTTTCATTGACACAATTCACTGCATGGAAGCATATTTTCTATTCTATGAAGGAGAATCGTCTTCGTCTCCGATTTTTTTGAAACATTTCCGAAAGAGATCTTTACCAAGAATTGGGACATCATCTGTACAATGATCTTGATACTTTGTGGAGTCCTGAGGAAATTTTGAAAACATTTGTAGAATGGTACGTGGAAAAATTGAAATGATTATTTCCTCTCCCTTTCTCTACTCGAAATTAAAAATTTGGTTCTTTTACCGCTCTTTCTAGTAATTTTCCTTTTCTTGTCCGAAATCGACATTTTTATTGTAGAATAATTTTATCCTTAAATGAAAAGAGTATAGACATGCAAATTAGGTAAAGAAAGATATTTAATGGCAATTTAATAATTGCAATTTATTAGTAAGGGCACTGTGTTTCATTCATACGGCCCTGGCATACCGCGGGGTTCTCGGCGTGAGCGCAGTCGCTCCAAGTCTCCCCACCAAGTACGAGTAGCGAAGCTCCGCCCTCATTCCCAACTATAAAAGTCAGACGCGCGACAGCAGACCTCTCATTTCCCTGAAGCTGCCTAAGTGGAAAGAACTCTCCGATTAAAATTTTTATACCATGAATTTCACCTATACCACACCAAAAATCATTTATCATTCTTCATATTCAATATTTATTGTGATTTCTTGTAAAATTCCTGGAATTGGTGAGTTATTTGTTACATCCAGACATATTTTAAACTTTACTAATTATCATAAATTGTTATTATCCTTATTTGTAGTTATTTCAGTACCAAATTTGCAAATCCCTGTTTCGCTACCTAATCCACCATTTAATTTTATTACTAATCAGTAAATACGAGAAATTAGTCTTTACATCCTATTCATTAACACAACACAAATATCGTTCATACGATATCTTGGACACTCCTGGGCGCAGACTTTATTTTGATTCCGAAAGAGTTTACCTACCTTCGTTTTTCGGTACCCGAAGTACTATACTGCTTGAGCCTGATCTTCGAGTGCAGCAGAAAATAAAATTATACTTTCGCCGTTGAGTTATATGGATAGAGAAAGAAAAATTAATAATGGTAAACAAGCGGAACTAATTTTAAAGAACAGAAAAAATTTGCCGTCACAGTTAAGTAATGATAAAATAATCTTGGTTTGTAAAAGAACAATTGACAATGATTGACAAAACTAACATTAATATATTTCATCTGTGATAGACAAATCCATTTTATGATATTAAAGACAATGAGTTTACTTATTTGACATATAATACAGACTCTATACCACATTTATTTTCAGATTAAGCGTCTCTGCCTGTTTGTAGGCCCAAATTGACCAAAAATTAGAGTTGTGCAAAATGCTCGATCGAGTATTTTCAAGCTTTTCGTTTTTCTAACAGAGCTGAGCAGAATCAATTCGAACTTGAACCAAATTCCATCCGACACGTGCAGTATAAAAGCTAAAATAATTTTGAGCACTTGAATTTTTCGAGCACTCAAATATTTTTGAGTAACTAAAAAATTTATAATGCTCGAGTATCGAGCCCGGCTCGAGCTTTTTGCACACATCTACCAAAAATATTATTTATATTGAAGTTGAGGGCTCTGAATCTGTGTCCGTGTCACCGTCACTGCGACGCTCATTCTTTAAGACGCTACTCTCAGGCCAATTTGCAGTGACGATTTGACAAACTGTTGGAGAATTTTCATAATTATCGGCAGTCTCCAATCTGATGTAGGGGGCTTTTGTTCCCTTTTTGTTTCTTAAAGATGTACTCGTACTTCTTGGCCATTGTGGAGCTTTCTTTGTATTTTCCGTAAAATTAGTATCTATTTTTTTTCCATCTGATGTTGGTGAGTTTTTATCAGTTTTCGGTGACGTGTCGCCAGTTAAATATTTCTTCATCCATTTCGGTGGTTCACTGGCGTAAGCGTGTGTTTTTTTGGTATACTTTGGACTGGAGAGTATCAACGGACACTCCGTCTCAATAACTGTTGTGATTACTTTTTCATTTTCATCGAAATTACTTTCTAGGTATTTCTTTTTTGGTATTGTCACTTTATTGACTTTGGCCAATCCGGTTGTTGATCGACCGCCCTCGAATTTCGTTTCAGTTTCGTAGGTGTATGCAAAATGACGTTGAATGTGAACCGGTTCCTCTTTCACTGTATTTTCATTTTGTTTTGTACTGTCACGTTTGGAGAAGAAATCTTTCTTGTCTGCACTTTCCTTTCTTCCGAGTAAAAGTTTTCTCCCTCGGTTTTCCTTCTTGCCAAATGTTTCGATAACAATAGAGTGTTCTTCAGTAACTGACATTCGGGCATTCTTGTCAGCCACTTTACCAAGGGCAAGTGAGAGTGAATTTTGCCTTGTGGTGCACGCGGTGATGCTGTGCCTTTGTTTTAATATCGGTGGATCGAGGAGTCTCCGAAGACTCGCGCTTCTTATTTCCGGCACTGAGAGTCTCTCCCTTGGCGGTGGTTTTGGCAAAAGAAGCATTGGCGGTGTGATTGGTAAATTCGTGGAATTCTTTCGATATGGAATGACATTTTTATCGGACGGATGTAAAATCGGAGTTGTAGTTATCTTCAAAACGTTCTCAAGCCCCTCGACCGTGGGACTTTTTGCCTTGAGATTTTGAGGCACTCCGAATAATTTATTTTGATTAGACATTTCAATGGGGGAACTGGCAATTGGCAAGAGTGATGATCTGCGTCTTCCTGATGGAGGATTTAATTGGCTGTCCAAGCTGAACCTCTGTTTTGGAGTTCCAGCCATCGCTGCCAGATCGTTTTTAGTCTCCAACTCGGGAATGGAAAATCTATCACGATTAAATTGAACCAAATAATTGGACCAGTCTTTTTGTACTCGATATCGAGCCACTGATCCGAAATCTAATTGTGACAGTCGTTCTCGCTTTGAAATGTGTTGCATTGTCCCTAGAGGCGATGTACTGAAACCTGGAATTCGTTTCTGCTTGGCAAATGTTGGCGAACGGAGGAATGACGCTAGATCTCGCTCTGTAACTCCTAGAGACGGTTGCGAAAGTCTTTGCTGGGAAATGGTGACAGGATAGTAATCGCCAGTGACCAAAGTTGGTTGAGAAAGTCGTTCTCTTCTTCCACTTTGGATGTTACTCCGAGAAACTCGGGATAATCGTGGACTTATGAGAGATCCACGTTCTGGTTCCTTGGAATTGAGGCGTTCTTCTTCTTGCAAACTGGAAAATGATTGTCGCGCTCCAATTGCACAATCGAGAGTTATGGGAAAATTACTGGGACACAATGTAGGCTGAGACATTCGAAATCGTCGATCTGCTCGTCGACTTTCGGTGTATGGACCAAGGAAACTTGTGAGATTTGGTTGTGAATAGCGGCTCCGACCACCGGGTGATGGAGAAACTGATTGTTGGCTAGCTGATTCCGAATTGCTCATTGCCGTACTGGAGGGATCTTCAATTTCAATCTCTAGATGAGTTCGAGGAATTTCTGGCAGAGGATGGAGATCGGGATGAGAGAGTCGAGTCATTCCCTTTCTTCCGGTGCCTTGGTACTTTCGCAAATGGTCATCCAGGTTGGGTTGAGAGAGGCGGATACATGGATTTGGAGGAAGAGGTCTAAGATTTAAATACCAAAGATCCCGTCGGGAATATGGCTCACATCAGAGAGTGCCTTCCTCGCGAAGACGACGCATAAAAACTGGCCGTACGTCTTCAAAAAATGTCGGTAGATCTAATTCCGCTGCTCGTGCAATTCCTCCATCTTTACACACCAGCCAGTAGGTGTCCATTGATCCTTTACCCTTGAAAAATTCGTATAATTTCATTATGTATTTTCTGCCCTATCTGTACTACAATTACTTCTACTTTATTGTAAGATCACAATAAAGATAGAAAATTTGGGGAAAAGTTTCTCCAGCGAATAAAATAGAATCATTTTCTCCGTTAATAAACTTTCACTTGAACAATAAAAATAAATTCAAAGTTAGGTACTTACTTTTACGTCGACAAGTCCACGATGCTCAATTCGAAATCCACCCACAGCATCTAGTGCTTTCTTCATCTCCAAACTGATGTGAATTCTCAAAGCTGAAAAAAAAATGCAAATACATTGCACAACCTAATTGAGATTTGTACTTATAATAATAATTGAGGATTCAATTAGAAATTACCTTCTCCAGTTGATTCCATTCGACTAGCAGTATTGACCGTATCGCCAAATAAACAATATCGTGGCATTTTAGTCCCAACAATGCCAGCAACGACTGGTCCTGTATGAACTCCACTTCGAATTTGAAGTCGTTCTCCAGGTCGTTTCGGCACTTGGAATACAGAAGACGCTGCCAATAAATCCAAAGCCATTGTTGCAATTTCAGAAACGTGTTTATCACCTACAAAAAAGGTTCAAAACATTTAAAACAATTCAATATTAAATCCAAAATATCACTACTAAAAACTAAAATATCGTACTATCAAAACTATTATTTAGAAGTACTTTTTATTTAATTTAAAATTCTCATTTTAATCTCCAAATCTAATTAGTATTTTTTATTAGTATTATTTATCACTATAATCACTTTTTAAAACTTAATTTCCACTCATGCGTAAAATTAGTATCAGAAGAAAAGAGAATTCTCACCATTTCTAACTGGTAAGCCTGAAGCGACCATGTAGGAATCGCCTATTGTTTCAACTTTATAAACATCGTAGCACTCAATTCTCGCGTCAAAGAGTTTATAAATTGAGTTGAGAAATGTTACAACCTAGAAAAAAAATGTGTAAAGAAAACCTTGAAGCCTTATTTTTAATTAAAACTCATGCTCTAGAAAGAGAGTTTTAAAAAAATAATCTTTATTCTTTTATAAATCTTCTCAATTTTATATTTAAAAAGATCTTTGTGAACTGTTTTTAATATACTTATTATTATAATTCTAATTTAATTAAATAAGAGGCTGAATGATATGCATCATTTAACTTCCATCCTTTTGTAGCATCCATAGTGACAAATAATAATTTCAAAAGATATCTTTCTAAATTATTTTTCCCCAAAACTCTTTTTCTTTCATTCACTTTTTTTGGCACTTGTTTTAAGGATTAGCCTCGACAGTTTTATTACGGCGTGTTACAAATCATACAAACTTTACATAAAACATCATATTAGCCTTCCAATATCGGAAGTACACAAAGAGGAAAGCGGTTCACATTCCATGTGCCTGCATGTCATCAGATTACAACATATTTCTTCCTCAAAGTAGTAATAAAAATTCTTTCGATAAAACATAATCGAATTTAAGAGGGTCATCCTTCAAAAGAATTTTTGCTCCTATTTCTGACATAATCAAATTACAATTGCCTTTTTTTCTACATACCTCGAGTGGTGTATTTTCTGCAGCAATTTCCGTAAAACCAACTATATCACTAAAATATACGGTAACAGCTTCGTAGTACTCGGCCGGTACCTGTAAATTAAATTATTTTAATTTTCAATTAATCCCAGCTAATAAAATACTATGGTTATTAATTGCAAGCTAATTCATTTCAAGATGGGTTGTAAATGTAATATTTAAATACAGATAAAAGATGAAATGCATGAAAAGAAAAATAGATTTTGACTTTAATCGAACTTGTTTTTCAAGTACCTGTTGTGTCTGCTTTAATTGTTGAGCAACACTGGGTGGTAACATCTGAAATAAAAGTGTATCACTCTTTCTTTTTTCGCGTTTTAATTCACGCGCCTTTTGTGCCAGATTTGCAGCATACATCTGTTTTTTTGTAAAAATGTTTATTAAAATATATTCAAAGAATTATAAATTCTATGATAATAATTATTAATTACTTCTAACTCGTAGAATTCTTAATTAATTCTTATATATATATTAATTTAAATTTTGTAAGCAAAGCAATAGAATTATTACATTTTTCTATAAATACGTTTTCGAAATAAATTCTTTTACCTGAATTGTGCCAACTGCATTCCGCATTAAGAATATAATAATTGGAGAAACAACTAAGACCAGGACGACTATTGCAATTCCAGCAACTTCACTACTGCTCGCATCTTTTAGATTCGAATTCACATATTCTCTGTTAATTACAAAATCATTACTTTATTATAAATTATTATGGTATTTAAATTAAGTTTTTGAATAAGCTTTAAGAATAGATTCTAATTCAACAAAATTCCTATATTTTGGATTAAAAGAAGTGATTTTGTTTTGTCTGGTGTATTAAGTTGGGAACAATATAATTAGCTTAGGGCACAAGTGAACGTCAAATTTCCTCCCTTCATCTCTGTAGGATGCATAGGGAATTTGTGTGGTCTATCCTTTTGAAATAATTAACTCCTATCAATTTCATACTTTGAAAGTGAGCCAAAGCGTACCTTATCATGCGTCGTAGTTCTCGCTGAAGTTTACGAAGTTCATCAATATACGTGGCCATCGAATCAAAATAATCGATGGCGTCGTTCACGCTCGGCTCTCGTTTTTTATTTTTCAAAATCTCCTCACGTCTATAAAATTTAAATGTGTAATTTAATTTCCAATTGGGAATTATTAATAAAATAACTAATTCGTAATTAATATCGGCAATTGTCGGACGCTCTTCTAATTAATAGTCGACAAGGATCAATTTTGTAACATTCAGACCAAAAATGACTTATGAAAGGGATAGAGAGCAGAAAGGAACTTCTGCTTCTATTTTGATGAATGTTGATCAGTCTGCTGATGAGGAGGAGTGCAAACAGACTCGTACCATCTGTTTTAGATGACAGGACTAAAAAAAGGAGTATGCACCTCCAGGAAGGATTGACATGGAGATACCAAAGATATGTTGATTTGGGTCAATTGGATAAGTTGCTCTGAAGGGATCTAATTATCAAAGTTTCAGGAAAGACGTTTGTTGACGTTCTGAGCTAACTCCGTAATCCAGACGAAAGAGACTCCAACATAAAGTTTATCGTCAGAAAAATTCGTCAAAGCGGTTAAAAGCATGGAAAAGGTACAGTCGGTGGATCGAAGAGTTACTCTCGAAATCGGTGACCTAGAAGCAAGGTCCTAGGACCCAACAAGTAGGGGATGAAGCTCAAAGTTATAGTCCGGACATCCTAGAGAATTTTGAACTTTTGTCGAAATTTTAAAAACCTCCACTGGTAGTTCCGGTTTGTTTTATTATCCATAACGACCAGGACAATTCTAAGAATGTCGTTAAAACAATTCATGTCCCCGTACCCATTGCGAATGATTTTTTTTTATTTCTTTAATACGCGTTAAAGAATCAAGAAATTGAATTAAATTGAAGGCGCACTTACCATAAAAACCAATAGTCATTTAATTATTTTTTTAAATAAAGAAAAAAAAATTAAGTTTATGAGAAAAGAATTGTAAACGTGCCTGGATTTAATAAGTCCATAATTATCCATAGTGCGAGTGAGATTACTGTAAAATTGTTTGAGGCCCGGCACGTAGGTGAGAGATCCGTTAAGAAGATCTCGACCAATTGAATCGTGGCGTACGTAGCTGACATAATTTTCACCCACAAGGATTCCTCGGCCAAAGTAATTGATTCCATAAACCGATGCTATGCCAAGGCTTTCGATGCTCCGTAACAAATTTTTGAAAGCAATAAGATATCTAGAAGCAAAAAGTACAAAAGCTTTTTAATATATTTCCGATTCCTCCAATTGACTCGAAAGTTCCCTCTTTGAAAATAAAAAATTTTTATTTCAATTAAAAATTTTATATTTTCATCTTTACAAATTTAATTTTCTAAACTTTAAAAAGAAAGAAACAAAACCAGAAAGGATTTAGTTGGCTTCTGTAGAAAAAACTACTCTTGAATTATTAATTAAATCTTTTGAATTTACTGATTTCTTCTAATCTCGAAAGAGTAAAAGACTTTCAATTATTAATAGATCATTTTCTCTGACGTACTCGGTGGAATTTTTTTGTTCGATTTCTTCCAGCTTATAATGCTAGACATTGTAACCTTTTGAGCGTAAGTCTTTACAGATGAATGGTCACTTGACTCTTTTCATAGTCTTTTTTCCCCTTGACTAAATTAATCTTGTATTTAAAAATTCATTTTAAAATTCATATTAAAATTCAATTTTGTGAAATAAAATTCTCTAAAGATTACTTAAATATTTTTTTTTGGAAAACAACATTACCTCCATACACCACTATTATCAGTCTCTTTAATTTGATTAGTTAGATGATCTAACATTGCTGCATTTACACTTGTGTACCAAGCCATTACTTCCGTTATGCTCTTCTCCTCGGAGCTTATTCTCTTTCTGAAACAAAATTTATTTCCTATGGTATAAGAAATAAAAAAAGTTTTGAAAAGATAAAGACATTTTTATCCCATAAATGCGAGCATAAATGATAAAAGTTGTGCTGATATTTTTAGGGAATAAAAGATATTATTAAGAAAAAAAAAATGGTTAATGAGAAAATGATAGAGCGAGGAAATTTGTACGTCAGATATGATATGACACGTAACGACAATAAGCGCATGACGAAAATTAATAACGAAACAACCAATCGTTGAGGAGGGCTGCTTCTGCTTTTCTAAAAATATGTCAGATGCTCCGAATGTTCAATCATGTATAACACCCCTCGAACTTAAAAATGTGTTTGTATTCACGTACGTAGATTACACAACTACATTGATTATAAATGCTCTTGTCTGCGAAAGTATCGTCAGCGTATTTACTTTGAACGAGTTTATTACGCCCCGTTGTGTACGATACGGATCAATTTCGACCATTTATCTTTTTAAATACACATTATCCAGGAGAGATTTTTTTAAACTAGAAAACTTCTGTTTTAACCAGAACTCCTGGTTAAATTGTCCACATTAAAAAAAATTCAAAATGGTCATTGGAATCATTGATTTGGAATGTGATTGTCTTAGCGTCTTGGAAACTCAATATAATTGTGTTCTATTATTTTACTACAGATACGTTGACGATACGATCATTTGCATTCATAGGGAGCATATTGAATTGGTCAGTAACACAATTAATTCTTACAATAATAATTTACAATTCACTTTATGTACTACAAATATTGATCCTCAAATTAATTTTCTACATGTCACTTTAAATGGTATAAAAAATAATAAATAATACCAAAAGTCAACCTCTTCAGGTAGACTTATATTGATTACTTCTCAAATCATCCAATTCAAGAAAAAATCAATATTGTGCATAACCTTGTTGACAAGAGTTCTTCTTATTTTGCCATTAAACAAATTCACTAAAATTTGTTTATACCATTCAACAATTTCATTTTCACTAATAACAAAAACTTTAAGACCATTATAATTATTAATCAAAATCTTTAGTCAACAGTAAAATTGCGTAGAGACCAAACCGAGGAATTTGCATTAAACGAATGTTGTTTACAAATTTAATGGTAAAAGTTACAAATTACATTAAACGGATATAAGCTTGATTTCAAAATAAAATGACCTGAATTAAATTTTATTTTCTTCGTCATATTAAACACGATAATAATATTAAGAGTATAACACAAAAAAACAAATTTAATCCTGAAAATTTACATCTTTTAGTAATTTTAAAAACCTTTTAGAATTTTCCTTCCACAAAATTTCTATATTTTCCTCTCGAATTCTTTCATTTAATTGAAATTTCAATGGCTCGATTTTTTTTTTGCAACATCAAAGGATTCTAAAGGATTTTAATTTTCAACAAAATGTAGCGCATTACATTTTTATATATTTGAAAAATATTTTTCCATTCTCGATTATATTTCAACATGCAAAGAGAATTTTTTTATTAACCTGAAATCATTGAGTTGCTCTAAAAATGCTTCTCTGGTAACTACATCATACGTTGAAATTTTGCTCTCATCACTTGGAACGGATACCAATGGCCACGTTGTCATGTTATAAAGTGTCTCGTCAGTTTTTAAAAAACGTTGCGTTAAATTGGACCTTAAAAATAGGAAATAAAAAATGACATTTAAAATTCACCTTAAAGTAAAAGAGTACATTCTTTTTATTTGTTTTTGGGTTTTTATACCTATAATTTTTTATGGGTTTGTAAATGAGTTTGTAAATCTAAAAAAAATTATGAGGGTCTTTTCGAGAAAGATTAGGATCGAACTCCTTTATTGGGAGGAGAAAGAAAAAAAGTAAATTTTCTCTTTAGTGCGGAAAAAAGAAGTAGTAGATAAAAATAAAGAAGAATGAGAAAAAGAAGAAGCCTTCTAGAGTTAATGAAGACACATTTCTTATCATGAATCCACAGGTAGATATTTACATTGTAGCAAGACGTTGGGTATTGATTTTATAGTGTCCACGTGGAGAGACTGGGTCGATAGGTAACACATCAGTGATCGTCTTCATGGTGACCTTATATTTCAGATGAAGGGATAAAGACAGTCTAAAAATGAGCATCTCAATTCATATCGCAATAGATCATGTGAAAATCCCCCACCACAGGGATATTCGAAAAAATATTTTTACAATAATGAAAGTTAAAAAAAAGTTTCCTACTCGAAACTAATGTGAATTTTCAATTTATTTAAAATTAATAATAGTATTAAAAAATCATTATTCAATCCTGTAAAGTGAATATAAAAAGAAGAAATCTTTAAATGAATAAAATCAGTGTTACTGCGAGGTCAACTCAATAATGTGTATTACTTCGAACTAAACGAATTGAAAACTTGAGGCCAAGGGTAATGCATATTGTAAATTAGGAAGACTTGGAGAAAATAAAATAAAAGTGTTTCTGTTTTGAAATTTCGATTTTTAATTGCGAAAGCGAACGGTAAACTAAACTTAATTATCTGATAGAAGGTCATTTACCTTCCTTCAATATGTTAAGATTCTTGGGAAAAATTTGTATAGGGGACAAAAAGAAGCTTCTTATTAGATTTCTCAAGGGGACTTTTGTTGTTCTTAAGGGTAACCTTCTCAAGTTACATGATCGGGACTTTTAATTGAAGCAATAACACCTACATAAAAGTTTCTCTATAAGCTTCTGTTTTTGTTCTCTCTCAACAGCATCACCATTGACGCTTAAGTTTCTAAATAAAAGTTGCAGCACTCCATCTATTTTCATTTACGGAAGCGGTAGGTTATACGGACTCTTCCTAATTGATCGTTTACTATATATATATATATTTATTTTCCTATATATATGTGTGTGTTGAGATTGAAGCTCGATAGTGGAAGGTAAAATATACCATTAGGGGAATATAGTGTAGAATATTGTCTCATGAAAAAACAATTCACTAAATTATGTATACAAACATATACGGATTTTTGAAAGGTTTATTTATTTTTACAATTATTATTTTTACCTCAAGGTACTTCCATTCGTGTAAATGTAGAATGCCACTTCTGATCTTTCCTGTTGCATTCTCGTCACGACTTTACCCAAATCTGTTGCTATTGTCACCTGGAAAAGAGAGTTTTGTTCTTTTTAGAATTAAAACCAAAGTCAGGATGGTTTAAAGGAGCTTTTCTTTTGTTTTTGATCAACGTAATCGCTGGAATATCGTTTAATAATTTTGGTGTGCCCGATGTCATCCTAATAACACAGAATGACTTAATTATGATGGTACCCCTTCTGGGCAATCCTAAGAACTCTAAATAACCCATTTTTTATTTTAATGTCTCTGTATTGATGCTGTACGACTTTTTATACTGATATTCCTTTGCTGTCATCCTAATGATGCTGTATGACCCATTTATGCTGAATGTCTCTTGAAGTCATTCTAATGATGCTGGACGACGCAATTACGTCATTTAGTACTATTATGATATCTCTTAATTTCCCCTTTATGATTCTACAATCTACATCATCTAATTATGATACTTAGGTATCCCTAAGTCATCCGCACAATGCCAAATGATTCCCTTTTTTCATTTTTTTAAATGATTAATAATCTTTCTGGTATTTTTAGGAAAATTTTCAACTATCAGATATTTTTATTCGAAGCACACATTATTTGCATGTAATGTGAGATATAAATTTATAATAACATCATGAGGAAAACATTCTGTTCTCGTCACGTTTGTCAAATCGATCGAGACATGATCCTAGCATCACAATTATTGATATTTTACTGCACATATATATGGTCTATTGAAACTGCATTCCCAATGGCAATAAATTCCAGGAAACACTCAATAAATACCAAATGGTTTTTTAGATTTACCTTTCATCACTTATACCTATAGATATCAAATATTGCTAAAAGCCGAACAATTTTTCTCAACGTTCATCTATATTTCATTGATTGAAACAATCTTTTAATAGACAAATTCGATTCTTATACACTGAAAAAAAAGTGCTGTTGAATCAAATATCTCCATGCTATTGAATTCCCCGTCATTGATTCAATGACACATTTATTAATCGAAAAGTATATTGCTTAAAATGAAAAAATGAAACTGTTTAAATTAAAAGTACGGTACTGTAGAATTAATTATATTGTGCAAATTGTTTCTATAGTTCATCTATATATAGCAACAGAATAATTTATTGCTTCTTTGACATTATTCATTTGAAGCATCTAATAGGTAAATTTGAAGAAAATGCGTGTAAATTTAAATCAAATGAAAAATT
This sequence comes from Leptopilina heterotoma, assembly GCF_015476425.1. Lineage (NCBI taxonomy): Eukaryota > Metazoa > Arthropoda > Insecta > Hymenoptera > Figitidae > Leptopilina > Leptopilina heterotoma. Next base: position 342,715 of record NW_025111062.1, read on the forward strand.
GTTTGCTCTAAAGAAGCGCGCTCTGAAAACGAAAGCATATGCTTTCGTTTCAATGAGTGGTGCTATTGCGGACTGCCTATAGCATATGCTATAAAATTAAGAACACTATGTTTTGAGACATTGACAGGTACTAAATTTATTGAAATACTTACCCACATATATTTATATGTTTATTAAACCTGTCGTTTTTGAGATTCCAATATAAAAAAGTATTATTTAAATTCTTTTAATTAATTAATGACTAGTTAAATATAAATTCCCTTATATACGCGAAAAATCTCGAGCACGGTATTTAACCACAAAGTAAGTGCCCAACGTTGAGAAGCGGATGTATTACATTGCAGCGCGGCGGTTCTCGTCTATCACGGAAGTTAAGCGTCGTTGGTCGCGGTTACTAAATGGATGGGTGACCGCTTGGGAATAGCCGTATTTTTCTGACTAAAAAAGATAAGTGTGTTTGAATGTGTATGTGTGTGTGTGTGTTTAGCCGTTGGGAAAAATGAAAATAATAATAAAGATGTATATGTTAGTGTGGAAAATTGAAAAAAAGATGTGTATAAAAAGTGTTGTGTTAAAGGTGTGAGAATTAATTATAGTATATAAAAAACATGTGAACAAAAATTCCCTTTTTTCAATTTATCGTTGGTATATATTTAACCACATAAAAGAATTGAATTAACAGTATGGTGTTATTCAATCGATAGCAACAACTAAAAAAATTAAGAGTACAAATTTTTGAATCATAAAAATGATGCTTTTAAATTTAAAAGTTATAGTCATTGACTCAAAAGCATATACTGTTAAATTAAAAAATTTTGTTTATTGATTCAAAAGGATTCACCTTCGAATTAACATAGTATGCTGTCAATTTGAGAAATATGCTTTTGTTTCAAAGAAAGTGATACTATCGAATCATTAGAATCGGTGCTTTCAAAACAACAGCATATACGTTAGGCAGCCCGTTATGACACTATTCAATGAATCAAACCCATATGTCATTGATTCAACAGCATTTTTTTCTCCGTGTACTTTTGGAGTTAAATAAACAATTTTTTTTAAACTTTGGGTTGAAAAATAATAATATATTATGCATACATATTTTATCGATTATATAAATTATGTTTGTTTCCTTGGGAGAAATAAACACGAGGAGACAAGAGAGATGGGTAATAAAATTCCCTTTATTATACAAGCTTTATAAAAATGGGTTTGAATTTATTTTTTTTCGTAAAATATAGAAGATAAAAGGAGTAGAGAAAAATAATGTCCTATATTGTAAAGCGTAATAAAGGAATGTTGTCGAGACAAATAAGAAATCCGAGGATAATGAAAAGGAATAAAAATTTATTCCAGAGAAATAATAAATGTATTTATTTTCATTTATATGAAAATAATGAAAATAGTGGTATGTTGTTCCAAATGGACAATTTTTCATGAAAAAGATAGCATATAATACTTATAGTAAATTTAGTTGACGAGAGTATGTTATCACAACAGACCTTCAATGCGAAACTATACTTTTGAGAAATGCTTCACGTGTTTAATTATTATGATAAGAAGTAAAACACATGTATTTTGTTTAGAATAATTTTAAAAAAATCATTTCAAATGAGAGAACACAAATGATGAAGGGAGATTCTTTTTTCTCTTTTGAAATATTGGATCGAAGATAAAAATTAAACAGCATGATATTGTTCTTAATCAAGCTAATTATGATCAACCTTTTATTGAAATCGCTCAATTACTCTGCATTCGATTTCACGTCCTTGTGGAAACTTACTTCTAATTAAAGACTTTAGAGGTGGTGATACGAATAGAACTCAAGGGGGGTGTGGTGTGTTTGTTCGGTTCTCGTTATATTACGATTCTTTATCGATCGCTTTTGAGTTATGCGAAACCAATCTGCTTTATAGAATATCTAGGCAAATCTGCAATCTTATTTTTTAACATCATTTGTAAAATATTTTCTTTTTACATCAACATCGACATTATTCTTTTTATATATATATATTTCACCTACAATTATATTATCAACAATTTATATCAAAAACTAATCTCCGAACAAAATTTCATTAATGCGACGAATTATGCATAAGTTCTCTCTATTATGGTAATAATAATAATAATTCAATTACTAACGGATTTATGCACGTTTCAAATATCATAAAATGATATATCCATATCTACGCTATCTCATTAAATAACACTCGGAATTATTTACATATTTTGTTTTATCGATTTTCTATATAAATACTATTGTTAATTGGATATTGAAAGTATTTAATTCGAATAAGCAGGGATATTTATTGCAGAAAGTTTAGTGAATCTGTTTGGTTAATTAGAGAAAGAATTAATGCGGGGTGTGGGCAAAAAATACATTTACGTTTGAGGAACGTTCCCTAAGACGTTTCATGTCTGCTAAATTATCTAACATTTTATAAACGTTTAATGTTCTAAAATCGTTTCTTGAACATTAAACGGTTTTTAAATAATGTTAATTTGGAAGACATGAAACTTTTGAATTTGTATTTACAGACAAAGGACATATTTGTTTAAAATTCATTTGATACTATATTAGAAATGTACCTGAGTTTCGATGTCAGAAACTTCTTGGCGATAAATAAGAATATCGTGAAGTGTATTGGCAGTCTGGACAATGAGTGCCAATATTGGAATAAATGGAAGAACAAGCATCTGTAGAAGTTGAATTCGTTGGCCCCGACGATGGGCCGGATCCGTTGCCCTCGCCCAACATGATTTCTTCTTTTTTCCTTTAGTCGGTGACACATCGTCTGACGAGAGACTTCTCACTGAACTTACTTCGGTGATATAATTTCCATTTCGCTGGCTCATTTTATAATCAAAACCAAAAAGTCTTCCACCTTAAAAACAAAAAAATTTGAAAACATTAACATAAACTCAAAGAACGTGCGCGAAAAATAAAATGCACAAAGAATATAAAAGCGGTAGAGATAAAGTAAATAAAAAGAAGATATAGATCATAAAAATGTTTGCAATAGGAATCAGATATTTAATTATAAAATTTAAATAAAAGTAATTTAAACTTTTTATAGTCCAATTGTGAATATATTCTCGATTATATAGTCTATCCACATCAGAGTTTCATGTTCAAAGCTGAAATATTGCGTCCGTCCTCTCGCAACAATATTCAAACCTATTTGGAGAAAACTTTTCCACAAACGAATGAAAATACAATATCGTTAGGGTATACTGAATATTGAGCTTCGATATCATCACTTTTTGTATGCCTTGTAAAATTGAAAGAGCTTTATTGCGAATCACGTTTCTCCCTTTAATTAATATTTCTACGAGAGAGAGAGAGAGAGAATAGGGACAAATTCCACTTTTCCCATCGGGCTCAACGTCTCTCGCTCTCTCGACCAAGAACTATAATTTTTCTCGTCAATTTTCGATTCACAAGCCAAGATGGTAATAAGTTTTATATATATATATATATATATATATATATATATATATATATATATATATATATATATATATATATATATATATATATATATATATATATATATATATATATATATATATATATATGTGTATATCAGACTTGAAGAAAATTATATTAAACTCCATTCAAAACTGCCAACCTGTCATATTTCAAGTTTCGTTTCAATGTGCGAGCAGTGTACAAACTAAAAATCAAATATTCAAACAGAAATTGCTTTTTTCTTTCTATATAAAATATGCATTGAGCCTGACAATGTTAATTTTATTTCATCTCGATTACTTTGACCTGATTTTCAATTTTATTGATATTTGAAATATTCTCTTGATTGCAAATTTAATAGATTTAATAATAAAGTGAGGAGCGAAAAATTATAATTATTTGAATATTTTTCAATTTCTGAAATTAATTATTTAATTAAGGACTTGAATTTTGAAAAATTACTTTGAATAAATCTTTGAGGGAATAGAAAATTTCTATCATATTTAGATTATGGAAAATAACTGTCTCTTTAAGTCTTAATGAACCCACAAAACACCATCACCATAAGTTTGGGTTTCCTTTTCATAAGGAAATAATTTGCATCATTTCTATTTCTTAATTACAATTTGCTTTAATAAAATTACAAAGTTTTTTAAAAATAGAGTAAAAAAATGTTTATAAATTCTATTTGTCTATTACAAATTTTAATTGAAAATGAAATTGAAACTTTTTAAATTTTTAGAAAATAAATGTTACGATATTATTAGCTTGTTATTAAAATTTTATTATTTTGTTTGTTGCAATTTATTATTAACTTGTTATTACAATTCTATTATATTTTATACAGTCGTTATTATTTCGGTTTGGGTACAGTTTTTCTAAAACTTATTTTCTAATTTTTTATTTTCTAAAAAATTTTTTTCTAATAAAGGTGTGAATCTCTAAAAAACTTTTTTCTAATAAAGGTGATTTTCTAATTTTCTTTCTTCTAATAAAGGTCATTTTCTAAAAATTTCTTATTCTAATATAAAAGGTAACTTTCAAAAATTTTGTTTCCAAACAATACTTGAAATTTCGTTAAAAAAAAATTATTAATAATAAAAAAAAATTATGCAAATTTTTAACAAAATTTGAAAATCGTAATTAACAAATAGTAATTATAGGGATTTTTTTCTAAAGATTTTTAAAATTTAACAAAAAAAAATGTTTTATAGGTAAATAAATTAATTTTGGAAATTTTTGTATAAAAATTATGCAAGTTATTTTTTATTTTTCAAAAATGAACAGAATTTTGTTAACAAATTAATATTGTGATGAGAAATAGTAATTTTATAAAATTTTTCCTACTTTTTCAAAAAGAAACTTATAATATTTTGTAAAAAAAAAATTGTGATTGAGAAACAGAAAATATGCAAAAATAGTTTCTATTTCTTAATCTTGATTTTTTTAGCAATTTTCTAACTTTTATTAAAAATTATTGAATTTTACAAATTTTAGGGAAATAAATATTAAAAATCATAACTTTTTAGAAAAACTTTTTTTAGAAATGAAAACTTGTTAGAAAAACTATTTTTAGAAAACAGATTTCATCAGAAATCGCGTTTTCTAGGCAAAAAGGATTAGAAAATATTTTTTAGAAAAAGTGACCACCTACCATTATTTGTTACAATTAATTATTAACTTGTTATTACAATTCTATTATTTGTTACAATTTATTATTGTTATTAACATTATTATTATATTAATTATTATTCTCTATCATTATTACTATTATTGACATGATATTAGTATTATTTTATTGTTATATTGTTATTCTTTACCATTATTATTAACATTATTATTAATTGATTCAATTTTTTTTTTATTTTTTTAATATTATTATTATTAATTATTATTCTTTATTAAAAATACGTCACGGTGACGTGGCATAAAGGAAAAAATTTTACTCAAAAAAATGTTCTGTTACATTTATTAACAAATTTCTTTAAAATTATTCGAAAACATTTTTTTTTTTAAATAAATATATTTAATTATTATTATATTTCCGTAGGAATTAAAATTCCTCAAAACATTCAAATTCAAACCTTTTTGAAATTAAACAACTCAAATGAATATTTATTATAAAACATGAAGATATTGCGATTGCTCCGGAGTCGAAGACTTGGAGTGATCGATTTCTTCATGTTTTATAATAATTAAAAATTTCCGAGTGATAAAATAATTATTTTATATTATAATAATATTTTTACCGTAACTTTTTTAAAATTATTTTCTTCACTTCAATTCAATTTTTTTTTTTTTGTTGATTTTTTATCTATTTTTTATGAAAATAATAGAATTATTCCTATTGCGAAGAAATTTACAAAAAAATTTATAAATTATTGAATTCCTGTGAAATTTTTATTGTTTATGAAAATAATGAAATGTTTGCGTACAATTAATAAAAAATTTTTTTTAAATATAATTAAATTCTTTTTGAGAAATTTTATTATAAAATAGTAGATATTGAAAATCATGAGAAAATTTTTTTAAAATAATATTGAAATGAGGACAAGAATTTTATTGACATTTTTAATTTATTAGTGTTTTCAACAAACATTTGAATTAAAATTTTTTTTTTTTTTATCTTTAAAATGATTAAATTTTTAAATTCTAAAATTTTTAAAATTGCTAATTTTATTTTTAAAAAAGTAAGTAAGAAGTTAGCCGCACTGTTGCTAGTTTACTATTTAAAATTGTAATAATCGGTGAATTAATAATATGTTGAGATCATCATTAAAATAATGAACAAAAATATTTAAAATAAAAAATGAAAAGTTAATAATGACAAAAATATTAAAATACAATTGTTTCAATTAAATTCATCAACACTAATTGTTTTTATTTTTCAAAAGACAAAAAAAAGGATCACAACAAACGACTGTATATCGCTAATTGGTATATCGGAAATTAATTTTTTTTCATAGTATAAATGAAATTTGTCTCGCTTTAATCATAATCGGATTAATATAATATTTCCATTACTAGAAATGAATGTGTCAGTTTTGAGGGAAACTTTTTAGTTTACCTCAAAAGGGATATTTAATTTTAAATGTCATCCTCTCTTATTGCTATACCAGAGCGAGAAATAGAGGAAGACAAAAAAATGATATCAATGGTAATTTTTTTTTTCTTCATGATTATTCTTCTATTAGATGAAGTTCACTGCAGCGAAAATACGTGGGTTAATATGTTTTCTAGGCTGTCGAGGTAAATTAGTTTTGCTGCCTTTTGTCACATGCTTCACGAAGCAGACAATTAAAATAATGTAAATGTAAAGCCGAGCAGAAAAACACGCGCGCTAAAATTAATTGATTAAAAAAAATCGCTTGACACGAAACAATGAGTTTTTAATTATTATATCATTTCAACCCTTTTTCAACTCTGTATATATAAATACCGTCAGACAGAAAAATGACGAAATTCCTTTGATGTTAATGAACCACTATATCTCGTGAAAAAATTTTTTTTTAAACTCCAAATTAAAGAGGAAATAATGTGTTTAAATTTCTTCTTTTTTCTTCTTTGTCCTTTTTATTATCACTATCACTATCATTAGCATAATCATCATTATAATAAAAATAATTAATATAATAATTATTCTTATTATATTAATAGTTCTCATTGTTATCACTATCATTATCATAATTATCATTATAATTAATATAAGTATTATTTTTCTTATTATTATTACTATCACTATTATTAGTTTTGCTACTATTTTTTTTTTTTTTTTTTTTGTTATAAAATTTAACATTATTACTATTTTTATATGAACCGCATCAATTTTTTTACAATAATCATGTACACTTTGTCACCTACTTTTTTCATAATGAAATATTTCAAGATGATGAATATTTTAAAAATTATTTCACATTCTTTGCAGCATTTTTTTTTTTCTATCGAGAAACTATATATATTTGTAAATGGATCCTCGCAAGATTTCCTTTCACCCCCTTGAATCTGATTTCTCCTTGAAAATAACATCTATAATCGGAGCACAGAGTTGTGATTGTAATTGAAAATCGGTTGCTCTCTTTTCATTTCATCCATCACTTGAATATAAAAAAAAAGAAAAAAAAATTGCTGGAAAATATTTTTAAATTTTACACTAAAGTCACTTGGTTTTTGTAATTTTTTTCCCCTCTTTAATTTGTTATACATTTTTGTAATTTTTAATTGATTTTATTTTACTCGTTGTTTTTTTTTTTAATAATTTATTTAAATTTTTTTTTTTTTTTTTTTTTTTTTTTTTTTTACTTTTGTCTATAATATTTTATATATGTCAGCACACTTTAATCCTTTGGCATTATGTATATGCATATTGTGTGCGTATATATATATTTATAAAATGTCGTGTTGATGTTTCACGATATTTTTTTTTTATTATCTCTTTTCTCACATTATTCAAAAATAATAAAAATGTCAAACACGTGGAATGATGGGGAAAACTGAAAAATTTTTGATTTTGTAGTTGAAGAAAAAAGAAATTGTTTTTAACATTTCATAAAAAAGGAGAAAACCAATATTTGTTTTGAATTAAAAAGCTTTTATTGAAATAGAATGAAATTTTTAATATTTATTTTCAAATAACATTTAATGTTGTATGGTATTTTTTTTATTGAGATAGAAATTTTTATATGAGAGTGAAAAAATTGATGAATTTTTTATTTATATTTAAATGTAAAATATAAGTATTTTTTTCAAAAGGAAGTTTAAATATTTAGTCAGAATTGAAAAATATAAAATTTAATAAATAAAGAAAAGTATTATTTATGCTTACGAAATTTTTATTATTTTCAATAGTATATTAAAATTTGATCTATATTTATATATGTTCGTAATTTAGAAAATTTACGAAAATATTTTGTAACAATTTTTGAATTTCTGTGAAAGGTAAAATTACTAAAATTTGAAAGAGATTTGAAAGAGTTTGAAAAAGTTTGCAGAGTTTCTTTACAGTTATACTAATATATATATATGTTTAAAGTAAGCAACAGGCGGCATTTCATCGCACGCGCCAATTTTAAAATATTTTCCTTTTCCCTGGGTTGAAATTTCCTTCTTTTGTTCAATTTAAAAGAAAATTATTCTACCCTCTCGAGAATTAAGGGAAAATGAATTTTTGAAAGAAGAGAAAAGTGATAAAAGGGGAAGAAAAAAATCGCGAAGATGAATTAATAAATTAAAGATAGTAGATTTAAAAAGAGTTCATTATTACGTTTTTCAATGAAGACAGTCGATGTCAATATTGCGAAAATCGACTTTGTTTTAAATAAACAGGTGTTTTCATGAGTAACGCGCGATCGTCGACTGAAAATATACGGAGCAAGGTGATCTGAGAATGGTGATGATGCGAGAGAATTTCTGTCTACCGCGCAACCACACCGGTATCAACAAAACCACCCCTTTTGCCTTGGTTGCCTATGAACTCGTTCTGGTTCGCTGATGGTCGATCGTTGTTTACCTACAAAGTTTACTTTTTACAAAAGAATACAAACCGCAGGCTTTTCTTTTTATTTTCCATATTGTACATTCTATTACTTTTCTATTTCAATCTCATTTCTTTTATTATCTGCGGTATTTTTTTTTCTTTTCTCTCGCTTTTTTTTTTTTTTTTTTTTTTTTTTTTTTTTTTTTTTTTTTTTTTTGCGTAACAAAAAAATTGAATCGTGTTTTCTTTTCTATTTTTTATGGCTTTTATACTGTAGTTCAATTGGCCTTTTAAATTTTCAGCAAGATTGCAAAACATGCAGAGCAAGCTTGCTGTAAGTAGGAAAATACCCTCATAGGAGTCAAAAGTGAAACGTGAAAGTAGGCGGAGCTTTATTGCGTCGAACACCATTATTCACTTCTGCGCATCTCCCATGCGCATGCCCCGATGCGCAAAATGATAAAACGACCAATTGACGCAACCTTGACTCCGCCTTCTTAACCATGCCCCCTCCACTCTACCTGTGATCCTCCTATAATATAAAAAATATAATCTACTGCTTTCCTTAAAAATATTAATCTCTCACAAAAACCTTATTTCTAATTCCACAAAGAATTCCAATTCCACAATTTCAATAATTTTCATTTAAATTTATCACAATTATTTACACTTAGTAAAATTACCCTTTCGTTGAAAATTCATTAAATTTAATCCCAAGAAAATTATTAAAATGGTATTTAATTTTTAGAATCTACTTAACGTTGCATTTATTTACTTACTTGAAAATTACATATATCATATAGTTAAAAATTTCATATTTACCTAATTTTTTTTTAAATTTTATATTGCCAGGAACGTATTAAATAATGTAATTATTAATATTTTTTTCCCTTTCCTTTTTTTCTCTATGATATAAAAAACAAATGTTGTAAAATCACTGCTCTCGAGAGCTTCTTCCTCACTGTCGACACTCATTTGCGATACTGTGTCCCTTGCGTTTGTGATTATTAGGCACATATATAGAAGAGGAGGCATAATGAACCACAATGAACTGGTTCATCCGAAATCACTGACATTCTAAATTCTACCTTTAATGTCATATTATTAATAAGCAAAAAAAGACTATTTCAATTTTTCACCTTAGGGTCATTTCATTTTTGTAGATTTCAGCAACACTCCCTATACAGTCTATTTTTAGAAAATTTTTGCAGTTTGCATGAATTCTTTATAAAATTTCCTTATATCTAATACAATTTTGCAATTATTTTATAAAAATTTGTTCGTTTCTTTCATTTAATAATTTCTTTTATTTGTTTATTTGTTTGCATGCGTTTATTTTTTTTTTTTTTTATCTTTAATTGTTTATTATCTTTAATAGTTTATTTTTATATAGAATTAAAAAAATTTTATATATTAAATTTGTTTACTTAATTATTTCTCTAATTTATTTTTTTTAATTGTATATTTCTTCATTTGTTTATTCCTTTGATTGTTTATTTTCTTTACAAGTTTATTTTTATATAAAAAAATTTTATTTATTAAATTTGTTTATTATTTTTAATTGTTTATTTCTTTTATTTGTTTATTACTTTTAATAGTATATTCCTTTATTTGTTTATTCATTAATTTGTTTATTTTTTCTTTATTTTTTTTTTAATTGTTTATTATTTATTTGTTTATAATTTTTATTTGTTTATTCTTTTAATTGTTTATTATTTACTTGTGTATTATTTTTAATTTTTAATTTATTTTATTTGTTTATTAGTTTCAATAGTTTATTCGTTTATTTGTTTACTTTTTCATATTTTTATTTTTCACTTGTTTATTTTTTAATTGTTTAATTTTGTAGTTGTTAATTTTTTATTTAAGTTTATTATTTTTAATTGTTTATTTCTTTATTTTTTATAATTTATTTCATATTCGATTTGGTAATTTTTAATATTGCAGTGGAAGGAAAGGTCTTGCAATTTTATAAATAAATGTTTAATTTAATTAATTGTTGGAATGCTATTTTATTTAATTGTCAAAGAAAACTTTAATGGAAAAACTGCAACTTTTGCATACCCTTAAACTTCAATGTAAAATGTCAACATTTAATTATTTTTAATTAATTTCTATTTTTCTAAAAAAAAAAGGTTTAATATTTTTTTTGTTTGTTAAATAACTAATTAAAAAAAATATTCTTGTACAACAATATTAAAATTACTTTTTAATAATCAAAAATGAAAAAAAAAATTTTTTATTTAAAAAATAGTTACCATCTGGCTTCTGCTTTATCGACAATTGGTAATCATCAAATTACCGACAATTGGTTATTACCGTAAACTAACTTATTGACAAAACAATTGTTATTAAGAAATGTAAATAATTGAGAATACAAAATAAATTTAAAACATTTCTCAAGTGTGTTTATTATTCTTAGAACCCCCTCCATCTTGCTTTGTTTATTATTTTTGTTTATGAAAAACAAAATATAACAGTTGGCTAACCTGACCATGAATTCACATTCTTACTTGGTGTTACGTCATATTTCAAGAGCTAATTCACTTGTTCACTTTTCTGTGTTTTGTTAGTTTGTAACCATGAGACGAAAAATGCATTTTGGAGTTGTTTGATTACTGAAAAAAATATATATTTCCTGTTTCAAAATTTATAAATCACAATGAATAAATCGAAAATTGAAACAAATGGTAATGGTAATTTCAATTATTTCGGTGAAGTTAAGAATGTGACAAATATTCAACGCTTTTGGAAACGACTCGAATTTAATGAAAAGACTTTTAGTTTAATTCTCTTCTTTTTTTCGTTAATTATTGTTATCGGCAAAATAGCTGTCAATTACGGTAAGTAATTGTGTTATTTGTTTACAATTAATTTCAAGTAACAATTTTTTTAATTTAACTCCATAGAAAATACATAACCTCTCAGAGTACATTATTTATCTATATGAATTTGTTATAAATTGTTTACTTGCCGAATAATTTAGAATTTATTTTTTAATTTTAACAGTTACAAATAATAAACATTTCAAGAGATATTTTATAACTTTTTCAGTTTTATTTTTTTCTTTTCTATTTTTATATCTTTTGTTTACTTGTTGATAATGAATATTATTTCAAAATCTTTATTATATTTCCGTAAAAGGAGGGTTCCTTATATTTGATTTTACAATATATTGCACCATATGCTAATAATTTTTCGATTTCACTTGGATGAGTCATAGTTATTTTGGTTTAAAGGCAATGCATTTGGAAATATTCAATAGTCAGCGATTATTTTACAAATTTGCTGAATAAATGGAAATGGAAATTAAAATTAAACTTTTGTAATTATTTTTCTTTTTTAAAGAAAATTATTTAAAAAAATGAGAAAAGGGCAAAATTTAAATTCGATAAATAAAAATAAATCCATTGTCCTCAATAGTAGAAAAGTAAAAGAAAAAGGAAATGGATAATTTATTCGCAAGGGTTTTGTTACAGCCCCTTTGTAACAGGAATTATTATTAGATTTATTGTAAATCTAATATGTCCTGTTTGACATCTTCAGGATATTTGGGCCAATGGCTCTTTTGGGAGAGCAATGAGAAATCACATCGATTCAATGAGAATGAAAATTTTCAATTTATCACAACAAATAATGAAGTATTTGATAAATATGGATGGATTATGAAGGCAACGTTAAGTGGTCTGGCAACATTAATCATCACTTGGTACATTATTTACAAGGACAGCAATATTCCTGGAATTAATCCTCCATCGCCTTTTCGAAATTCAAAAACCAGGTAAAACACAATTATTTTTCTCTTTTTTTTAAAAAATTTGTTCTTCTTTTAAATTGTTTGTCTTCAAATATTTTTAAATTACTTTAATAAAAATATTTTCCTTTTTTTACAGATTAAAGAAAGAATTTGAAATTTCAACGAATTATTTCATGGGAATTTTAAATGGTCTACTCATATTTTTTTACATGTGTTTTTGAAACACAGAAATTAGAAGAAGATAAAAGAAAGTTGTGAAAAATGAAACAGGAAAAAAACTGTAAAGTTCATGTGTACAAAAATAATTCACCGATATTTATTATTTATTTAAAAAAAAAAAAATACTTTGTCATTAAGTAGAAGAAAAAAATTAATTTTGTCTTTAATTAATTTTTCTGTTTTTAAGAATGTTTGTGAAACGTTTGTAAAGGAAAAAACTTTATACATAAATATGGTGATGTGTTATATTCTAAATGTTTAATAAAGTTTCTGTTTAAGTATAAGAAACAATTATAATTTTTTAATTCACTTAAATTTTAAATTTTATTCATTTTTATTCATCATATTCAAATTTCAAAGCTGAAAACTAAAAATAAGATTTTAATTTACAAAAAAAATGTATTAAAAAAAGAAAAAGAAATAAATTATTTTTGGAAATGAAATTATTAAAGTTCGTGAATATGAATAAGAGAAGTTTTAAATTTTAAATTGCTAATTAAAAAAAAAATTGTTGTGAATAAAAAAATAGAAAAAGTAACTACAATTTTTCTCTTTACAGAATTTCTTTTTACAAAAAGCGATTAATTTTTGAAATTCAAAATAATTTAAAAAATTTCACAGTGCAACCAACATTTAAGAGAAACTGCTATTTTTCGTTACGGTAAAAAAGATTGGCAAGCCTGCTCGAGTGACATAACCTCCAACATTCCTAAAATGATATAAATAATGGAAAGAGAAGAAAAAATGTTTCTGTTCTACAAAAATATTTACACCAAAAAAAAGTATATATAGTGTAATATGTTTGTAAAGTGGAGAGAACAATTAAATGAAATGGTGCGCTTTAAATATTTAATAGCAAAAAGGAAATAAGAGAAAATTGTTTTTTTTTCCATAAAATGAGTATCATAGAGACACCTCTAAATATAAAGGTTTTATTTTTAGGTTGGAGCCAGACAAAGTTTAATTCAGTTTTCTGGTTCGAACCAGGTATACTAGGAGGTTCGTAATATTTACAAATTTACGCTATTCTCTTTCTTTTTTTTCACTTCTCGCGCATTTTCTCTATTCGCTCCTAAATATAACATTGGAGAGAGAGATTTTTGCTATTTTCTCTATGTATCGTCGAATCATCTTCACGTTCATCAAAAGTTGACAAATGTTTCCTTCACAATGTTCGATACAAAAAATAATAGTTTTTTATATTTTGTAAGTAAATTTTACCTCATTCTTAATATCTTTTTTTTACCTAATTCTAATAATTTGGAAAAATTAGAATTTTCTCAACTTTTTATACAAATAAAAAAAAACAGCTGAGATCAAAATTTTATTAGGTATCATTTAATAAAATTCTTATCACTTTAATCATTTATCTTTTTCACATTCCAATGAATCATTTTGTATTTACAAATTACTGAAAAGATTACGCATTACAATTTTTTTTTCCTTCTTTTTGGATTGAAAATAAAATAAATGTAAATTGAAGCTGAAAATATTGTTTGGTAAAAATGTTTGGGGAATCTATTATTTTTATTATTATATTTATATTAAGTAAGGATTTTAATTTAAAAACTAGTTTAACTAGTTTAAAAAAAAAATTAAAATATTGAGATTTTGTGTAATAATAATTATAAAATAAATTTCTAGAAAATGGCTAATGAATACGCAAAGAGAAGTGACGAGAGACTTTTAGAAATTGCTAAAAGATTGGAGGAGAGGCATTTGTCTTATTTGCAAATAGAAGACACTCCATTAAAATTAGAACAGCGACAAAAGCTCGAAGGTAATTTTAATTATTTGTCACTACTGTAATATATTATTTGCTTTTATCTTTATTGTTTTTTATTACTGTTGTTATTATTTTTGTTAAATTTTAGGAATTATCAAGGAGTATTTATGTCTCGTACAAAATGAAAGGAAATACACATTTCCGTCGACAGCAGATATTTTCCACAGATCCGCTGCAACTGTACAAAATTTTAGCGGTTACAGAGCATGTACAGCATGGAATTCAATTTCCTTGTACGCCGCTAATTTATTAGCTCAGCCTTGGCGAAAAGAGTATCGAACATTAAGAGTAAGTTGTCGTCAAGAAGAATTCATAACAGAATAAACTTTTATATTAAAGAAATAAATCTAAATGAAAATAATTTCTTTTTGCAGACTTACAGTGGATATTATAAACATGAAGTGGAGGCAAATTTAATCGGCGCTGAAATGATGTTTGAATTAATGGGCTATAAACACACTGGTCTTGGAGTTTTAACTCTAGACGGTCCCATTGATCCCGACAAAGTTTCGTTTGTCAGTCGTGACGCTATTGTTGCCTCTGTCGAGTGTCAGGTAAAAATCAATTTTTCAATATTGATAAATTCAATGTTTTTATTTTATTGAAATAAAATTATTTTTCCAGATATTGAAAGAAATTTGGGAAGGTGTCTCGAAGAATTTCACCATAACCTGGCTGGAAATATTGGAATTTCGCGAGAATCATGTCGGCACACCGGAACAAGCGATACGCGCCTTAAATTATCGTTTTCACGAAAAATTACGACACAGTCAAACAAAAATGGACGCGTATTTAAATTATCCCTATTTATCGCCGAATCAAGCTGATATTATTTCTCCATCGATACAATATCCATTGCCAGTGAGTAACTACAATTGCCCTCCTGATTATTCATCATATTTAGGCGAAGGTCTCAATTATCACCTTTGTCTCGAGAACTATGGCAACATGTACGATTATCGAAATGCAAAACACTACAATGTTCCTTGTCACACGACATTGCCATCGACTTGCACTTCCCGTGTACCGACCGGTTGTCTCATTGAACTCGATCCACCGAATCATGAGAAATACGCCAAACATCATCACCACCATCATCATCATCACCATCCCGATGAAGTCGATTTCTGTCAAAGAATTCCCATCAACGAACGTGAAAATCGTAAATCAACACCCACGTCAAATACCGAAAATTGGGAATACGTTTACGACGGTCTACGAAGCAGTGGCTACTCCAAGGATCTTGGCGATCGTGACGATATTCTTTGCCGACGTGATAAAAATTCCACCAAATATCGAAAATTTCCCATTGACAATTACGACGAAAAACAGAAGCAACACGACAGACGTAAAATTGCCCGATCACAAAACGAATTACCACAACAACCGCATCATCATTATCAAGATTTTATAAATCACAAGAAAAAATCATCATTCGATGCAGCCGATTTAAAATGCTATCCCGATTTTCAATTGGAAAAGAAACTCGATGAGAAGTGTCGTAAAAATGGTCAAACAATGCCGAATTTGAATACATTTCAAACTAAGGAGACAAATGAACAAATTTCACAGTACATGAGAGATTTGAAAATTGTGGATAAAAATAATAAGCATATTGATCGATGGCAATGTTCGTGGTGTACGTATTTAAATTCCCCCGAACTATCAATTTGTGACATGTGTAAAAAATCGAAGCACAAAGGCAATGAGGACCTACCACTGGCGAGTGGTGGCAAAGAATGTCCCACCTGTACTTTGGTTAATGAGAAAGACGTTTTACAATGTATCGCTTGCGAGGCAGACTTGAAAAATTCTCCCACTTATATTTAAAAGATTATTTCCCTCACTTTTTATTTTTAACATTCACAAAGCAAATTTTCATTTAGAAAAAAAATTCTTAACAAGAACTAGAAAATAAAAATAGTTATATTTTTGTTTTTTTTCTCTTTTTAGCATGTTTATTTCAATAATTTATTTTATTTATTATTCATTTATTTATATAAATACTTAAAAATTTGATATTTATATAAATATTTAATACTTGAATTTATATAAATAATCTATAAATTTATATAAATAATAATTTTAAATAAACTCTCATGAGAAAAAAGAATTTTTCCTTTTGAAATTTGTGAGTGGAAAATATTTTTTTTTATGTCCTTGATGACGAATAAAAGATTTTAATGACGTTTATAAAAAACAAATATATATATATATGTATGGATAAAATTGTATACAATTGTAATGTGATAGATTATTGTGACAAAACGAAAGAAAAAGAATTAACAGTATTGGCGACGATTCATTTGTCAATAAAAAAAAAAAATGTCTTCAGCCCCACGAAATTGGGAAGCAATAATTAAAAAAACAAGAGTATTACGACGAATCGTGATTGAATTTAGGATTAAAACAAACGAGTGCAATGCTAATACTATTTGACGAGAAGAAAAAATAACTGAAATATTAACCAGTTTCCAGTTTGAAAAAAAAATCAAACTTTCAAAAAAAAGCAGAAAAAAAAAATTCAGAGTTTTACAAATTTGTTAAAAGACAATAGTTTTCTTGGCACTAAAAAAATATATTGAAAAGAATTTTAAAGAATGTATGAGATTTTTAACTCTTTATACTGTTGATATACGAAAGAAAATTGAGTGATTAATGAAAAATATTTATCCGCTTTTTAACTTGGTTATTTGTTTAATTATTTAATTTGTTTAAATGAGAAGAATTCTTATTTTTGAGCAATACACACTTGATATTACTAAATATTAATATTAGATAGATAAGATGATGTCGATGAATGTTTGCAATTTAGAAAAAAAAATATGGAGAGAGAGAATATTGAGTGAGAGTTTTTATTGTTGATTGATTGCATTTTATGGAAAAAAGACCAAAGGTCGATAGTTTTCTTTTTTTTTTTTAATGTCATTATTTTTTTAATACTGTGTACACAGTTTGATTTCAATGTTAATAATTTAACTGATCTTCCACACAAAGTTTTCTTTCTTTATAAATACCAAAAAAAAAGTATACCTTTCTCTTTTCCAGAAAGTCAAAATTCAATATGAATTTGAATTTGTTAATTTTAAAACTAAAAATAAATTTAAAATACATAGACGTAAAAAATTCCATGTATAGAAATATTTTATTTAATAACTGAAATACTATTTTTAATAATATTTCCGTATTTGTTAAAATTTACAGAATTATTCTTCAACATTTGCTCTCATTTTCATAACTCTTTCCAGTAATTTCATGGCTGCTCGATGTATTTTCGAGTCCAGTTTGTCTGCAAAAAATAGAAGATTAATTAATTTATTAAATTATTTCGGGGTAAAAAAATAAAAAATGAATTTTTCAAGTAAAATAAAATAATTTTTTCTGGATAATTTTTCATTATGGAATTAAAAAAAAAATTGTATGTATATAAATTCTAATTTCGGAACTTACAAATTTTATGTTTTCCCTGCATTGGAAATTTGATTGGCAGCTGATGAAAGTCTTCGCAAATAAAAACGTATGGACAATCGCTCTCGCCTTCGGGATAAATTGTTCGATATTCTTCTTGCGATAATACATCCTTCACAGTAACACAACCCAATAAACAACCAGTGGGATAACTCTCCGGAAACGAGATATTTTCTGTGATAAAAAGAATTTCGACATTTTTAGTATAATTATGAACTATAAAAAGAAAAAATGCAACTTACCATTTTTTAAAATTTTGTATTGTTGCTCTAAAGACGAAATTTCCTCTACACTGGGAACTTTAGAAGCTGCGGCAATCCACAATCTTCCCCGATGCGACGAATACCAAGTTCGGCCTTCATGACTATAAGGAGATTATTTTTTTAACATTAAATTTAAAATCAGTTAATTTAATATTATGATTACTTACATTTTTATTCCTGCAACTAAAAGAGAAGCGTAGGGTTGATGCATACTTAAACAGTATCCTTCGTCTGACATTTCTAAATATTCTTTATCTTGTATTCTTGTTTTGCTGTTTTGTATTATTATTTTCTTTCCATCCGAAGGCCATAAATTTAACTCCACATACTGCGACAAAATAATTGTTATTTTTATAAAATTAAAATAACAAAAAACGGAATTTAATATTGTTTTAAAAATAATTTTTGTTACCAAAAATTAAATTCTTTTCTTTACACTCACAGTTGGTCGTTGAAATTCCATTGTTCGGTGTGTGTTGCAAATTGGAAATTCATTACTACTTTCAAGAAAATCATTTATTTCCGCCTCATCAATAACATTGTCAGCGTCAATAATTTCCCTGCCTGCAAAATCCAAAGTCACTTTTCGATCCAGTCGAGATTTATGTTTTTGAGCTTGAATTTCATCCTCGCGCTTTTTCAATCGTTCCTTCTCGGCTTTCGACAGCCAAACGCTGTTCGATTGATAATAATCATTTTCATCGTCTATCACTTTCGTTCTCTGTGAACTGACAATTAAATTAAATTATTTATCATTAATTTACAATTAAATTCTAGATAATTAATTTATAAGTAAATTATAGACTTAGATAATTAAATGATAGGTATTAATAATTTTTTAGTTAAATTATAGACAAAAAGTGGAGAAGAAATTAGAAAAAATATAATTCACCTGTTTCGATCGTATTCAAGAAGTCTATTTCTTTGCTTAACGGATTCTTCGTAACCCTTTGGTTTTTTATCCATTAATTGATTGTACAATGTGTCAGCCTGCCTTGAATTTCCGGCAAGAATTTGTTGCTGTTCAGGCGAACAGACTAATTCACCGCAAAAAAAGCAGGGACCTGCACCTTCTTGATTGCAAACTATTCTTCCACAATTGAGACAATTATTTATAAGTGAATGTTGCTTCGCTTCACAATCACATTTATAACGTCCTGATAAACATAAAAATTCATCAAATAAATACAAATTTTGAACAATCGAAAATACAAGAAATTATAAAAATTAATTTATAAAAATAATTAATTTCCTATTTACCTTTAAGTAAAATAGATCTATCACGACCATCTTCTGCATAAAGATTCACGAACTTGGTCTTTTTCTTTTCCACTTTTTCCGGTTTCACGACATCCTGTAATTAAGAAAATCTATTTATGTATTACATATTTTCGTGAAGTAAAAGAGAAAAATTAGGTGCAAAATTAATTTATCAAACCATCGAAGAATCTCGTAATTTAATTTTTCCCTTTTTCTTCTCGACCGACTTCGATATTGCTTCTTCATTTGAATTTGACTTTTTGTATCCAACCAATTCCTTCGAAGCTAAAATATGAAAATAAAAATTATTAATTTTGAAACAAAATTAAAATGTTTAAAATATACATCAAATTATTAAGAATAGAAAAACCTTTTCGTTTTTTTAAGTCGGAAATAAATTGCTTGTGTTTCGGATTATCGTAATCCAACAGAGTTCGTAAATATTCGTCCAAATCTCTTTCATTTTCAATGGAAAGAATGTATCTGAAAATATATAAACATAAATTAGAATTTTATGCAAATTTCCTGAAATATTTAAAATTAAAAATATATTTTTAATATCAGTTTCTAGAATTTCACTCTGAACAATATTAAATAATTATTCTTAGTGCACTTAAATGATTAACTTAGTTTAATAATTTTATTATTTAATAATAAGAAAATGCAAATACAAATTCAAAATTAAGAGAGAAATTATTTAACAGAAATTTTAATTTACTCTGTTAAATCGTCTGGCACTGGAAAATCTAAAAGAGTTGATAAATTTCCATGTAACCACTGAAACATATTTATAAATTTCTGTGTCACGTACGACACTAATTTTGTAATTAATTTAACAAAATTCTTTTAATCCTTATAAATCTCCTTCTGGTTCTGAAACTTTTGACCCTTTTGACGTTTTGACACATGAACATAACCTGAAAACGTCAACATTCGATAAATATTTTTCATATTTTTTGAAATTCGAACCTTATGAACTCACCTTAAGACATGTGATTTCTTTTGTTTATTTTGGCAAGGTTGGCAACATTTACAGGAAGTTCGTCTAGTGCATTCTTCATTGGTTGAAATTCCACCCGCTAATTTTAAATATGTTTTTTTCTAAAACGAAAAACAATAATAAATAACAAAAAAAAAGTATTGAATTATTTGTAAAATGTGAAAGTAATAGGAGAGAGATTGAATAATTTTATTTTTTAAATATATATTTCATCATATATCCTATACACATTAATATATTATAGAAATATTTACAGTTTATATTATAAATAAAAATAGTTAAATCGATCACATCAGCATAAATTATAAGTCAGTCAGAGCAAAAACCATTGATCTGAATTTGTGAGGTAAGAACGATGGTTTATCTAAAAAGCAATAAGATTTCTATATTATTAGAATTAAATAATTTCTATTATTTATTTATTTCATTATAATTCTAAAAATAAATTCTAAAAATAATTAACTGTAAAATCGGGATAAAATGAAATAAATAAATAACAAATACTCACGTGTGAGAAAAATTTGTTTTCGATTAGAATAACTCTATTGAATGTATTTATGCGCCTAACAAATCGTCATCACTGTCTGATTGACAGACAGTTGTTGGTTCACAATTGTCTAACAATAAGCGTGCTTCTTCAGTTGTATTAATCTGCAATTGTCAATAATAATGTTGATAAATAATTAAAATAAAAAAAAAAATTATATATCGAGATGAAAACACAAGAATTTTGGTGAAAAATAAAAAACGAATAAACTGTGCATTACATTTATTAATTTGACACAATTTTTTAATTACGAAAAAAAAATATTATTATAAAATAATTATCTAAAAAAATTTGGTCGAACTTTTTTTAACGAAATTTTAAAATAAACAGTGCGAGAAAAATTCAAATTACACGTTGCAAACAAATTTTGAAATAACAAAGCATTCAAATATTTAACATAACTAAAGAAACTGAAACATATTTTTCTCTCGTTTCTTTTTGAGACGAAAGAAAATAGTGAAACTAATGTACTAAACTACTAAATAATCAACATGCTGACAAAAGTATTATTGTCAAATAAAATTTGAAATTTAAATTTTGAACACTTTAAATTTAGTCAGTTTTCATATTCTCTTTAAAGATCTTTCATCTTAAATAATATTTTATAATATTAATAAATTTAATATAATAATAAAATATCAATATATCAATATTTTATAATTTGGTCGATATTTCTTTTATTTTTGAAAATCGACCAAACATAAAATCTTAACATTAACATATATATTATTAATTATTGTTTTAATAATTAATAATTGTCATTACAATTGTCTTATAAATATAGAAAAGCAGCGTAAAAATAATGTTTTCAAAAATTATGTAAATACTTTTACATAAGTTTTAAAAATAATACAAATGTATAGAAATGCAACAGAAATTTTACAAAAACAATACAAATGTCGAATTTTAACGTAAGAAAATAAAACAAAACTAAATTTTTCGATTTCTAAAACAGGAAAAAATAAAATCTCTCATTCAAACAGTGCAATAACGAAAATCATAAAATAAAATCAGGATCAAGAAAAATACAGTGAATTTAAACAATTTCAAGTGCATGGAAAATAATCACAATTTACATTTTCTACCACCGAAAGCATGCACTGTAAGAAAACTACTATTTTCGATTGATAGTTATCAATATTATTTTTTTTTTTATTGATAATTCACTTTCTTTTCTTTATCACTCGA
Organism: Leptopilina heterotoma; assembly: GCF_015476425.1. Classification (NCBI taxonomy): domain Eukaryota; kingdom Metazoa; phylum Arthropoda; class Insecta; order Hymenoptera; family Figitidae; genus Leptopilina; species Leptopilina heterotoma. The sequence continues at coordinate 365,145 of NW_025111062.1, forward strand.
ATTCTCAAATTCTTGAGAATATAATTGACAGCAGTTTTTTTACAGTTAAAAAAATTTGGAGTTTTCATGCAGATATTCGTTGCTTTTCTTTTTAACACAAAAACGAATAATTCTACAAAATACGAAGTCGATTATTTATAATTTTTCATTTGAGCTCTCTTCTTAAAAAATATTCTTCGATATAAAATTCTTTAAATATATCGTAATTTTGCAATATTTTTCAAACATCGGGATTATAAAATATTTTTTAAATCTCGTAATTATAAAATATTCTTTAAATCTCATAATTATGAAATATTCTTTGAATCTCGTAATTATAAAATATTCTTTAAAGCTCGTAATTATAAAATATTCTTTGAATATTATAATAATAAATTTTTTTTCTTAAATCTAGAAAATACTGTGTATAGTACAAGCAAAGCCTCATTTTTTTTTTGTGACGATGAGAAGCAAATGGAATACTTTTTAAGTCATTTTCTCTCGTTCACTCTCACTCTCACTCGTCTTCTTTCTATTTAAAGAAGACTCAAGTCGATACGAAGTAATTAAAAACATTTTTCACGTACCCTACAATATTTTACTCGATCATTGCTCGAAGATGAGCACGGACTTGAAACAATGCGAGAACATCGAGCACGTCTTGTTGGATCTCGCAGATATATCACAATCGCAACAATTATCGCTACTCCAGTAATTAAAGATACTAGAAATATCCCTGAAAAAAATGCAATCAATAAAGCATTTTATTTCTATTTAAATCCTGATTTAAATTAAACGTTTTTTTTAATTAATTTCAATTCTCAATTTTTGTCAAATTTACTGTAATAATTTTAAACCTTTTTTAAAATGATTTTTTTTTTATGAAAAACTATATTAACAAATTGATGTTGAAATAAAAAAAGAGTATTATTTACCATTACTTGATGCAATTTCTGCTTTTTTATCCCCATCTTTGGTATCACTGGGAGGGACTGGTTTTTTTGGTGTAGTTGTATTGTCCGCTTCCGATGTACACACCAAACGTGTTTGCCACTCAAATTCCAAATGACAGGGTTCTGATGATTTCTATGTAAGGAAAATGTTTTTTAGAAAGTTAATAATAATTTTTTAATTTTAAGTACTTTTTACAATTACTTGACGATATTTTCGAAATCTTAAAACTAACTAATCTTATCTATAGTCAAAATTAAAAATTAAAATATAAATAATAAATAAAGAAAATACGAAAAGCGGTAAATTATTACTTTTAAAATAAATTTTTGGTTATTTTAAAAGAAATTATACAGTAGATAATGGAAAATGGAATTCTATTTTTGAAATACTCACTAATACTGGTGATTCAATATTGACACTCGATGAATTACAAATAAATGTAATATCAGATGCGAAGGTTCCTGAAAATTAGTCCATTTAATAAAAAATCTACTTTTTTTTAAATGAAAAAAAAATATTGAATTGTATTTTAAAAAAAGAGGAAAAATTTATGAATATTTAATTAAAAAAAAAAATAAAATTACCATTTTCACACTTTGTTCCTTTGGTAAATTCAAGTTTGACCGAATCTTTCGGATACTCGTAAATAACATTAATTGCTTTTCCCAAACCGTTGTTTCCTTCACATATTGTTGAACCATCGCACAAATTTTTTTCACCACAAATGCTAATTGTGTAGTTTTTATTAGCTTTACTAATCTGAAGAAAATGAAAATAAAGTGAATGTAAATGAAATCAAACTTGAATGAAAATAAGAACTAGACTTGAATCTAAATATAATTGAACTTGAATGTAAATAAAAATTCAACTTACATAGAATGTTTGATCCTTTAGTACAGAAAGATCAATTGTTCGCGAAAGAGGATTACTAATCGTACAATTATTATAGAAATTGCCAACAACTGTTTCACAAACTTGAATTGTAGACCATTTGAACAAATACGTACAATCCGTATATTTATCATATTGTGGAGAACTCTGAAATAATTCAGAAAAAAACAAGTTTTAAAACGTCCGAATTATTCAAATTCTTCTGGTAGGTATTTATTATTTCTTATGTTTAAATTTAAAAAAAAATTTATTTTTTTGCAAAAAACTTATTTTGTCAGATATTTAAAAACAAAATTCACCTTTCTTGCATAATAGTCGCATTCAAAGCTTATATTTGTTGAAATAGTATTTTTGTTATTTTCCGGACAAACGGCACCAGATTTATAATGCAAAATAACTTTATCGTTTTTCAAATCAATGGGATTTTCTCCTGAATTACCTAAACTCTGTTTGAAAATAGAAAACATTTTATATATATACACAAGAGAAGATAAATAAATAGATAAATTTTGAAAATGAAAATATTTTACGTAAACTTACAGTTTCATGGAGAATTTTTCCAGATTTGTCGCGTTCAATTTTGCAAACGGCTTTTCCTTGACAAGATTTAAAAGAATCTGGCGAACTGAGAGGACTACAGACATTTATATGAAATTCCGAATCATTACTTTTGACAATATAATTTCTTTTTGTGAGAATTAAAGGACTTAAATCAATTTTGCCCTTTTTTGTCGTCACACTGCAGTTGATCTACAATTCAAAAAAATGTTATTTTAATTAAAATTTTAATAATTTAAATAAACATTTGTAAATAATAAAATTTGATAAAAAAAACCTGATTATTTCCTTGGAGTTTTATTGGTGATTCTATTTTCTTTACTGCCATGATTTCAGGTTTTTTTTCACTTAATTCTTGCGTTCTCGGGACCACTTTATGTTCTGGCGGGAAATTTTTACAGGCAAGTGGTGTTTGCCATTCAATATTGTAATTACATTCAGTAGTATTTACATGTTTGGGTTGTGAATTCTTAAATTAATTTTACAATATGTTATTTAAGAAATTTTTCTAAAAAAGCGAGTGAAAATTTATTTTCTTTCGCTTTTGATAAAAAAATGAATATTTTACCTCAGGATTTCTATTACAAATAAAAGTTATTGTAGTTTTGCTGTGGGATTTCCCCGTCATACACATGCCGCCTTCGTCATACACAAGTTGTAAGTGTCCTTTTTCTGATATAAAAAGAGGTTTGTTCACTTCTCCTAAGTTTTCATCACTGAAATATTATAATTATTAACAATAAACTTATAAAAAAAAATTCTTTTCAATTTAATAATTTTTTTATTGTAATTTTATTTTATTTGCAAAAATATTTTCGAAAAAAACAATGGAAATTTAACGAATAGGATATTTTATTATTTAGATTTTTACTTGATTTTGGAATTTACGTTAAGAAAAAAAAGGTTAATTTTTCATTAATTTTTTAAATAGTTTGAAAATTCTCCACTTACTTGACATTTAGTACAGTTGAATTTAAAAGGCAAGATCCTGATTGAAATGAACATGTAGAACCATATCCGAAAATTAAAGAATGACACACATTTAAAAGAATCTTTGAAGAATTTTCTACTTGAACTTCATAATTATCAGAAAATTTTGTTAATTCTGAGAGATCGAATTTAAAGTTATCTTTGGGATCTCTTACTGAGCAGTTTATATTTAATTGCCTTCCACAAGCCAAACTCGTCTTCCAATGAATATCAATTTCACATTGATTTTTTTTCTGCAATAAATGAATGAATTGTAATAATTTTTACGCAGAAGAAAGAAAAAGTTTTCTTCTTTCGAAAAAGCAGTTTTTTCATCAAATATACATCAGATTTCAGAGTAAATTTTTTTAAATACATAAAATTTATTCTTTGCAAAGTTTTTTTTTTACGAATGTTCCGAAAATAAAATTTAAATTGTAATATTCTTACGTATGAAGTGATAGAATTAGAATTTTCGTCTGTCGCTTTATAATCACAGAGCATCCTAACTGATGTCATGTAATTTGCAGATTGATTGCATTTTTCACCAGTAAATCGAAACAATATTTTCTGCGATTCAATTTCCAATTTTGGCGGATATTTTCCTATAGAAAGATAAGAAATGAAAATTATTAAATTCGAAATTTTGAACAATTTAAACTGGAAAATTTTTATCATTTAATTACCTAGAACAATTTCTTTTCCGGATTTTCTTAAACAAATACTATAATTTCCTTTACCATTACATTCCCTATTCAATGGTTTGCATAATTGTAAGTTAATTACTTCATCGTTTGTTGTAATTTTATAATCATTTTCTCTTGTAGTAGTACTAAAATCAAATTTGTTCATTTGTTTCTCATTCGCGCTTATCACGCAGTAATTTTTCGTCCCAATTTTCTGCAAACAGTAACAAAAATAAATACATTGTATATAAATATTAAAGACTAATAAATATAATTACACAAACTTAAAACATTCAGTAATTAATAATTAATGAATAAAAATAAACTATCATAATATGTAAATTAGTGTTCAAAGTCTGTTAATATCTATATAACAAAAATAACCTTGAAAAATAATAATAATATAACATAAAATGTCGCAAAATAGGCGATTGTTTAAAAATGTTTAAAAAAGAAAAATATTTCTAATCAAAAAAATTCTTATCAAGAGAGAGAAAAAAATAGCAGAACATTCTATAAAAAAAGTAATTTTTATTCACATTTCACACGCAGTGACTAATATTTAAAAAAAATCAATATTTACCTCATCTTTCTTACTTGTAACTGATTGAACTGATGTTAATAATGAAATTACCAAAATACAAATAGAGAATTGCATTATGTACTTCATGTTACTTTCCTTGGGACGTTCTTATTTTCTAAAGGGACCAAGCAAACTTTCCGGTCATAACAAAAGAGAATCGTCAGCTATAACAATGGCAAACATAAAACAAATGCCGGTATAAATTCCAAGAAACCCGTGTCGTCCCGTATTATATCGTTTTCCCTCCAGAACCACAAAAACCACAAAATATTAATTCTCAATATTCAACAGTTTTGTATTAGAAGTTTAAAGAAATGTTTCGGAAATTAATTTTGTTTGTTTGCAGAAAGAATAATTGCACAATTTTACTGATAAATAAAATCATTAATAATTATCAGATTAGTAATCTTTAAGGTGAATAATCAGAAAATCGCTTTGATAAACACAAAACACGTTCTTCCGCCATGTTTTTATTCGTCTGCTATTATTCTCTTGAAGCTAAAATTCTATTGGACGGTTAATAAATTGAGAATTATGATTGGTCGAAGAAATCAAATTAAAAACCATATCTCCTAACCTCAAATTCTTAATATATAGCAAAAAATAATATTTTAATATTGCATCAGGCAAATTTTAAAAAAAATGTTTTTATTGTGTTTATTTATTTATTTAAAATTATAAAACAGTATAGAAAATAACAAGAAAAAAATGGAGATTACAACAATGGACGAGGCTTTTAATTTAATAAAACCATTATGTGATAGACTGTTAAATCATCCAAATATTGAAAATGCAATTCAAGTTGCAAAAGTTGCGGAAAAATGTTCAAATACAATATTAGAAAATTTAATGGAATACGTTATGATTCCTGTAACAATGCACTTATTTAATAAGGATATGAGGTATATATTCATTCATATTTTTTTTTCTTTCCTTTTTCAGTTGTTTTTTTTAAATACATTCTAACAATAATTTGTCTTATTTTACAGTAAAGATGTAAAACAACAATTACTGAATACAATGAGAATAGTAATTTCAAAAACAAGAATCACGAAGATAAATGTTTTAAATCATTATTTTGTTTGTGTTATTAGTGAAATTTTTACACCCTCAAAGGCTGAAATGCGTAAGTTATTTATTAATTTTAATAAATAATTAAAACAAAATTGAAATTTATCGATTTGTAAATTAGAAAATTAATAACTTTTACTATCAAATAATTACCAATTTTTTAAATCTAAAGAATATTAAATTCTCTTTTTTTTCAGTAATTCCCTTCCATGAAGAGTTGAAGGAAAGTGCAATTTTGTGTATAAAGTGTTTAATAGAGCGATGTACAACCGACGTTTTGGAATTACTTTATACACCGAAAAATGTACCAAAATTAAGTAATGGAGTATTTTTATGCATTTTAATTGCACGAACGGAAAAATCGAGAACTCTCAGGTAAAATTTTCTATTCAAGTTTTTAAAATACTTCTTGAGGACAATAGTCTCATATAATTTTGATAATTTAAATAATCTCTAAGAAACAAAAGAAATTCGTATTAAATTAATTATTTCTCATTAGTGTAAACTATTTATTATGATTTGATTTTTTCAGAATTGCAGCAATTGAGACTGTAATGGTCCTGTTGCAAGTGCACGACGCAGCAGATAATAAAGATATTGTTTTTCGATCTCAAGTGGCAGATTCTGTAATGGTCATATTGCCCGGCGTTTCCAGTGGATTATTAGAAGTAGCCACTGGAAGTGATATTCAAGGACATAAACTTACAATTGTACGTCTTACTCTCTTTATAGACCTAATTTTGCTAATCAATCACAAATTTAAATTTAATTTATTTGTTAATTTTAATTTCCTCTTATTGCAGATGGAGTAGAATTTTAATTTCCTTTTATTTTTTGTTGCAGATTGCAATTAGATCTTGGAGTCGAATTATTGCACTAGTTATGGAGGATTCCGTAGAACTTGAAAGTGAACCACTTTTGGATTCAATTTGTAAAAAGAGTGAAATTTCCACAAAGCAATTTCAGAAAACTTTGAAATTCCAAAAGTCTGAGGATGTGAAAACTTACATAGAATCTGCTAAGAGAACTCCAGAGTGGTTTCAATTCGCAAGTAATAAGCTGAATATTCTCATGAACGAATTGAACACTCTAGCTTCGCATTCTCATTTCAAAGTACGAAGGGAATTGGCCGTGGGAATTAATTTATTACTCACGAAATGTCCAAGGTGATACATAATTGTCATTTTTCCATTTTAGTAATTTTCCGTATTTTCTTATCTTTCCTTATTCTTTCTTTCTTTATTTTCTTTTTTCTATTCTTTTTATTTTTTATTTATTTTATTATTATTATTTCTGTCTTTTTATTTTTAAATGCGTGTTAAATTGTTTCTCTTTTTCTTACTTTTTACGTTTACTATTATATTTTGATCATTGCAGAAATATGAAACCATCGTTTTCGAAATTGATAGAAATTCTGATTACTTTGTCCGAGGATGAATCTGAAGAGGTTGTGAATACAGCGAAATTTGGATTAAATTCAATAAGTGCTAAATGTTACGAAGAAAAGGGAATGAAATCTCTAGTTGAATTGTTTGAGGATAATTTTTACAAATTGCTCACAACACTTCCCAGAATTATGAGAACAGCTGGTTAGTGATTATTTTCATAAAAAAAAAAAATAAAGTACACTTTACATTCTTTCGGAGAGTGAAATTTAACATTTTTCTCTAAATTTTTCAGATGACTCGATGCAGCTCTCGTATTTAAATCAATTAACAGCATATTTACGATTACTGGGCAAGCAAAGATTGCCTCAAGTTATGTTGTCTTCGGTTCATTTGCAAAGAATGATTCTCGCCCTGGTTTACGTCGCCGAGCTCGATTGTAATGGAATTTCTGTTTTAGAAGATTTCTCATCGAAACGTAAGGAAAAAATTTTGAAAAATTAAAATAATGAATGATAAAATACCTCTTGGTGGTATTTTTTATTATTAATTTTTTTTTTTACATTTATAAAATACTTTCGGGAATATTTTTGTAGTATTTCTATTAATTATTTATTTTATTAGAATTTATAAATTCTTGATGTTATAATTTCGTTTATTTAGATGTTGACAATATTCACTACACAAACTGTCACTCGTCTTGGAGGCAGTTTAAATTCATCAATAGCTCTTCTGCGGAAAAGAAACTCATGATTATTTGTCAACTACTGGGTGAACTTGGCGATTTTGAAATTTTAATCGATACATTTTTAAAATTGATGTTTGATATTCCACAATATAGAAAAGAATTAACAGTGTTACTTAATTGGATAGTCCAAGGTATTAAATTCTTTTGAAGTATTTCTTTGAATTTTTTAAAAATATTCGAGTTTCTTTAATAATTTTAACTGAAAATTTTGAAAGTAATTGAATTTTATGAACAATTTCCTTAAGTTTTTTTTTTAAAATAATGTAGTTTTTTTTAATAATTTTAATTGAACATTTTTTGAATTAAAGAATTTTTTTAAACTTTTTAAATTTAATCGTGTCTGTTAATAATTATAATTAAATATTGGATTTTTTGAAATAATTTCGTTAAAATTGTATTAAAAATAATTGAATTCCTGAGTAGAGTTTTATTATTTATAATGAAATAATTCATTCGAAAATTTTTTTTTTAAATTAAAAGAAATTAAACTGTTTTGAAAGATTTATTAAAATTCTAGAAAATAATTGAATTATATCAAAAAATTTTATTAAAAATTAAAAGAAATTGAATTTTTTCGAAGGATTTATAAAAAAATTACAAAATAATTGAATTCTTTCGAAAATTTTATTAAAAATTAAAAGAAATCGAATTGTTTCTAAGGATTTATTAAAATTTTAAAAAATAACTGAATTCTTTTGAAAAATTTTATTAAAAATTAAAAGAAATTGAATTGTTTCGAAAGATTTATTAAAATTTCAGAAATTAATTGAATTCTTACGAATAATGTTATTATTTATGAAAATAATTGAATTTATATTATAATAATAAATTGAATATCACGTTCAGCGCAAATTTTTTGCTAGTTATTAATATTTAATTCATATTTATTAAATTCTTTCAAACTTTTAATTTCTTTAATTTTGTCTTTTTCATTTAAATATTTCTCTATTTTTTCAAAACTTGACTTATAATTTTTACTATTTCTTTTTTTTTGTAAACTTTTTTGCACTAAAATGACACTGTTAAATCAAAGTTTTTCAGTTCCAGATCCAAATTCGGAAAAATTGTTACTTTACAGGCAAACAATTGATCAGTACATAGCGCCAGACTTTTGGTACTTGCCATTAGAAGTCTCGGAAGACGTTAATTTACGAGAGGTGCAGAGTAATCTCATACAATGTTGTCTTTTAGTTGAAGGTTTGGGAAATATAGCAGAAATTTTAAAGAAAGATTACGATCAGTTTCTGCTCAAAACTCTTTATATCGTCTTAGAACGAACAGGTACTTTTTTCAATATTTATTTTTTACAGTAAAGTATAATTTGAAAAAATCCCATTTACAAAAAAATAGAAAAATGTAATTGAATATTTTAATATAAATAAATAAATTTCAGGCAGTGGACACAGTTTGCTACGAACAGTGGGACTCGAGGCATTGGAGAAAATAACAAAATCACAATACAATACAACTGGGGAACTTTTGCAAAAAAATGTTGATTATATTTCTTATCATGTTACGTTAAAATTGCGACAAGTGAAAAGAAATCCCGGAGTTCTCGATGTTCTTGGAGTGGTGATGGAATTCAGTACAATGGACTTTCTCCCATGTCTTAAGGAAATTGTCAACGATGTTCTTCGACAGTCGAATGAAAAAATACAAAAGGACAATACTGATTCGTTTCTTCGAGTATTTTACACTTTTACAAAATGTGTCAGGAGATTAACATTGAAGAACGAAGCGAAATTAAATGAGGAAAAAGATTTGGAATATAATTCCAAGGAAAGAATTATCCATCAATTAGTAGAATACAAAAAATTAAAGGAATTGGCAAATCTTGAGAATATTGAGAAGAAAATTGAGGAACCGGTCAGTATAGAGGAAATCGAGGAAGAAATGAAGAGTTCGGCATATGATTACGTTGAAGAAGGTATTTTTTCAAATTAATAAAATTCAAGTTTTTTCCGATAATAAAAAATTATATTTTTCTTTAGAGAGGGAAGAAGAAAAAATACCAGAATACGTAAAAATGATAGAAGAAGTAATGAAGCGTTGTTTACACTTTTTGCCAAGCAAAGACTTGACAATTTCAACTCGAGCCATGATTACTTTGAACGAAGGACTTTTCTTATTAGCCGATTGGGAAAATCAACTTTTACCAATTGTTCACGTAATGTGGCATCCATTAGTCGATCGATTCCGCGATTCAAATCCAATTATCATTAATCGTGCTTGGCAACTTTTTATAACACTCGCACATGTCTCGAAAGATTTTATTCGCGCAAGAACATTAAAGTGAGTTATAGAATTTGAAAATGAAAAAAAAAACACAAAAAGTAATATTATTCTTAAATAAAACAGAAAAAAAAATATTATTTCGGATATTCTGTTTCAGAAAATTACTGCCGCCACTATCGGAATTTTTGAGCAAATCATCGGGGGAAAGTTATAAGAAAGATTCGGGTAGTATGTATAATTTTACCCAAATTTTTAAACTTCAAAAAGAACTTCTCTCGCAATTTGGACACGTAGCGAGAGATTTACAATTACACGAGGGACAATTGTGGGAAATTCTTGAAATCTGCGAACCCTATTTGAGTTGTTTGCAAAATAAATTTCTACAGGAGAGTTGTGTGACTTTGTATAAAAATATTGCCGATTATAATAGCGATATCGTTTGGACAAAGTGCCTCGCATTGTGGAATAAACATGTCGAACGTATGGATGCAATTTCTTTTCAAGTCTGGTATAAAAAGGTAAAATTTTAACTTTTAGTTACAATTTCTTAGAAAAAGATTTGCTTTAGAATTTGTAGAGAATCAATATTTTTCAAAAAAAAAATTAAATCCCCTTTTTATCTATTACAGATTGATGAATCTGAGACACAAAATGAGTATCGAAGAAATCTTCAGACAATTTTTAAGTATATTAAACAAAAAGATATTCTTTAAAAGGTAATACAAACTAATATTTTCTATTTATTCTTTTTTATCCTCAAGCAACATTTTTCTCCTTTTAATAAATAGAAAATTTCTCATATATTCTAATTATATATTTAAAAATAATAAAATAAAAAATAAAATAATAATAATAATAATATCCAAAAAAAGGAAGTAACAAAAATGATATTTTCTGTTTATTATTATTTGTGGGGAAAGCAATAAACGAAAGAAAAGATTCTATAGATAAAAGTTCCAGAAGGAAAGTCGAACAATTAGAGGAATAACCCATGGGAATTCCCCATTTGGGAATTGGACCGTCTAGGTCGAAAAATTTTCCTTATTATTATTTAAAATATTTTTGAACAGATCTTGGCGAAAATATTTTTGGAAAATGAATAAATAAGGCGACTCGAATAATGGTAATTAAAGAGCCATTAAAACCCAATTAAATCCTTCCATTTTAAGATTTCATACACGGAGAGAAGGTTGAACGTAAAATCACGGTGTGATCAGAGTCTTAGGCGATGAATGGAAACTCATCATAATTTTCTACAAGATGTAGCGCTCTCTGACGGTTACTGTCACTGCCACTTGCGATTCGTGAATGGAAAAACTCGGTGAAATCACTCAGATTTACCGTGAACTTTCCCCCTCTTTTAACCTTCTGAATTAGACACTGTCTTTTACGGTTCAAATTTCTCTCCGTGTATTTTTCTCAATGAAAAACACCTGAGATATTTAAATCCATTAAAATTTAAAGAGTTTTAATTTATTTTCTTTCAATTTATTTTTTTGGTATTTATCCAGATTTATTATTTATCTTTAAATATAAAAAAATAACAAAAAGGTTTTTTAATTATCTGATTAATTTTGCCTTTTGTCTTCTTTATTTAATTTTAAAAAACAAGAAAAAATTACTTTAAATTATTGCAATTGAATTTTGAGGAATAATAAATAGAAATTAATTTTTATATTTTTGTAAATGCATTTGCAATAATTTTTTAAAATAGAAAAAAAAGTATCTAACATCACAGATCTTGTTCTTGACTGTGTACATAATATTTTCTTGCCATCATATCTTTATACCCAACCTTTCAAATGGTCTTTGCAAGTAGAATTTATTGTCTTGTGTGATTTACCTGCCACCACCTTTATTTGCCTCTTCAAATTACACACTACTTCCTGTTGTAAACCTAGCAGGTACGAAACTTGAATTTCTATACACAATTTCTAAATTTTCTTCTTGGAATTTTCAATTTTCACCCTTTCTGAATTTCATGTCTTTCATTTTTCAAAAACGAATAATTTTATTCATTTAGATATTATTTTTTCAAACAAGGAATATTATATGAAAAGTTAGGATTATTATTATTATTATTATTATTATTATTATTATTATTATTATTATTAAAATTATTATTATTTCTTTCGATAAACTTTATTAAAATTGTACTAAAATTAATTGAATTTCCATTAAGAATTTCAATTATTTAAAAAAAATTTTAAACAAACTATTAGATTTTATAAAATTTTTTAAGAATTCTTTTTAAAAAAAAATTTTAAATATAATTTTTTAAAGCTAAATTTGTTAATTTTCATTTTTAAATTTTCTTTTGGAAGATTTTTCATTAAAATTTTAAAAAAATTCAACTGTTTTTAAAATTTGCGATTAAAAACTCTTCAAAATTTGATTGTAAAAAAATTTTAATCGATTACTAACTGAAAAACCAATTATTTTCAATAAAATTTTACAATTTATTTAAATTTTATTATTTAAAATCATTTGTTTAATTATTTCTAAAAATAACGACTCTATATAAAATTATTATATTAAAAATAATTGAATAACCATGTGAAGAATTTTATTACTTATAAAAAATATAATTGAATTATTTTGAAAAATTTCATTGAATTTTTTTAAACTAATGGAGTTTTTTTTAATAATTATTAACTATAAATTTTAAAAGTAATTATTAAAATGATTGAAATAATTGATAAAAAATCAAATTCCTTTGAACAATTTTATGAAATTAAATAAACTTTTTTATTAAATTAAAATTAAATTCTTTTAAACAATTTCTTGAAGTACTACTTTAAAAATATTGTATTTTTCCTAATAATTTTAATTAAAATTTTTAAAAGTAATTGGATTTTAAGAAGAATTTCTTTCGATGTATTAAAATCGTAAGAAATTAATTCTAAATTTGCAAGACATTCAGAAAATTAGTAAAATCTCTTTCAATTTTTTAAAGCTCCAGCTTTAAAATATTTTGTTTTTGTAAATAATTTTGTCTGCCTAATAATAAATATTGAAATTGAATTAAATTTCTTTTTCTTTTTTTTAGAATTTAATTTAAATTAAATTTAATGTTATTTAATTTATTTAATCTAATTTTAGTTAGTTTATTTAATTTAATGTTATTTAATTTAACTAATTAAGAGATAAATTTTGCAGATAAAATTTTTCCATTTCAGCAAAGTTTTTCGGGTTTTCCCGAAAGGACCTTCGTCTCTCAGTGGGAAAACATTGTTGTGCACACAAGGAAGGAAGGAAGGATTCTATTTATTCAGTCCCTGCAATGTGATTGGTATACACCTCATTGTGATTTGCGCTCAATTATGTTCCTCTCTTTCGGAGTCCGCACGCTGTCACCAGTCTCTCTTCTCTTCAGTCTTATTCAAACCGCTCTGTGCTCAACAACTCAATGAACGCGGCTCCGTAAATTATCACGTATAGTGAGTGAATTCTCAAATTAATATTCAAAATCTCAATATGGTGATTTTTAGTTAAAGTGAACTATATTCCTTTTATGTGTTTACTATAAGCGTTCATTCAAAAGGATACCAATTTATTTACTCCAAAACGAACATTTTTCATCGGTAAGTTTTGTAAAAAGAGAATGTTTTTGTCTATTATACAATCCAACACTTTCATATCCGTCTATAGTATATTTTTATATATTTCTTTCATAAGACTATCAGTATCAATATACATATGTGTATGTTTACATATTAACAATCTTATTATTATTCAAATTTTATTCAAATTTTTCGTTCTTGTCCTTTCTGTTATCAATTGATTCGAAAACTCGTTTTTTTAAATTTAATTAGAATTTATTTATTATAATTATCTATCTAATTTATTTTATAAAATTTCTAATTATATTTGCAAAATATCAGTTTTATTTTCTAATTGCAGAAACTAAATCTATCTTTATTTCTTTTCAAAAAAAAAAATTATTTGCGAAAATTAATTTCATTTCTTTCACGAGGAAATCTAAAAATTTGTAGAATAATAATTTTAAATTAAATTTGATGTATTTAAAATTATTTTCAATTTACTATTAATTATAAAAAAAGAGATGCAAATTTTTATCACTTATCCTCCTCTTTCTGGTAAATTAATATTCAAAACAAGATAAAAATAGAAATATACGGTATTTATCCCATTATGTATATTCTACTTGGTGCGTGAATGTATTTGAGGTTTATTCTTCTTTTTTTAAAAAAGTTTTGCCATTGAGTTGTGAGTTTATATTCAATGTGTGTGTGTCTGTGTTTGAAACCGAGAAGCATGACGTCATTGATCGGTGATTGTAATTCCGAAGAGAAGAGTTTTAACCAGACTAAAAACTTTTAATATAATTCAAATACACAATTTGCGTATCTGCGTCTATTATTTTCGAACTTTAAAAAAAAAATTTGTTTCTCCACAAAGGTTTTAAACATTTTTTTTCAAATTTATTTTTACGCGCTACCTCTCTATCCTTGATTGTGATCAAACCGGTTTTGTTAATAAAAAAATAAAAATTTTACAAAACTAACGTGCGTAATCAAACGGATGTTACTGATAATGAAACAAAAAGAAAATGTTTTGCGAGTTTTCAAAGATTTAATAATTATTATTATTATAAGGAAAAAAAAATAGAAATAATAATTTATCACCTTGAATTCGTGAATAAATGAAAAGAAAAACTAGAAAGTTTCAGAATCAAAATATAGTAAAATACAAAATCAAATTTTAAGTATCAAAAAAATTGATTTTTATTTATTTTTCCATACGTTTGCTATTATGAGCTTTTAGAGAGAAAAAGAGTAGATTATTGATTTGAACTTCTCGATTAGAAATATGATTATGCAATTATTATTTGTTTCATTCTAATTGGCGGGGTTCTTGTCCTTTGACCTGGTTGGAAAATCCTGACTTCACGTATCAATCATTAAATATCAAGAATCAAAATGTTTACTACGTGCTTGACATTATCATTATTTTTTTTTATTCCCCGTTTTCCTAAAAGTAAAGTACAGAATATGTCGAAAAATAAAAGAAATCATTTAGATAATGGTGACATATTTAATTAATTAATTCTTTTATTCTTTACTGAAAGATTTTTTTTCAAAGAAAATATTCTGAAATTCATAGAAACATTTCCAAGATTTATTCTTTTTTCATTTCTGTTATTTTATTGCTTTATAAATATGAAACAACATGGAGAATAATTATTTGTAATTATTTCTGGAGAAATTAATGATTACTATCATTTTAAATGCGAATTCAATTGGATGAAACTATTTTTTATTTTTTTATTAATTTTTTTAATTCTTCTTTTACTCTTTTATAAGTAGGATAATTTCTTATAATAATAATAATTTTACAGAAGACTAATGTCAAAAAATTAAATAAATAATTTTTTCAGGATGTAATTCAGAAAAATTTTATTTGTGAAATGTTATTTATTTAATTTATAAATTAAATCTTGAACAATTTAAATAATAATAATAATTACAGACAGTTCCATTGATTATTTTTCCAAGACAAGTTTTGAAATTATAGACGATTTTGCAATTACATAGTAGAATTTATATTGCAAAATTGTTTATTAAATAGATTTCGTTGAGAATTTTGATATTTTTTTTTTCATCAGTAAAATATTTTAATTATTAATTGATTGTGTAATTTTAAAATATTATTAGTAAAGAAATGGAAATTATATGAAAGTGATGAAAATATTTTGAAAATTCTTAAGAATAAATTGTTTTTCACTAATTTATTAAAAAATTTTGCAAAATTTTAATTGCAAATTTTAAAAATAATGAGATTTCAAGAGAATTGAATTTTCAGAAAATTTAATGAAAAATTTTAAAATTAAAATTAATGAAAATTAGCTTCAAAAAATTATATAACGAATTTTTTTTTAAAAGTACTTCTTAACATTTTTTTTATTATAATTTTTTTTAAAAAATTCAATTACTTTCAACATTTTCAATGGCAAATTTCTGAAAATTTAAATAGCGACAAAAATAATTTCATTAAATTGTTCTAAAAATTATTATCAACATTTTTTAAAAATCAATAATAACAATATTAAATTTAAATGTTTCTCAAAAAAATTATATATAATTGTGTAAAAACAAGGAAGGAAAATAAAATGAAAAATAATATTTTGAAAATTTCTAAAAATAAAGTTCAAGAATTATTTCAAAAAAAATTATTACTAAAAAACAGTTTTTTCGTAGTGTGAAAATTAAATTAATTAAATTAATTAAATTGTTAGATTAATTATTAATTTTCTAATATTCGGCGAAAAACTAAATTCAATCAATTTTCTTTTTGTTACAGATGAGTTTCTAGTCCTGCGCTTTTCAAGAAAATACGATAAAAATGCAGCGATTGTGGAAGATTTTTGAATTAATTCTCATCTTGAATGTAGCAATTATCTACTGTAATAATTGCCAAATACCAAATTATGACAGTATTTGTCAGTGTTCTCGTTCCGTGTCAGGAAGATATGACATGGATTGTCCCATTAATTCAACGAGAAAAGAAATTGACATTAGAATTGAATATTTCTCACAGCAAATTGTCAAGATATTCTGTCCGAATAATGAAAATTTATTATACTTCGATCACAATTTAAATTCAATTGTAAAAAATGTCAAGATATTGGCTCTACATAATTGTCAATTTGAAGACATTAAAATAAAAAATATCGCTTCATTAGTGGGCGCGGATAATCTTGAAACCCTGCAAATTCTCAATTATAAAAGAATGAATTTTGTCACATTGCACAAGAGTCAATTTCAAGATTTGCCGAATATAAAAACATTGGAAATATCCGACACACGTTGCAATAGTTTAGATGAAGATCTATTGGAATTCACACCAAATATCACGACACTAATTATGAGGAATGATCAAATTAAATCGATTCCAAAAAATTTCTTTCAATTCACACCCAATCTCAAGAGTATTGAATTGGGAATTAATAAAATTAAAGTATTCGAAGACGGGACTTTCAGTAATTTGAAGAGTTTATTATTTCTCAGTATTTGGCGAAATGAATTGACGAATTTGGGTGGTAATATTTTTGCTGAACTGGATTCTGTGGAGACAATTAGTCTCTTTTCCAATCCACTGACAACGTTGCCTGACGACATTTTTCACAAGAATGTCAATTTAAAAATGATCAATCTCTCGCGGAATTCGTTCAAAAATTTACCTGCGGATTTGTTTAAAAATTGTCAGCATCTCAAGAAACTGAAATTAGAGAACGAAGTACATCTTTCGACTTTACCGAATGGATTTTTGAGCAACTTGACGAATTTAATGGATGTTAAATTAGATGCGTCGAATTTGAAAAGTCTTCCAGAAAATCTTTTCGAGGGATCGAGGAATTTAGTGAATATCAGTATGCAAAAAAATCAGTTCTCATCATTGCCTGCCAGTATATTTTATGGTTTGGACAAATTGGAACGCCTCGAACTCAATGATAATAAAATTGGAAATTTAGATGACAAGCTTTTTGATTCTTGTATCAATTTGAAAAACTTGAATATCAACAACAATAACATCGTCACAATATCAGAGTACGTATTTTATTCATAACTAACAATTAAATTTGCATTTCTTAATTATCAATTTTTAAATACTAACAGACTTTCGGATACTTGTTCGATTATTTTTCAGAGCTGCGACTTTTTCTATACTTTTCTTTTACAAATTTCAACAAATAATAAAAATAAAGAAATTTTATAATATCTAAAAGTTGAGTTAAAAATTCTGGAAAATAGTTGAACTTTAGATAATTTTCATTCCTGTGGAAAAGTAAATAAAAATAATAAGTATTTAAATATTATTCATTTTTTAATAATTTAATTTAAAAATTCTGAAAATCGATCCTAGGCCTGCAGTTATTATCAGAATAATTTAGATTAAAAAAAAATTTTTGTGAATAAGTATTTTAATTTTCTAATTTTCTAATTAAATAATTTTTCTTTTTACAGATTTACATTTTCAAAACTTGTGAATTTAGAAACATTATTTATGAAACGGAATAAATTGAGTAGCATTGACAGACAAGCATTCTACTCTTTGCATCGTTTGAAGAAAACTTCTTTTGCATTTAATAATTTAACAACAGTGTCAGTAACAAAATACGGCTGTGAATCTGTATTTAACAGATGCAATCAATTAGAATTATTGGATTTATCTTACAATAAAATACCAGAGTTGTGCGACGATTGGATCAGATTTCCTGGACATAATTTCAACTTTTTGAATCTCTCTCACAACGATATTAATTCTTTAACCGTAAGTTTTCTCATTTATTAATTTATTTGTATATATCTTATTAAGAAAAGAATTATACTTTTAGAACGAAATTAAAAATTTTTATCCGAATTGTTACAGGTGGATGATTTGGATATTAAAAATCAAAAGGATTTCACTGTCGATTTATCTTTCAACAAGATAACGAATGTTAATTTAAATGATCCATTTAATGAGAATTTTGAAGAGCGATTCAACGGAGAACGTCGAAGTTCAGTTGTATTATTTTTAAATAATAATCCAATCGAATGTGACTGTGCGTTATACGATTTTCTACGATATTTGGATGGTTCAATGATGAATGTGAGGGATACATTGACTATAAAAACAGGACCAATGAAATGTTTCAATTCGAAAATGTACGAGGATATTTTATTGTCGGAATTGAATTCCAAGAGTTACAAGTGTATTCCACCGATGGAGGCAATTAATCATCTTGAAATGTGTCCTAACAGTTGCGACAAGTGGATAAGACCGTTTGACAAAACATTTATTTTCAACTGCTCCTATAGGAATTTGTATCAAGCACCAGAGAGTTTGTGCTCGCTAAGAGATGAAAATTTTGTCAATGAACTCGATCTCACTGGGAATCATATCAAAATTATTCCCAATCTTCAGCAAAATGGTTATAATAATTTATCTCGACTTACATTGTCGCATAATCAAATTTCGACCATTTCCAGAAATGTACTTCTTCATTCAACACTTGAGGTGAGTCACTAAATATTTTTGAAAAGTTTGAAAATTCAGAAATTGTAGATTATTTTTATAGAAAAATCAGGGTTGCCGCACAGGTCAGGGAATTCAGGAAAAAATCAGGGAAAGTAAAATTGGTCAGGGAAAAGTCAGGGAGTTTTAGTAAAAGTACTGGAAAAAATTGAATTTTAAAAATTCATGAAAAAACTCTGAATTTTGATGTTTTTTTTTGTTTGCCTCGTAAACTATGAAATAACCACGAATTTTAATACAAAACCTTGAATTTTTTCTATTTCAAACAATAATTTCTTTTTAAATAACTTAATTTTACAAGAACTATCATAAAATTATGACTTATAAATTATTTAATGAATCTTTTTTACAATTTTCATAAATACTAGATTGATAAAAGTTACAAATAATTCCAGAAATTCAATTATTATCAAAAGTAATAAAATTTTTCGCAAAAATTCAATTATATTCAGAAATTTAAAAAAATTCTGGTCATTTCAATTATATCTTTAAAAATAATAAAATTCTTCTACAAAATTCAATTATGTTCAAATTTTTTTTTTTAAATTCTCGTCAAAATTTCAATTATCTTTATAAATAATACAATTCTTCTACGAAATTCAATTATTTTTAAAAACTTTAATACAATTCTTGGCAAAATTTCACAGGAATTCAATAATTTACAAGATTTTTTAATTAATTTCTTCGAAATAAACCAATTATTTTCATAAATAATAAAATTTTCACATGAATTCAATTATTTAATATACAAAATTTCATAAAATTCTTCGAAAAATATCAATTATTTAAAAAGATTTTTATAAAATTCGTCGGATGAATTCAATTATTTAAAAAAAAATTTAACAAAGTTCTTTTCAAGGATTCAATTATTTTTATAAATAATAAAATTCTTCACTGAAATTCAATTATTTTTATAAACTTGAATAAAATTCGTTGGAAGAATTAAATTATTTTCAAAAGGAATAAAATTCTTCGCAGAAATTCAAAAATTATGTTCAAAAATTTTAAAAAAATTCTTGTCAAAATTTCAATTATCTTTATAAATAATAAAATTCTTTAATATTCAATTATTTTAAAAACTTTTTTAAAAATTCTCGTCAAACTTTCAATTATTGTTATAATTAATAAAATTCTTCTTCAAAATTCATAATTATTTTTAAAAACTTGAATAAAATTCTTGTTAAAATTTCACAGGAATTCAATAATTTATAAAATTTTTAATAAATTTCTTTAAAATAATACAATTATTTTCATAAATAATAAAATTTTCACATGAATTCAATTTTTTAATATATACAAAATTTCATAAAATTTTTCGAAAAATATAATTATTTAAAAAGATTTTTATAAAATTCGTCGGATGAATTCAATTATTTAAAAAAAATTTAACAAAGTTCTTTTCAAGGATTCAACTTTTTTTTATAAATAATAAAATTCTTCACTGAAATTCAATTATTTTAGAAAAATTTTAATTATTTTCATAAATAATAAAACTTATCGCAAGATTTTAATTAATTTTTGATACAATATTTTAATCAAATTCCTCGATAAATGTAATTATTCTTAAAAAATTTCATTAAAATTTGTCAAAATAATTGAATTATTTAAAAATTTGTTGATAAAATTCTTTATGAGAATTCAATTTTAACAAACATTCAATTATTCAATAAATTATTTATTTTAATTATTTATTTTTTAAATGAATTCTTCTAGAATTTTCTAATAAAAATTGATTTAAAAAATGAATTACCGAATAATCGATTTATTATTTATGAAAATAATTTAATTATTGCAATGAATTTTATTACAATTTTTTCAAATAATTGAATTTTTTTTGAGAAAATTTACTACTTTTTAAAAATAATTGAATTCTTGCGAAGGATTTTATTAGGATTTTTGTAAATAATAAAATTTTTTTCTGAAAAATTGTATGGTAATTTAAATTATAACAAAACATGAAAGAAGGCGATCACTCCGAGTCGAAGACACGGAGTGATCGCCTTCTTTATGTTTTCTAATAATATTCTAATAAATTGTTGAATTTCAAAAAGGTTTGAATTTGAATGTACTGAAGAATTTTAATTCCTACGGAAAAATAATAATTAAATATTTATTTAAAAAAGAAATTATTGAAGTTTTTGAATAATTAATGAAATTAATGAAATTTGTAAATAAATGTAGTAGAACATTTTTTTGAGTTTCTAATAATTTTTAGAGTGAATCAGAATATTTTTTAGGGTCAGGGAAAAAGTGAGAATTTTGTCTGGAAATCAGGGAAAAGTCAGGGAAAAATAAAATTAAATATTTGTGGCAACGCTGAAAATATTTTCCCTTATCAAATTGTTGATGTAAATTTCATAATAGTGTTTCTTTTTCTAAATCTGTTTTCTTTTTTTTGTCATTTACAGAAATTGGAACTTGATCATAATCAGCTCACGAGAATTGCACCGGATGTTATTCACAAATTGAAATTATCCGTGAAGAAGATGAAACTGGGAAATAATCCATGGCAATGTGATTGTGAGACAAGAAGTTTGCAGATATTTGTTCACATGAAAAATACAACGGTCGAAGATGAGGAGCACGTTATTTGCAAGAATTTCAACAGAATGCTGACGAGATTGACAATCGACGAATTGTGTCCATCGAATCTCGAATTAATTGTCATCGCCAGTATATTCACTGCCGTATTGGGACTGACTTTCGGTCTCATCGCAACATTTTACTATCGTTATCAGCAGGAGATAAAAATTTGGCTCTACGCGAATAATCTTTGTCTCTGGTTCGTCACCGAGGAGGTTCTTGACAAGGACAAACCATACGACGCTTTCGTCAGCTACTCCCACAAGGACGAGGAATTTGTCGTCAATGAACTGATGGAGAAATTGGAGAAGGGCCCAAGATCCTTTAAACTTTGCGTTCATTTTCGAGATTGGCTCGCGGGCGAATGGATTCCATATCAAATCGCAAGATCCATCAAGGATTCGAGGAGAACGATTGTCGTTGTGTCGCCAAATTTCATTGCAAGTGAGTGGGGTAAATTGGAATTTCGTACTGCTCACAAAGAAGCGCTTAACGAGGGAAGGGCGCGAATTATCGTTATACTCTACGGCGATATTGGACCCATCGATAAATTGGAACCGGATTTGCAATCCTATCTGACAATGAACACCTACGTCCAATGGGGTGATCCTTGGTTTTGGAATAAACTCCGCTATGCATTGCCCCATAAATCGGACGCTGTTTATGGTCCGAAGAAATACAAGAATCTCAGTAAGACAATTATTCCTTTGAATTTCAACAAAATTGAGGTGAAACAATTTTCCGAAAGTGGTCTAACGCCATTGAATAATAATGCGAAAATCTTTTCCAATGATAAAGTCATCATCGACATGAGTGACGAAGAGTGTAATAAATTAAACACTCATTGCTAGTTCTCTTTGCATTTCGAAAGTTAAGAATTCAAAAAATGTAAATATTATTATTTCGATACAGATTAATGCAAAATTTTTCATCAATTTGCCAGAATTTTGCATTTTTATTTTTTAATTTTTAAATTTTTAAATTTCATAAAGAAAAATAAGACAATATTTGCAAAAGTTTTTACCAAGTGTAAACAATACAGTGATATTGTTATTTTTTTAAAGTTTCAATTCATGAAACTGTTCAAAAGTATTTTGTAATATTTATCAAAACTATACGTAATGATGGATTGAGAGTTTATAGTCTATTTTTGATTAATTAAAATAAGGCTGTTTTAGAATTAAGACTAATTAGATAAATATTGTAAAAAGTCTTCTGTAGCCTCGAAAATTTCGCCTTAGAAAGCAGATTCGAGTTTCGTTTCAAATTTAAAAGCATTTTGAATTTTTGATTTATTTAAAAAATTTTACTCCAGTTGGAAAAAAACGTGGTAATTGTAAATATAGAATTTAAGTTTGATTTAAAGAGAGTCTGAATTATGTGAATGAGCTGAAATGTATGAATTTATCGGTTGAAAATTAACTCTGCATTATTTTTTGAATTTGAAGAAAATTCTTGAAAAAATTGTGATTTTAATTTGCAAACTAATAACGCGTAATACTTTTGTTGTACTTTTTATTGAATATTAGTTAAAATACTCGACTTTATTGTGGCAGTTGTGCCATAAAATTGTTATAAAATTGAGACTGATATAAATGTATAGATATTAATTATATTTTTACTGCTTCACATAATAAGTTATGTGATAATTATAATATGTATATATATTTCGTTAAACAAAAAACTTGTATGGTCAAAGAAGGTAGAATTAATTTTTGTTTCTTCTAAGTTTGTAAATATTTTTAGCATTTTTGAAGTAAGCAAAGATAGTAAATAATGCATTTTTACAAATATTTCAATAATTTTAGTTATTGATTAATTTTTTCCACATGCTATTTGTAATATAAAAATATTATTGTCATTAGGGAAAATTATATTTGTAGAGAAAGTATTGTACGTATTTTCACTTTAAAAATAAACATTTTCTCCACAAAAGTTCCCTTTTGTTTCATAAAATTATGCATTTTTGTATATAGAAAACAATTTTTATAATAAAAAATAAATTTGCTTAAAAAAAAATGTAAGATTTAATCATTTTTAACCAACAATCATAATCGTTCTATTCTGGTAATCACTATACTATATGCAAATAAAATTTCATATTTAATCCACAATACCTTTTAATTCCTGTTAAATGTTGTTATTATCAGCATTAATTTTACAAAAATCACTTTTTAAACGGAAACACCTAAGTAAAAAGTAAAAAGGGACTGAAATACTATA
This sequence comes from Leptopilina heterotoma, assembly GCF_015476425.1. Lineage (NCBI taxonomy): Eukaryota > Metazoa > Arthropoda > Insecta > Hymenoptera > Figitidae > Leptopilina > Leptopilina heterotoma. The sequence goes on from NW_025111062.1 coordinate 389,052, forward strand.
AACAATGAAATTTTTTAAACTAAATAATAACAACTGTCAATTTTAAAAAACAGCTCTATCTGTCGATATCCGGAAGTTAGAAAATGTTTTAATGTTGGTAGCACTGTTTACAAATTGAATTTCGTTGGGCGGGCCAAAATTCACATCACTAATTGTGATTGGCTCTATAATAAAAAATTGCGTGAAATAGAGCCAATCAAAATGCAGACTTGAATTTTCTCAAGACCGTGTTAGTAGTGTGTACGCACCTTTAGTAAATACCCCAGAGATGATAATTACCATAATTACCTTTTTTTAGATTTTAAATAAATTTATTATGAATTTAACAAACTAAAAATCAATACTCAATTATTATCATTCAATAATAATTGATTAATTTTTACAATATTGCTTAAATGAAAAATATCGTTTTCCTAAATTCAAAAATAATTATCTTCTTTTTTTTGTCCAGTAAAATGAAAGATGTTGTATGAAACTATTTTTCCCGCCATGTATTGTTGTTGGGATTATTGGTATATGTTTGTGTGCACTTGTTGAGTTTATTTGTGTTTGTGAAGAAGCTCGTATAATAAAATGTTTCACCTTTATTGTTTTTCTTATATTAAAAAATATATAACTAATGTTTTGTTGTGAGATTTTACAAGTTTCTAGACGAAAATGGAAACGTTTATGCCATCGGAAATTGCTAGACTAGTCATCGGTAAATATAAGTGTATATAATAATTCTAAAAAATAATATTCTTATGCGTCTCTAATAAGTAGCCTTTTTATAAAAATAAAATGAAAAATATCAACAGAAAACGATGTTTTTCAATTTAAATAATTTTTGCACAATTCTCTTTTGTATTCTAAATTTTCAATATTCTTTGATGTCAAAGTATTCAGGGAAATAAAGTTATAGGTACTTTGAAGGACAGCATAAAATGAAAAAATTACATAAATATTTTTAATTTTCGAAATTGACAATTTTACGAAAAGAGAAAAGATGAGATGGAATTGTTTCCTTATCATTTTTATCAGCAGGCTATAAAAATGAGAATAATTTGAGTGAAAATAATTTAAATGCCAAATGTTCGAAGGTTATGTTCTAGAATGCTAAAATTTTTTATTGACTTCAATGATAAACGTAAATAATTGTGTTAAAAATAGATTTGTCGGTTATAAAACGTGACTACTTTTTGACACTGAAAATTGAAAAATTATTTATATTGTATTTCTAGGTTATTTGGAGGAACAAAAATGTGATGAGGCAGCGAAAATATTCCTGGAAGCGTCTCCACTTTTGCAAGAATGTCGAATGGTTCAAGCAAGTGGGAAAACATTTCGAAGACTAGTCAGAGAAATGACTTTAATCGACGTTTTCGACAAATATTGTTCCATAATTTCCTTCAGTAAGAATTTTTGTTATACTTAATAGTGTTCAATTGATAATATTCGAAATAAAATTTTTAATTAATGTTTTTCTAGTTCAAGAGAGGCTAAGCAAAATTGCTGATTCTGATCAAGTGAAGCATTGTGGAGATTTTCTTGAACAACTCAGATTTTTAATTGATGGTTCACGAAGTCAACGTTTTGTTGTCAATATCAATGTACCATCTCAGGTATGAAGAATATTCTCTTGAAATTTTTTATTTAAATAAAACCATTAATCATTGTCAATTGAAAATTGATAATTTTAATTTTCAGAATTCAGCGACAAATTCAGGAGGATCGCCAATTATTTCCAGTAGTATTAGAAAAAGACAGCGGAGTGGAAGTGATCGTGATCGCTGTAAGCGTTTTGCGAAATTACAGCAAACACCCGAGAAGCAGTATCATTCTGATAACAGTCAGTATTTCACAAATTAAATATTTTCAAATTATTTTACTTTTTCATTGAATTTTTCTTCTTTTGCAGTTCATTGTGATAAAATTGAAGCAACACCTGCTGAAAGTCTACCGGGTTATATTGATTCAACAAAATCGGTTCCTGGCGAAGGATCATCTGCTAAACATATAATTAAGGAACCTCATATTATTCACGATGAATTCAATGACTACGATTCTAGATTTTGTATGCCTGGAACATCAGGTTAGGAAAAAATTCTTAACAGTTAATAGTGTTATTTAAATTTCGTTTTTAAAAATATGTCTTTTTACAGAACAAGCCGAGAGTGTGCAGGACTCACACAAAAATGAAGGAAAAAATACTGGAGATTTAAATAAGTGTGTACCGTTTTCGACAACTCCGTTAAAATGTTCAATGTCCACTGACACACAGGATTTAATTAAAAATTATCAAACTACAGGAACACAACCATTGCCTTGGGTGGAAATTCTTGACTATGAGGATTTAATGAAGAACGAGACTCTCGAGAACTTAAGCGTAAGTTGATTTCCACTCTATTGGACATTGCATTTTTTAATTTATTTGTTAAACTTGAAACTTATTTTTCAGTTGCTGAATCAAGGTTTATTACACTGTAAAGAAATTCAGGAACAAATAGCAGAAAATATTAATAAAAGTGGTGTACTACCGATTGACACAATCTACAAAGACGAAAGCCTCGTCGTGAATCCCTGCATTTTGAATAATTCCGGAATTTTCAAGTCAATTGTCGAGGAAACAATGGTTACTCCATCATTTCGACAATTTGTCGGCTCAGTTTTAAAAATTACCGACTCAAATTCAAATACGAACGTTGAAGCCAAGGGTAAATCGGAATTCAACCAAAAGTACGTAAATTAAAATATTCCACGTGTGTTTTTTAATAAATGTTTTAAAAATAAATTTGAATTTTCAGTGAGCAACAAAGAGAATCGAATCAAAACAATCTAACTGATATATTAACAATACCAGAACGAAATGAAAATAAAATCATCGAAACCACAGAGAATCAGATTGAAGTACGCAATTTTTCTTCAATTCAACGTTCTAAATTTTCGAGTGAAGTTAAAGAAGCCATTGAGGGAATTAATATCAGTGATCTCAATGATCAGAATAATGCCGCTATTCAAAGTATCATAAATGCAAATTCAGCAAATACTGAATTAAAAGATGAGAAATCGACTTCAGAACAAGTGAACAATGAATTTATGCCGAAGAACAATGTTGCCGACGATAAAAATATCAACTCCGAAGAAAATATTCCCGTCGATCTTGACACAAGTATCGAAATTGTCGAACCCGTTCCTGTCGTTTCCAATAAACCGAAAATCATTTCTATGAAAGTTCTCTCCAAGGAGAATAAATTTTCAAAGAGGAAGGAAAAGAAACCGGTGAAAGTTGTTCCGGCTCCGAAACCGGAAATTTATTCTGATACAATGATAACTCCCACGTTAGTTGTTTGCTCAAAGGATGAACCTGGCAGTTTTCTGGGAGTTCCTCCATCATGTGAGTTGTCCTCCATTATTTTGTCCTTTAAATTTTTCCTATAAAAGTACGAATTTTTATTCTCTTTTTCTTTTTTTTCAGATACAAATCTAATGAATCCCCAGTATCTGAAGATTGCTCCAAAAACTATTCAAGTCAAGCAAGAACCTGTTTATTTCAAACACGTGAATGTACCAAAAAAATTGCCTAAATCTTCAAAGAAGAATAAAATACAGGAACAAAATCCACTTCCAATGGCGATCGCTCCAGTGACGATTTCAGTACCAACAGTCGAATTACCAACACAATTACCGGTAATAACTATCAGTGATGAAAAAATTGTTGAAACAGAATTCGTACCCAAATCACTTCCAAGTATCGATACAATTGAGGAAGATTTCGAACCAGTGAAAAGTGTTCCTGAAAATGTCAAATCAGATGTGGAGGTAGTGAAAATCGATATTCCGAAAATAGTCACTGCCAAGGAGACAAATTTAAATAGTATTGAACCCGTTTGCAATTTGGAGAAGATTACACTTTATGGTAATGAAACTAGTGCCGCGGAATTTTTAGGTGGCAACGAAATTGAAACTTTAAATGTCGACGCTTCGATGACATTCTCCCTCTCTGGATTGTCGCCATTTTTAAAAATGAATCGCGTTGATGAGAAGAATAATGTTGAAGTAATAAAGAATATTGAAGAAACGAAGGAACCACAAGAGACGGTGAATTTAAGCGAAAAAATTCCAGTTCCCATGTCAAGTGTAATCGAAAAGAAAAATGATTTAATAACCAAACGAACACCAAAATCAATTATCAAGAGTCGTTCGAAAAATCATCGTCTCAGTTTATCGACACCACGTCGACGTCACAGTCACGTAAGAGCCCTGGATTTCGGCACACCACCAAAGTCTTCAAATTCAGCCAGTAAATCAACAAGTAAAATTTCTCCCTCCTCAGCCAGAAATCGTTCAAAATCACACTGTCGAACTTCTCTATTCAAATCACCGCCGTTCGTCACTTCATCGTCTAAAAATAATACAAAAAGTCCACCGAAGGAAGAAAGTGCCTATAAAATTCCCATAGCCACGCGTAGTCCAGCTCCAAAATTAATGGGCGGTTGGGAAAAATTCACCGGAATGGATATGATTTTAGGTAAAGTTTCGCCTAACGAAAATTCCAATTTCCCACCAATCGAAAAGACTGAGAAAAAATCGTCAAAAGTCCTAAAGAGCTGGGACAGTGAATTACGATTAATGGCCAATCCGGAGACGACAGTCGCAACAAGTGTCAAGGAGAGTAACGCCAAAAGTTCCAAACGCAAAAGTAAAATTCGAAAGGAGACCGACAGTGCAAAGAAGAAACATGTCTCGAAAAAATTGACAAATTCGACCAAAAAATCAAAAAAACGAAATTCTTCTCACAGTGAAAATAAGGACGTTTCCGGTGATATATCCAGTGAAGTTTCGGCAAATATTTCGAGTCATAATCTTTCGGAAAAAGATGAAAATCAAGATCAAAATCTTTCACTCAAGGATTCATTGAATGACAAGAGTAAGACATCGGAAAAGAACGAATCTTTGGATAATTCAAAAACTTTCTTCCCAAGCGATAAAGATTTATCCTTTACACTAGACGAATCCGAAATTCAAGCAAACTCAAAAATTCTCTCCACTCCCGAATTAATCGAAACTCTCTCCTCAACGACAAGTCGAACGAAAACAATAGAGAAAAAATCGGGCGATATTGTCAAGAAATACGCCAAAGTTGTGACAATTCCAAGAAGCGAACAACAACAAAATGTTGAATTCATGAAAACATCGCCAAATTATTCGGCTAAAATAATGCAACTCGAGACACCGAGAAAATTCGAAAATTCCAAAGATATTCCACCGACGCCAAGGTTTTTGAGTCCAAACAGTAGTTCAATAACGCCATTCACAAAAGTATCGCGCAATGAAGATTCAAGTAAAATTCCCGATTTGTTTCCAACACCCGATTTCGCACCAACGCCGGGCAATAAATTAACGCCTAATCTCGCTGGTGATAACACGAAGGACGCGTTAAAAAAAGGTGAATTTAGCTCCTGTTCCCCGTATTATCAGCCGAGTTCCGAAACTAGTGACGCTCCGACCGAATTAACGAAGAGTGCTAATAAAAGTATCACGAAAGTCGAGGAATTCCAGGTTGTCAAGGTAAATTTAGGACGTGAGGAGGCGGCGAAGGAGGAATTGGTAATTTCCTCGAGTGTCATTGAAACGGTGGAAATTAGCGAAAATGTAGTGAACGAACAGTCGGACAAGAGTTCGAACGAGAGCGACAATGAATCGGACAGCGATAGTGACACATCGTCGAGTTATTCCTCCAGGTCCTCTTCTTCATCGTCAAGTAACTCGAATGAGAGTTCGGATTCATCCGGCAGTGAAGATCAATCACCGGTCAAGAAAGTTGCTTCCGATTCCAGTGATGATTCGTCGTTACAACTCACCTGCGAGCCGGAGATTGTGAATGAGGAAAAAACCGCTGTTGTCGATGTTCAAGTTTTGACAACAAATTCGGAAAGTCTGGCGAAAATCGGTGATGAAATTAAGAATATTGAAAGTTCGATTCAAACTTCTGTTCAAACTTTAGTTCAAACTTCGGTACAAACTTCGATTCCAGCTTCTGTTCAAACTTCGATTCCAGCTTCTGTTCAAACTTCGGTTCCAGCTTCTGTTCAAACTTCGGTTCCAGCTTCTGTTCAAACTTCGGTTCCAGATTTTGTTCAAACTTCAGCTCCAACTTCTGTTCGAACTTCGATTCAAACCTTAGTTGAAAAGAAAGTGGAGAGAAAAATAGAAATCGAAAAACCAGTTGCAAAAGAAGCGTCACCGTTGAAAATGTTTTCGGTCGTCGATCAAAATGACGATCAGGAAACACCGGCTAAAAATGATTTACTCATCGAGGCGACAATTTCCGAAACTCCAAGTAGTTCGAAAGCGGGCACTGACATAACGACTAATTTAACGAGCAAAATTTCGGAGATTATCACCTCGGAGGAAAATCTACTGAAAACAGCAGTGGCATCGATTTATTCCTCGGATAAAAAACAAGTGGCGAGTATATTGAGCAACGCCGACAAGAAATTACCGTCAACTTTACAGCCAATCGACTACGATCAATTAAAAATGCAGCTCGATTCAAAACGCGAGCGCCTCAAGAAAGGTTTCGTAGAAGCAAGTTCACGAACTAGAACAAGAGCCGCTGTCAATCAGGACAAGCGGAGAAATTCCACTCGAGTACGAAACGTACAATCAAGAAAAATTACATCGAGAAAAATTACCAATCCCCAAACGATGGCAATTCCAATTCAAAATCCAATTCAACGAGATTCAACGAGAACATTGTCGAATCAATCAAATCAGAATCCAAAGAATGAAATTCCGTCGATTCGAGAAATTCCCATCATTGACAACACCAACAAACCAATGATTACAAGCAACGAAAAGAAACAAGAAACGGAGAGTTTGCCAATTTCGAAGAAGACAAAAACGCCAAAGAAGGGACGAACGCCCAAAAAAGGGAAAACGCCGAAAAAGGGAAAGACACCGAAACGGACAAAAAAAGCGGAGAGTTCGCAGGAACAGGAAACGAAAGAGAACGCGAATGATCGGATTTTGAAAGCAGAGGAGAATAAACTGGAAACTAAGGAAAAGAAGCAATTGATTGAAAAAGAAGAAGCGCGCGAGGAAAAGAATTCAGACACAAAACTAAAGGAAATTATAGTAGCCCTCGAAGATGAGAAACTCACTCTAAAAGCAAAAGTCGACTTAGTGAAACGTGATTTATTTAGTGACGATGAACAAATTGATCAACGAAGAACAAGATCGAAATCACGGCAAACCTCCGAGAATCATAAAACTGATACTAGTGATCAAAATTCAGAGCAAACAGCAGATGAGAAATCAAAGGAAAATTTACCCTGCGTTCTGGAGAGTTTGGAATTAGTGCCGAAAAATAAAAACGACAGTGTTGAACAAAGCTTCCTGAATGTCACCGAAGTGAGACATGGGGAATATCATTTTATTTATGACGAGACAACGGCTGTTAAAGTGAAAAGAAAACGTAAATACAGTTTCACCGATATGGAAATTGATTTAGATAATGGTGAGACGCGTCGAATTATTCTTGCGGTCACGCCAATGGAGGAGATATATAATGTTTCGCCAAAACCGAAAAAACGTGCCGCCAAGAGGAGTCCGACTAAAAATAATAAAAAATTGACAAATGTCATTGAGAATTATGATAAACCATTGGCTTCATCGTCGCCGATTTTAAAAAATGTGCAATCGACGGGTTTCAATAAGAATATTAATGCGAAGAACGAGGAAATAGTGAGAAATGATAATATTATCGCTGGAAAAACAGTTGAGAAAGGTAATTTTTATTTTTTGATTATAAATTTTCTATTTTTTTTTTTTTATTTTAAAGCATTCGTTTCAATTCTTAATTTTTTCATTTCAGAGAAACCAAAAGGAAAGTCACGTAAGAGGAAAATGTCAGTGGCAGAAGAACCAGAACATGTAAGTTGACAACAAAAATTTAATTCTCCTTTTCCCTGATTTACAAAAAAAAAATTAGACTTTCCTTGAACTTTAAAAAATATTCTGCTTCACTCTAAAAAGAATTACATACTCAAAAAATATTCTATTACATCTATTTACAATTGGAAAATTGGAAAATTATTCCAAAACATCAATAATTTCCTTTTTAAATAAATAATTTATCATTATTTTTTGTCCGAAGGAATTAAGATCTCCAAAAGATTCGAATTCAAAACCTTTTTTAAATTCAACAATTTATAAGAAATATTATTATAAAACATGAAAAAAAAAATGCAATTATTTAAACACAAAAATAAATAATTTATTAAATAATTGAATTTTTCTTAAAATTGAATTTTCATAAAGAATTGCATTAACAAAATTTTTAAATAATAAAATCCTTTTGACGAATTTTAATAAATTTTTTAAGAATAATTAAATTTTTCGAGGAATTCGTTTAAAATTGTATTAAAAATAATTGAAATCCTGTGTAGAATATTGTATTATTTATGAAAATAATTGAATTCATAAAAAGAATTTTGTTATTTATAAAAATAATTGAATTGTTAGAAAGAAATTTAAAAAAAAAAAATTGCAAATAATTGAATTGTTAGGAAGAAATTTATAAAAAAATTTGTGAAATAATTGAATTGTTAGAAAGAAATTTAAAAACAAATTATAAATAATTGAATTCCTGTGAAATTCTTATTATTTATGAAAATAATTAAATGTTTGCCTAGAATTTTATTAAATAATTGAATTATTTTGGAATATTTTATTAAAATTGATATTAAAAATCATTAAATCGAGGAAAATTTTTTGAAAATAATTAAAATTTTATTAAAATTTGTAAAAGTAATTGAATTTCAAAGAAGAATTTTATTATTTATAAAGATAATTGAAATTTTGTCAAGAATTTAAAAAAAAATTTTTGAACATATGCGTAATTGAATTTTTTCAATAATTTGTAACTTCTCAAAAATTTAAATTTTTTAGTGTTTTAACTAAAATTCTGCAATAAATCCAAAATTTTTAATAATTAATTAAATGTTATTAAATAATTAAATGTTAAAAAATTTAACTAATTTCAGAAGAATTTCAATATTATTAAAATACAAATAATGTTAAAGCAAACAAAAATAATTAATTACCTTCTAAAAAACAATAATTTCTTTTACTTTCAGACAAAAGCAAAAGTAAGCGCACCTGAAAATTTAGCACTACTTCGAGACATGGAAGTGGAAAAACTTCTCTCCTACATTCACGGAGAGGCATAAAAATTAATATTCAACAAAGTTTTTTTTCCCCATATTTCGGAATATTTTTTCCCTGGATTAGACGGAAAAAAAGGAAGTGCAAAAAAAGACAAAAGTAAATTTTTCTCCTTGAATAGAAATGGAAAATAATGGATGTTAAAAAGAGAAAAAAAAAGTGTAAAACAGAAGACAAAAGTAGCAACGTATTGAATGTGTTGCATTTATTACAAAGACTTCAATTTATAGATTATAATAGAGTTAAAAAAATGTCACAAAACTTGTTTTGTATGTACAAAAAATATTGATTTCTCCAAAAAAAAGAATTATTTAGTATTTTAGAAACATTTAGTTTTATATAACTGTAAATATTATACTTGTGCTTTCGAATGTGACATTAAAAAAAGATTCTTTTTTTTAAAAAAAAATCTTTCTTTTTGTAATTAGATTTAAATTTAGATATCATAATATAAAAAAACATGTAAGTGCGATTTTAAGCGTGTTAAAGTTGTCAATTTTTTAAGCTTCTATGTATGGTAAAAAATGACACGACAATTATGTTTATAAAGAAATTTGACTTTTTTCAGTATTAAATTTAATGATTTTTGTTTAATTTTAATTATTCTAAGCCAATTTTTTTTTTCATTGTCAGTGCTGATAATTTAAATGTAATAAGAATCTCCCGCCGATTAGTAATAATTTTTATAAAAATTGTAGATAATAGTTGAGTGAAAGTTTGTAAATCATACTTAAGCTCGTACAAATTATTATTTATTTGTATTCATCATCATCATCATCATCATTTACTATTATTTTGCGACAGAAGTATATTTTTTAAATAAATTTCATTAAAATAGTGAAACAAAAAACGAATTTTATTTTCAAAATTTCAATAACAAAGTTATTTTCACAAAAAGAATTATTAATTATTAATTCAATGGAAGTAGTTTATATTATTTTTTATTATATAATCATAATATTTAAACATAAAACGTTGTTGAAGGAATGAATATAAATATTACAGGATCGACGAATTCGACGAGAGTTGAACATTTATAAAAATACGTAAAAACTTCGCTTTGGATTCTACTATTTAAATACATATATACATACAGGTTCAATTAAATTGAACGATAAGTATATTTTTTCTTCTTCAATAGCAGAATCTTTATTTTTCCTTAACTACATCGTCGACTTCTTGAATTATATCGACCAATTTTTGCCATAATTTTTTGTTTAGAGATATGCCTGCAACAAAAATAAATATTTAGTTTTTGTCTTTCATTTTTTAAAATAAGCTTCCTATACCTTTTTTCGTTGGTTTTAATTCTCCGGATTCTCTATCCTCATACATATGACGAATATCAACTAAAGTTTTTCCTTTAAATTCTCTAACAGTGACTAGACATTTTTCATCTAATTCCCACGTTTGATCTTCATTTGTCTTTGGTTTTTTACTTGAAGATCCCACTTTAGTAGTTTCCTTTTGCTTCACTTCCTTCTTCGGTCTCTTCTTTCCCTTTTTTTCAGTCTGGAATTTACAAATTTATAAAAAAAATTTATTGTATCTTCTTGAGAAATAAAAATAAATTGTTTATACTATAATATAAATAATCACCTCAGAGGAACTTCCACTCGCTGAACTATCATCGCTTTCAACGAATTCCTTAGATTTCGGCATTTTCAATTTAAATCAAATTAGTCTGTAAATAATTTATTTTCAATTAAAAAAATGCGATAGAAAGACAAGCGAATTGTCTGCATACGAAAATAAATTTTGAAGTAAATGATTTCAAAATAGTTTCTTTATATTTATAATTTTTATTCCATATTTTTATTTAAAAAATACTTCTTGGGAATTATCTAGAAAATTTCGATTAAAACGTCGAGGAAACTACCAACAACAAATAAAGCAAAATAAGAAAAAATTCCGTTATTTCAATAATACAAAAATAATCTGGTAAAAAATAAATTAAAAAGTAAATTTGAAACTTAAGGTTTGATTTTTGATTATTAAATATAATAATAAACGTGATAAATACCATAAAGACACAAATATCAATTGTCAATCAATTCCATAACCTAAATTTTTCAAAGTATAGAAAAAAATTTGAAAAAATTATGCATTAAAAGAACGAAACATTCAATAAGCATCAATAATACAAAAAAAATGTTTCTCTTTCTTTTATATAGAATTTACATAAAAATATTCAAAATTAAGTTCATTTATTAGTGAATAAACAATAATGCTATCGCAGACATTCTTTGTTCTGATTTTATTCCTTAAAATAAAGATATTTTGAGGAATCTTACGATATTGAGAATATTATGATTTTAATTGATAAATTTCGTTTCACAAAAAATACTTTCAAAAATAATTGATAATTAACAAATTGTTTGTGTACTTACATTGACAAAATAACCGTTGGACGCAAGAACAATCTTGTTTAACACGCTGTGTAAATTTTTACCGGAAAATGGCCGCTTTCGTTTTCCCTGCTTCACTTTCCCTCTCGAAAGGCGGGAATTTATTGTCCCTTTTTTTTGAACGTAGCATTTTTAAAGCCGAATTCACATGTTTACGATTTGGCGCTTAATTTAAAATGTGTTAATTAAAATAACAAAAATCTGTTCTCTATTTGTAAATTTAGTTTTAATTAGTATTAAATTTATTGTTACTTAACTTAACATTCTACGAAAGGGTCTTGAGCCCATTAATCATGAAAATAAATAAATAAATAAATAAAAAAGAAATGAGAAAAGAAAAAGTTAGGATTTCTTTAAAATATAAGAAATTTATTCGAATTATATTTACATTGTAAAAATATGTGAGACCTATGTACAATCTCTCAATATAAAATATTATATTTTTAGAAAAAAAACTTAGTTTAAAATAAACAAAATACTGAAATTAAAAACGCTTTTCTGATTAAATATTTACGATACTTGTAATATTTTATACGCAAAACTATAAGCGAGTATTTGTAGAAAATTGTTTCTTTCAAGAATATATTTTTCTACAATTTACTTTTTTCTAGATTTAAAAAAAAAGGTAAAAGAAATTATAAATTTCATATTTTATAGTGATTTTTTTCTTCTCAATATATTTTGGAAAAAAATAAACATAAAAAAAAATTGAGAAAAAAAATTTATTATCTTTACTGGAGTTTATTCTTTATTTATTCTTTTTTATTCTTAGGACTCGAGATTGTAATTAATTTCACTCTACGCGGTGTTTTAACAAGTGGTAATTCAACTTTTGTCGGTGTTTGTCTACCAGTTGGTTTAACATTGTTTTCCGTATTATTATCCTCGTAGATTAATTGTATATCTTCTGTTTCTTCAAATATTTCAGTGGTCTTATTTTTTTCTTCGTTCGTCATATTCTTTCGACTTTCATTTTTTTTAATATCGTTATTTTTCACTGTGTCTATTTTTTTCGTGTCATTTTCTTTTTTTGTCGTATCTGATTTTTTAACAATATCAATGTCCATTGCATTTGTGTCAATATCAACGAATGGTTGTGAATTCTTTGTCTTTGTCGGCGTTGTGTCTAATTTTGTGTCTTTGATTTTTTCACTTTCAATTGGCTTCTCGTAAATTTTGCCCAATTCGTCGTCTTGAAATTGAATTATCGAACAGTAGCCGTCGGTTGAGGAGACCATTAGAATTTTTCCATCCGATGACCTGGGGAAAATGAAAATGTCATGAAAATGAAATGAAAAAGGATCGAAAATAATGCAAAAAGAATTTTTAATAATTTACCATGCGACATCGGTCAGTCTTGTGAAGTGAATATTAGAAACAATGGCAATGGGAGAAGTTTGTTGTGTATCGTAAATAACAACCGAACGATGAGTCGCAACGGCGAAAATCATTCTGTAAGGCAGGGGAATCATTGACGTTGGTCCATCTTCACGTAAATGGAAATATAAAGGACAACAGCGAACAGCAATCGTCTGCTCTTCCGATGACGGCAAAATCATAACGGGTCTGAAAAATAAATCAAAATTTTAGAAACAAAATTTCTCGAAATATTTCAATTTGTATGGAATATCGCATAAAAAATATTTACTCTTTTAAATTATGCCTCGAAAAGACAATAGTCGCATTCGCTGTTTTGTCAGTTGTTTCCTGTGGTTCAATAATTCCCGAAGGAGCAATAATAAGCGTACCATCTGGCGTGTACGTTAATCTTCGAAAAAAAGATTTAAATGTGTCGTCATAAAATAATCGAACCCATTTTCCGTCAAGTGGATTTCCACTGGGAGTCGGTATTTTTGCTTTCGTCACTCGTTGAACGGTTTTTTTCGTGTTGAGATCAATTAATCGGCAATGTCTGCAATCAAATTTAAATTTGTTTTGAAAATCAAAACAAGTTTACGAGTAGAAAAATACTTAAATAAAGAAATAAATTTTGAATTTCAGTAAGAAGAATAAAAATTTACCTATCGGAACTCAGAGTGCAAACGTATTGATTGCAAGGATCCCACGTGACTCCTTGAACAAAACCCTTATAATCGGACAATATACAATTACTTCGTCCTTTGTTTAAATCCCACAAAATTGCGGTATTATCGACTGATCCCGAGACAAGGGAACTCGAGTCTGGCGACCAACATAAATCGTAAATATCCTCAAGATGACCTTTCAAAACCTTCCACGATGTCCATTGTTCTTTATTCGAATTTTCCTCGCCGAGAAATGAACTCAGTTCAGACTCTTCTTTTTGTTTCCACAAAATAATTATCGATTCTAAAAAGAAAAAGTTGAAATTTTGAATATGAGAGAAAGAAAGTTTTTTTTATTTCTTCTTTTGTATTTACCATCGTCGGCGGAAGCTAAAATTTCACCACTAGGCGAGAAGCGTACAACATTAACTGCCCTTTGATGTCGTTCTAAATCAGTGACACAGGAAACAATCGCTCCACCGGTATCGTTTATCAATAAATGCCAAATCTAAATAAATAAATAAGCAAATAAATGCCAAAGAAAATTAGAAGGAAAAAATAATTAAAGTACTAATTAATATAATAAAAATATAAAAATGACAAATTTTTTTACAATTACGAAAAAAAATCCAATTTACCAAAACGTGAGAATCCGCTCCTCCGGTGACGATCCTCCAAAATGTTTCATCCAAAGAATTTTTCCAATTACCCACTTGTATATCGATACTTAATACTGGATCACGATTGTGCCATGAAATTTCAGGAATTGAGCACTTCATATTTGTCGAAAACTTAACAAAACAAACAAAAAATTGACTTGAGTTTTAAGAAAAAAATTAAAACAACAAAAGAAGTTTGTCTTGATAAAAAATTTTTGAAATCAAATTAGTTGTCGATTTCTATATAATTCTATTAATTCCCAACACGACCAAGAGAAATTCTTTCTTATATTCAATATAGCATATTTATTAATTTTTCTTAATTTATTTATATTTATTTTTTATTTAATTTAAAAAAACAGGAAACTTAACAAAAACTAACCTAAAAAATTTTGCGGAACAACACACACACGCACACATGTAAATGTTACCGCCGTATAATAATCATAAAGCTGTATTTTAAAATATCGTTAATAATTTTCTATTCGTTGTTGATAAAAAGTCGACAAATTTCATTGGATTACGATCATTTTTTTCATTTTATTTTCTAATCTAAATTCGCCTTTAAAATAATTGTTAACTCTGGACAAAAGTGCTTTCGCGCCAAAAACTGACAGTGTTTTGCGCCTTTAATTTTATTGTTTCTGTTGTTTTTTATGGGAATTGTTTTCATTTTTCATTGTTGTGTTAAAATTGGCAAAGTTTAACGAAAACTAAAACTAAATAAATATGAATAAAAAACCTTTTAATGGCCCTCCGTCAAAAAAACAAAAAATTGGGTAAATATACTTTTCTTTAGAAATTTTAATAACGTTCCAAAATTCTAACCTCAAATACATTTCTTTATTCTCAAGCATTTAATTATATAATAACTAAATTGAACTTTTTAATTTGTATACAAGCATTTATAATTTAGTTCAAAAATTTGTTGTTTAATTTAAAAAAAGAATATTGGCAATTATGGAATTCTTGGAAATTGTCAATAAAGACCCAACTTTGAATCTAAACTTAAACTTGGGTTTAAATCAAATTTGTTATTATTGAATATAATAATTTAAAAAACTATTAATAATAACAAAGGTGATTAACATATTATTGTAATATATTGATATAATATAAGAATAAGAATGTTATAAATTATGTAAATTAATTATAATTCTTAAAAAATATTTTAATTTTCTGAAAAAACAAAAAAATTTCTTTTCTAGAAATTAATTATCCCTATAATTTGTTTTGAAACTCAATTTCTTTTAATTATTTTACATTCTATTTGGAAAAATAAAATGATGGTTTACTAACAGAAATTTAATTTCTAATTAATCAAAGTTTATTAATGTTGAGAATTGAAAATAAAATAGAAAAATTGTTTATTCTATAATTAATAATTTTTATTTTTCAGAGATAACGATGACACTCCGTCTCAATTTGAATCCGAACTTGCGTCAATGTTTGATGGTGACGATGACGATTTTCTCGATATTGATACAGTGAAAGGAGAAGTAATTATATTTAATATTTTGTCTATTGTACCTAATTTTGAATATGTTAATTTATTATCAAATTTTTCTCATCAAAAATATAAAGATTAGCTAAAAAATCTTTTGAATTACGCGGTCGTATTCGCGAGCAGATTTTTGCATGGAGTCAATGTTTAATAATAAAAAAATTTTGCAATACGTTTTCAATATCGTCAATTATTTTAGAAATAAACAAATGTCACTGAAAGAATGTTTCTTGCTATTTACAAAAAGTTAATTTAATTATGAACTGGAATTTTCTTTCAAAAAAGGTATGAAAATAGAAAATTATTATTCAAATAGTAAATTTAAATTTCAAGGTTATTTTTTTTCTTGCAAAAATTAGAAGCGATAATAATAATTTTTAAGAATTCTAAAGAAGCGATTAAAAAAAATGATAATAAATTACAATAAAAGGAAACTTAAAATTTTTGAATATAAATATTTTTGTTTTTATTTTAATTTAACAGGGACCAGAACAGGAAAATACTTCGGCAAAATGGAGCAGACCACCACCTCCAAATTTAAATCCATCGAAAGATACATTATGTTTTCAACAAATAGACGTCGATCATTATACAGGTAATTTAAATTCATTTAAGAAAATCATTAAAAAGTAAAGTAAAAGTATTACTTGCAATGAAGAACAGAGAATTTAATCTTCTATTCCTGTAATTTCAGATCAACCACTTTCTGGAATGCCAGGAAGCAAAGTGGGTCCTGTTCCCGTAATGAGATTATACGGAGTCACGGAAAAAGGAAATTCAGTTTGTTGTCACGTTCATGGATTTTGTCCGTACCTCTTTGTCACTGCACCTCCACAATTTACAAACAGTCACTGCTCAAGTTTCAAGGTAAAAAAAAAAGCTAGACAAATTTTAGAAAAATATATTTTTTTTGTTATTATTTTCTTTGAGGAGGAATGTAATTCTTTTTCTCTTCTTTTCAAAATAGGAAGCCCTCAACAAGGCTGTGATAAAAGATATGAAATCGAATCCTGATAATATTCAAGAGGCTATTTTGGTTGTTGAATTAGTGAAGAGACAAAATGTTTATGGTTACAGTGGTCAGGATTTGGCACCGTTTCTCAAAATAACGGTCGCTTTACCAAAATTACTCGCACCTTGTCGACGATTACTGGAAAAGGAAATTGTTTATTCAACCTTTAATCATGCCTATCAGGCTTTCGAAAGTAATATCGATTTTGATATTCGGTAAGAATTTACTATTTCTTTCAAATCAATTAATATTCTTTAATTTTTGATTTCATCGAATTTCTTATGAATTACGCATTTGTAGATTTATGGTCGATACAAATATGGTGGGCTGCTCATGGATAGAACTACCAGCTGGAAAATGGAAGATACGTGGTTATTATAATCACGCTTTGCCGATAACTTCAAGATGCCAGATCGAAGTCGATATCGCCTGGGATGCTTTCATCGCCCACGCTCCCGAAGGCCAATGGTCCAAAGTTGCTCCCTTCAGAATTCTCAGTTTTGACATTGAATGTGCCGGTCGTAAAGGTAATTTTATTCAAGATCATCAAAATTTAATAAAAACCAAAAAATTAAAATCAAGTATATTATAATTGAAAATTTCTGCTTTCAGGAATATTTCCCGAGCCCAATCACGATCCGGTTATTCAAATAGCAAACATGGTGATCAGACAGGGCGAGACTGAGCCTTTTTTGCGTAATATCTTCACTTTGGACACTTGTGCTCCAATTGTCGGCTGTCAAGTGCTCAGCTACGCAACCGAACAGGAAATGTTGAGGGTAAATAGTAATTCAAATAATAAAAATAATAATATTTATTATTTTATTGATTTAATTTATTAATATTATTATTTTATATTATGTTTCATGTTAATTCCTAATTATAAATTTTATTAATTTCCAAATACAAGAAATGGGCTGATTTTATTCGACAATTGGATCCGGACATTTTCACTGGCTACAATATAAATAATTTCGATTTTCCCTATTTAATTAATCGTGCTCAACATTTAAAAGTGAATGATTTCAATTATCTGGGACGAATAAAAAATATCAAATCAATCATTCGCAATCAAGTACTGCAGAGCAAACAAATGGGACGTCGTGAGAATAAACACGTTAATTTTGAAGGACGTGTGCCGTTTGATCTTTTACTGGTAAATATAAAATTGTCCTTTTAATAATTGCACTTCTTTAAATATAGAAAATATAAGAAAACCATTGTTTTCTAAATCTATAAAAAAATGTACCTAATTAAAATCAAATTTTTAGGTATTGGTACGTGACTATAAATTGAGATCCTACACGTTAAATGCCGTGAGTTATCATTTTTTGCAAGAACAAAAAGAGGACGTGCACCACAGTATTATTTCCGATTTACAAAAAGGAAATGCTCAAACGCGTCGTCGTCTCGCCGTTTACTGTTTGAAGGACGCAATGTTACCTCTTCGTTTACTGGACAAATTGATGTGTATTATTATTTATATGGAAATGGCGAGAGTCACTGGTGTCTCGTTGTCAACTCTATTGACCAGGGGTCAGCAGATTAAAGTCGTCTCGCAACTTTTACGAAAGGTTAGAAGAAAAAACGAAACATTTTTATTTTATCTTCTTTTTGGCTCTTGAAATTGTATTTTTTAATTTTTTTTAGACACGAGAACACGGATATTTGATGCCAACCCATCAGGGTCAGGGAGTGGACGAGCAATTCGAGGGTGCAACGGTTATTGAACCAAAACGTGGCTATTACAGCGATCCAATTGCAACTTTGGATTTCAGTTCTCTGTATCCGAGTATTATTATGGCCCACAATTTGTGTTACACAACACTTCTTTCGCCAAGTGCGCAAAATAAATTACAATTGTCAACTGACGATATCACGAAGACACCGTATAATTCCATGTTTGTTAAGACAAACGTAAGAAAGGGAATTCTACCCGAGATTCTTGAGAATTTATTGAGCGCGCGTAAAGTCGCGAAAGCTGAATTGAAAAAAGAAGAGGATCCCCTGAAGAAGAAGGTTCTCGACGGACGACAGTACGCATTGAAAGTATCCGCGAATTCCGTCTACGGTTTCACTGGCGCGCAAATGGGAAAATTGCCCTGCTTGGAAATATCAGCCGTAAGAGAATTAAATCTAAAACATAAAATATAATCTAGTGAAGTTAATTTTTAGAAATTTTGAATTATTGAGAAATTTTTTTCTATTTTCAGAGTGTAACGTCCTACGGAAGAACGATGATTGAGAAGACAAAGCACGAAGTCGAGGAGCATTATTGCAAGAAAAATGGCTATAAACATGATTCCATTGTTATTTACGGCGACACGGATTCAGTGATGGTGAAATTTGGCGTTACGGACATTCGCGAAGCGATGCAATTGGGAAAAGAGGCGGCCGATTATGTCTCGGCAAAATTCATTAAACCCATTAAACTCGAATTCGAAAAGGTCTACTATCCATATCTCTTGATTAACAAGAAACGCTACGCCGGTCTCTATTTTACAACACCTGAGAAATACGACAAAATGGATTGCAAAGGTTTAGAGACAGTTCGTCGCGATAATTGTCCCCTTGTCGCCAATATGATGAATACATGTCTGCAAAAATTACTCATTGACAGGTAAGATTGTGATCCGCTCTCTTCCAAGAGGCAATTTTTTAGATTCTAATTTATTCTTTTTTTCGTAGAAAACCAGATGAGGCAGTTGACTATGCAAAGCAAGTGATAAGCGATCTCTTGTGCAATCGAATTGACATTTCACAATTGGTGGTCACGAAGGAATTGACAAAAACTGATTACACGGCGAAACAGGCGCACGTTGAATTGGCGGCAAAAATGAAGAAGCGTGACGCTGGCACGGCACCGAAACTCGGCGATCGTGTGCCCTATGTATTTATAAATGGCGCAAAAGGTGCGCCTGCCTATCAAAAGGCCGAGGATCCAATTTACGTTTTAGAAAATAGTATTCCAATTGACACGAATTATTATCTGCAGAATCAATTGTCAAAACCGTTGGTGAGAATATTTGAGCCAATATTAGGCGATCGGGCAGAATCACTTTTGTTGAAGGGCGAGCATACGAGAACGAAAACAGTAGCTACGTCGCGTGTCGGTGCACTCGTTGCGTTTACAAAGAAAAAAGAGGTGTGTTTGGGTTGTAAAGCAGTATTAACTCCTGATCGTGAGAAACTTGCGCTCTGTAAATTTTGCGAGGAGAAGGAGGGCGAATTTTTCGAAAAGGAAGCGAACGCCGGCAGGAAACTTGAGGAGAAATTTTGTCGATTGTGGACCGAGTGCCAGAGATGTCAAGGAAGTCTTCATCAAGAAGTACTTTGCACCAGGTATTTATTTTTCTTTCAATTTCGAGAAAATTTACGTCATTTTTCTCCCATTTTCATATTTTTATAATTATATGAAACAAGACCTTCTCATTTTTTATAAGAATGTAAAAATTATTTTCTTTTTTCTTCAAAGAAGGAAAAATTTTAAAGTATATAACAAAATATTTTTTTTATAGTCGAGATTGTCCCATTTTCTACATGAGAAAAAAAGTGCAGATGGATCTTGATGCGCAAATGAAGAGAATCAACAGATTTGGAATTCCAGATTGGTAATAATTTAAAAAAAAAGCCAATTTCGTTTTTGTTCTTTTTCGTTCTACTTATAAAATTGTACAGCTTTGTTTCGAATTATGTTTTGTACTGAATAAACATTAAATAAAAATAATTTTCTACTAAAAGGTTTTTGCAATTTTCTTAATAGATAAAAATACCTGAATCTTTTTTCAACACGATTTATTTTTTTTTTTTCTGAAAAATCAGTGTAACATTTCTAAAAAGTATCGTCTAGCGTTTGAAAAAAAAACTAAAATACACGTCTAACTGTAACAAAAATTTTTTAAAGTATACAATAATTAACATACGACATTTTGTTTTTTTCTTTTGTTTCTGTGTGTTTTGTGAAAATCGTCGAGGCGAATTTCCACGTCACTGGAAATATGATTAGACTCAAAATACAAATAATGGAATTTATTTCGTGGTTGTGAATTTGGAGAGACCTTCGAGTAAACTAATGTAGGCCGTGTGTTCGTAAGATGTGCTGAGTTCCATCATTTTCTCTGTGAATTCATTCGAAACTCCCTTCTCTTCGAGATAGTTCATTAGAAGATCATAGAGGTACTGGAAAAAGAAAAAATTAAAATATAATTCTATTTTCAAATTAATGATTTGAAAATAAAATTTTAAATTCCAAAAAATTCAACTTACACCATCGATGACTTCTCCGCTTACAGCATAAACTTTGTCAGAGTATTCGCCCTCGAAGAGCGTAATTTCGTCAATTCCAAAAATGTCATCTAAAAAAGGAAAAAAAACGTCAATTTTTCCTTCTGAATATAAATATTCGTTTTATTACAATACATAAGATATGAATTACTTAAAAATATTAAATATTTGCTTAAATTCTTAAATTTTTTTCAAAATCGAATGAAAATGATTCGAGAAATATAATAAAAATTTAATATGAAATTGTTACATTATCGAGAAGTACCTTATAATTAGAAATAAAAAGTAAAGTACATTTTTACTCAATAATATTTTACTTTTCCAAAGATCAATTATCAGTTTAACAAATAAAATCATGTTAACTGTACTCAACACTTTGGATACATTATATTTATTTAAAAAGAATAAAAAGATTTTCAGATGAATTTGCAAATTCCTTACTATAACTTTCGTCGGCGCCAGACGCTCCAGGTTCGCTATTAAAGGAACAAGTGAATGATAATGTTTGATTCCCTCTAACAATATCAATTTCAAAATTAGGTTTGCTTCTCATTTCCCCAACGTCTGCTTTGTCATCTTGAGGATCAATTTCCGGCTCTTCCTCTGAGGTTATTGTGTGATTAATATTAAAAGAAATTGTAATTCTGTGAAAAGAAAAGATTGAAATTAAAAAAAAATTGAAACCAGAAGAAATATTTAATCATTATTGTCAAAACTTACGTTTCGGCTGCGTCTTTTTTTACAAGACGAACTTCAGCCCCATCGAGTGATACTTTAAAACCTTCGAGATCCGTTGGAATTGTTTTTAATTTTCGAGCTTTCTTCTCTGCCACTATTTCCTCAGCAAGAAATTCGACTAATTCCTTCTCAGCTGTAACAAAGCAAAGAAGTTATTATAATAAATATTTTTACGAACGAATTTTGTGATTATCAACTTCAATGTTTATAAAACAAAAATTTGTTTACCTGATAATTTTTTTTTTTAAATTAACAATTAACAATTTTCTTTGAACCAAATTTTTTGATGCCTAAAAAATTGCAATTTTTGCAAAACTTTTAAATTCTTATATTCAAGAGAAAAATACGATTTAATAAATATTAATAAAGTTAAATTTAATTTTTTTAGAGGTTAATTTCATCATTAGCAAAGAGCAAACATTTTGATAAAAAAAATAACATTCATAGAAGAAAAGATTACTCGAAACTAACGCAAATTCATCAATACAACTATAAAAATAGACACTAAAATGCAAAAAGAAAAAGGAGAAAAACTTAAAAAAAAAGAACAAAATTAACCTCTCACGTGGTGATGAAAATATTTTTTCCCCGTGGGAGAAAAGAAAGGAAAATTTAAATAATGAAAATTGAATAAATACCTTTTGTGTGCGCAGCACGGCAACCACCGCAATTACATAATTCACTGTGACTTTTATTCACTTCCTTTACTAAATTTGATGAATTGTGCTCTAATCGATTGCACATGTTCCATAGCATTCGATTAATTTGAACATTGGTTTTTGTTACATTTACTGCTGGTGTTATGACATTTTTTAAAGCCGTCACTCTCAAGGCACTTCTCACTAATCCATTCATCATTTTGAAACACTTTTCTTTTTTATTAACGATTAAGAATTTTATTTTTCTACAAATTTTATTTAAATACAAAACACACTAACCGGCGTGATCCTCGGAGAAGAAACCGGAAGTATTGCATCAGTTGCCATTTTAATTTTTTAAACTCATCCATTTCCGGTCAAAATGAATTTTTTTGACTGAATTGCGTTTATTTTACAATTAACAATTGAAATTTTAGATATATTCAATTATTGGAAGTAAATTATCAACTTTTGTTTATTTTTTCCAAAGTATTACAAGTTTTTATGAAATTTTTTTTATAAAAAAGAATAGAAAAGTCGAGAAGTTTTAAAATTTCCCGCTTTGTTTTCAAAGAATTAAAGGCGGGTTTTGAACATTGTGAAGTTTACGCTTGGGTAAATAACGTAAGTCGTAACGTAATTACGCAGTGGCGCTCGTTGCGCCATCTGTCAACTTGTAAACTCCCCTACATGCGCTCTTCTAAAAAGTTCTTTCGTCCGGTTTTCTCGTAAAAATGGCTCCGGTAAGATTATGTTCTCTCAATTTTTCATCATTTTATTTGTTTACTTATCAATTTTAACTGAAAATTTTACGATTCGCTTTAAACTTACTCCCCTGTTTACCGATTTTAGTGAAATTTTTTTACAATTTCGAAAAGATGGTTTTATTTGAAGTGGATTGTTTGACACTCGCGAGTGATAGTCGCAGACATCTCACGATAGTCTAACAGTTTATCCACGTGTGATTTCATTATTTCTTATAAAAAAAAATCACATGAACGTAAAATAATTGTGTTGCTTGAGGAGAGATTAACGATTAAATGTGGCGTTCAAAAGTGCTTGAAAAGAAATTGCTCTATTTTCGAAAGAGTTGAAAATTGCATTTCCTAACCTCACTTTTTATTCAACATTGATCTGTCACGTCTCAAATGAATTTCTTTATTCTTATCTTCTAATTCTATTCAAATAATGATTGTAATACTTTTTAATGAACATTTTTTCATGTTTAATGAATTTTTGTCTTTCATTTGTAGACCAAGGTGCAAAAAGCTAAAGCCCCAGTGGGGAAGAAGCAACATCTTCGTGGCAAGGGCCAGAAGAAGAAGGTTTGCCTAAAGTTCTCAATTGACTGTACGCATCCAGTCGAGGACAATATTATGGATGTCGCAAGTTTCGTAAGTATTTTGTGATTATTTTAATTTATGATGAAAATATTTCGTTCATTTGAACCTGTAAAACTTGTGGATCATATTTCGGTTTTAATTTCTGAATGTTTACATAATTTACAAATGGAATTAGTACATATTTTCTGTTAGAATAATAAGAATACGAATTCCTTTGTTTTGGAGAAGCTGTTTAATAAAATTGTTTTTAAATTCTTTTTTCAGGAAAAGTACCTTCATGAACGAATTAAGGTTAACGGAAAAACCGGAAATTTTGGAAATAATGTTACTATTGAAAGGAACAAGATGAGAATAACAGTCAGTAGTGATATCGACTTCTCTAAACGGTGGGTATCGTTCTAATTAATTTTTCTAAATTATTCTCTTTTCATGATACAAAGTGTTATCGAATTTTTCTCTTTAAATATTCTTCTTCTATTCAATTTTGAGATTTATGTTTTTTTATTGCTATATTTAGAGGTTTACTTTTATTTTTCTTATTCTTTATTCTTTATATTTTTACGATTTTTACTAAAAAAAATTTATAAACATAACCTTAAATTCCTTTGTTGATAACGCGACACATTTTTTCCATTTCTTTTTATATTTTAACTTTTATTTTGAATCAAGTTTCCAAAAAATTAGAAATTTAGAATTTAACCAATTGAACGCAATTTCGAGTAAAAAAATAACCGTTTTGGGTTTTTTTAAGAAGAGAAAGAAAGAACGGAAAATTCACTAATCTAGAGCGATATTTGCACTAATAAAATGATATTGTTTTAATAGGTATCTCAAGTATTTGACGAAAAGATACTTGAAAAAGAATAAACTTCGTGATTGGCTTCGAGTAGTTTGCAAAGACAAAGAAACCTACGAACTCAGATACTTCCAAATTAACAGCCAGGAAGATGAAGATGACGAAGATGCAGAATAAATTAAAAAAATGTAAATTTATGATTTTCAATAAAAATACATTTTTCGTTAATTATCGTTTGTTATTCTTATTCGTTTTAAATTTCTTTCCATAAAGAATAAAGAATTTCTTTCTTTTCTCACCTCTTTGTTTGAGAAAATGAATAATTTCAACTATTTGAATTCTCCCGCGCAATTAATTTGTATTTCCGTGTAAACTTGGGACAAAAGTATTTTGATTTCTCTTCCCTGTATATTTATTATATTAATTCTTTTGCAATAGAGAAAAATTATCTACCCTTTTTTTTATAAGAAAAATCATGAATGATTTTTGTTGGGAGAAAAAAATTAAAAGGAATGATTCATGACTTCTCCAATAACACTACGTCACGGCGTAGTAATATCAGTGTTTCCAAAACGTGCATTTGTTTATCAAAGGAAAAGTCACAAAAACAAAAAAAAATCTAGAATTATTCAATATACAGAAAATTAATTCAAGTTCAACATTAATTCTGAGGTTTATGAAAATAATCGTGAACTAAACACGAAATTCAGATGTAAAACTTTCTTGCGCAGAAGGGACTATTTTTCCGATGGTAAAAAATAGTTACTGCGCATTTGATATGTTGTTCTACGAATCGTTCATCCACCCATTAAAGAGCACTTACTTTTGACAACTCCGATCGTGATTGTTGTGACAGGGACAAAAAAAGAAAACAACAAGAAACTTGTTTTACTTGAAGCGCATTTATTTCGAAATTTGTAGAAAAAGTGTCTAGAAACGTGAAATTTTGTCGAATTAAATTCACATTTAAAAGATTAATTTCGTGAGAAAGGCGCTTATTGCTAGCGCTGACAAAATGAAGTTCCAGTACAAGGAGGAACATTCATTTGAAAAAAGAAAGGCTGAGGGAGAGAAAATTCGACGAAAATATCCTGACAGAGTTCCTGTAAGTAAACAAATAGAAAAACTTTTTTAATTTCCAATTCAATAGAGCATTTTTTTCTCTGTATCAAAGTTCGACATTTTTTTCTTTATGATGATTGAAAGGTAAATTCCGTACGAATGGAATAATCCAAGGTCGTTTAGTGTTTTTGCGTCGTACGGGACCTACCGTAAGATTTGACAGGAGATCAATTGTAATCAAATTATTACAATATATTCCTTACTATTCCTCTAGGTCGTTGACATTTCCCTGCAGTGCGCATCCTTATTATCGATCTTATTTTTTTTCATTTGCACATCGTTTATTTCGATCCCACGTTCATTGTTTATTCATAGGTTGTAATCGTAATTATTTTTGCAGCCAGTGCTATGATTAATATTTAGCACTTAGTTTATGAAAAAAATACTAAGTGTCAATGGTGTCAATCGTCAAATTTAGTAAAATTAAAAATCTGTAAAGGCAGATAAAAATGAGATTTGTTTTTGCTTCTGTACTTTTTCGTTTTTATTTCTTTACAATCCTATAACAGATAAGTGGATATTAAATATTTATTCTTCTTCTGTAAAATGATATACGATTCTTTATTATCGTATGTACGTGAATACTTTCAAGAATAATTTCATCATTTCGTCATAATATATAATCTTACGCGCAGTTTTAACTTTCATTTAAAATTTAAATTTTTGTTTTGGAAAAATAAACAAATTTGACGTTAATGGTAAATAATTGTAAATAAAAAATAACGTAAATAAATTACAAATATAATAGGGACTTTTTTTATACTGTAATATGAAAATTTTTCAATTTTCAAAAGACAATCCTAGTTTGAATAGAAATAAATTTACTGTTTTTATTAAAATTTACAGGAACAATAAGAAAAGAATGTCGAGACTTTGGTCTATTTTTAGGTTATGTTGACTAATTCTTTAATTCCTCTTTTTGCGACAATTTTTTTTAATATTCATAATATTTATGTAAAATTGAAAGAATAAATACTTTTTTTTTTGTAAATAGGTAATTGTTGAGAAAGCACCAAAGGCGAAAATTAGTGATTTGGATAAACAGAAATATTTGGTACCATCAGATTTGACTGTAGGTCAATTTTATTTTTTGATTCGTAAACGAATTCATCTTCGTCCTGAGGATGCTCTTTTCTTTTTTGTAAACAACATCATTCCACCGACAAGTGCCACAATGGGTTCGTTATATCAGGTAATTTGACAATTTTAATCAACTATGAATTTATTATTACTTATTGATTAATAATTAAATTTGCAAACAAAAAGTTTTTTTTCAATTAACGTCCTTTTTTCAATTTGAAAAATATATATATACAATTTCCTTGTATTTTGGCCGCATTCCATATTGCATAATGTTAGCCTTGTCATTGCAATCTAATATAAGTTTTACAAAACACGTCGCTTCAGATTCAACGTTTAATTTCTGATAAAAATTCTTTTTTGCAATTTAAAATTCTTTTAAATAAATATTATTCGTACTAGTATTTTTAAACTAACTATTAATATTATTACAGTATTTGTTAAATAATTGTATATAATCGCTGAAAAATTCAATTATTTATTATAATTATTATAATATTTTAGTATTTAGTCCATCAATTGAAATTAAATTGATTTTTTATTTCTTTTTTTTCTCATAGGAACATCATGAAGAGGATTTTTTCCTTTACATAGCGTATAGCGATGAAAATGTGTACGGGCACTAATTATATTCGAAAAATTCTATTTTCGACAAAAATTATCTTCATTGAATACGAAAAGAAAGAAAAGAAAAAAAAACAACAACAACAAGTCTACCGATGTGGAGAATTTTAGTTTTTGCTCTCAACGAGCATCAACTGTATCAACAAATTAGAAATTATAAAAATTAAAAGAAAGAAAAAAATTACTAAGTTAGAAAATAAAAAAAAAAATACAATGCCAGACATAAAATGTCATTATTTTCAATTTTTTTGTTCTATAACAGATTTTTCTTTTTTTTTTAATCACAAATTTTGCAACGTAATTTATTTTCTCTATAAATAAAAAAAAATGTATTTTTTCTAAAAATATTTTTCGTGAAAATTATTCGTGTACTTTTCATTTTCGAATAAAGTCAATTTTGCTTTTGTTAAATAATTTTCTTTTTAATAAATTTAATTTTCTGTTCAATTTATTGAAATTTTTAATAATTAATTATTTCTTTGGTAATAATTATAAAATTATAACTTCAGTATAATCTGAGCAAAAAAATTGTTTTTTATTACGCAGAGAAATGATTTTTTACATCGCAATTATGTGATATTTCTTTTTTTCTCTTTTTATTTAGATTAGAAATATTTTACTTGTTATTTGCGTATGTATAATTTTTAAATTAATGGAGTATAATATAATTAAGAACTAGTGACAAAATTATTATTATTAATATTATTATTATTAAAAAAACGAATATTAAGAAAAATTCATGTAAAACGGGCTTTTTGTGGGCCGATTAAAAACAAAAAAAAAAAAATGGAGGAAAAATAAAAAAACGGCAAAAAAAGAATGCTCGATTTTCTTTACTATCCTTGGATTTTAATTAAAATTCTCCTTTCCGACGACGTTTAGCATTAATTTTTAATATGTTTTCGAACAATTTCGCCGATTGTTTTGAGAAAGAGAAGAAGACACAACAGTCTTGGTTGACAATTGTTGTTGAAATATTTAGTAGAGGATTTTATTTTCATCAAGCATTATTTTTTGATTGAAATAAAAATGAATTTGGAATATTATGATTATAATGACACTGATGTAATTGTAAATAAAACTCGTTACATTGGTTCGCCTTATAAATTACGACAGGATGACAGCAATTGGGTTGTTTCGAATGCCTTCATTATATTTACGATGCAAACAGGTAAATTCTTTTTTTTAGAAATGAAAAAGTGAAAATTTACTTACTTTCTGAACAATATTTTGTTTATAAAAGTTATTTACATTGAATAATTATAATGAAATATGTATATATTTTGAAATGAAAATTAATTGTTTACTTTCATTTTGTATTTTCAATTTATATTTTAATTTTGCAGTTATTAATTTTTTTTTTGATTTTGAATTTTTTTCAAGGTTTCGGAATGTTGGAATCAGGTTGTGTGTCATTGAAAAATGAAGTGAACATTATGATGAAAAATGTTGTCGACATTGTTGTTGGAGGATTAACGTATTGGCTTTTTGGTTTTGGCATAAGTTTTGGAACTGAGGAGCCGAGAAATCCTTTTTTTGGAATTGGAGGCTATTTAATTGATCCAAAAGTTGATGACGATATTTTAGGAGAAGCTTGCGCTGCATTTCTCTTTCAATTAAGTTTTGCGACAACATCGACGACAATTGTCTCTGGTGCCATGGCAGAAAGGTAAAAGAACTGAATAATTTTCTTTTCAATGAAAAATTTAATTTAATTTTCAACTTAACTAATTATTTAATGAAGTTAATCAATTAATTTGATTAATTTAATCTTTAATTTGATTAATTTAATTTTTAATTTGATTGATTTAATTTTAGTTTAATATTTAATTTATTGGTTATTTTAATTAATTGGAATAATAATTTGAAGAATTCTTTTTAAATTTTCTAATGTAGGTGCAACTTTAAAGCCTATTGTATTTTCTCATCATTGAATACAATTGTTTACTGCGTTCCTGCCGGATGGGTTTGGGGAGATCATGGCTTTTTAAATAAATGGGGAGCTGTTGATATTGCCGGTTCTGGAACCGTTCACTTGGTCGGCGGAGTTTCTGGTGAAATAAAAAATATTTAATTTCTACAAAATATATTTTACCAATATTATAATTTCAATAATTATAACTTCTAACTTTACTAAATATAATTTTAATATTTTTAATTACTAATTTTACTACCTAAATTAAAAATTATATTCTATTATAATTTGACAAAAATTTATTTGAAAACTAATTTTAAAAAAATATTCTTCAGCTCTCGCTTGTGCAATTATGCTTGGACCAAGACTTGGGAGATACGATAATGGAATAGATCCTTTACCACTCGGTTGTCCCGTAAACGCAATTTTGGGATTATTCGTGTTATGGTAAATATTATAGATAATTATTTAATAAATAACGAAACTAAATTTTTAAGCGAGAAATTAATTAAATTTAATTTAATTACAGGTGGGGATGGTTGGGCTTCAATAGTGGGAGCACTTATGGTGTTAATGGAGAAAAATGGAAATACGCCGCTCGAGCAGCAGTCTCGACAATAATGGCGAGCATGGGAGGAGGACTGGTTGGATTAATCATCAGTATGTCAAGTCCAGAAAAGGGAATAAATATTTTAAGTCAAATTAACGGAATTTTAGGTGCCTTGGTATCAATTACTGGTTAGAAGAAAAATTTTATTTTTATTATTACTCACGATTTTGTTTTTATAAATATAAAATTAAATAATAATAATAATAATAATTATTGACAAAAATTATGTCCTGGAATTATTAATGCAAATATTATTTCTAATTCCAGACCAGAAGTTTTGTTGATAATTATTTTTGCAAATTTTAAATTTTATCTTTTTTGTAGAACCGAAGAATTTTGTTTTGTCACAATTTTTACCTTTTGATTTATTTACTAAAATTGGGAAATTAAATTAAATTTAAGGCGGCTGTTTTCTTTTTCGAGCTTGGGAATCAGTAATTGTTGGAATGATTGGCGGATTATTAACTTGCTTATCAATGCCAATATTAGACAAATTAGGTATTGATGATCCTGTTGGAGCTTCTGCGACACATGGTGAACATTTTCTTAATCCTAACAATCCTTGAATCGAATTAATTAAATAATAAATTTAATTAATTTAATTATTAGGAACTAGCGGCATTTGGGGAATGATTGCAATAGGATTTTTCGCGGACGATCCAAAACCGTTAACAACTACAAAAGGGCGAAAAGGATTATTTAAAGGTATAAATTATTATTCGAATTTGTATTGTTAATTAAATTTATTCGAACTTTAATAAAAAATTTCTTTTAAACGAAGCTGATTAAAATTTTCCCCAGGAGGTGGATGGTACCTTTTGGGTATTCAAAGTTTAACTGTTTTATGCCTCGCTACTTGGAGTTTCATCACGTCATTACTTTTATTATGGGTATATTATTGAAATTTAACAGAAAAAAGAAGAAAAGACACAAATTCAAATTTTTTAAATTCACAGATTGTCAATAAAATAATTCCAATCAGAATGTCAGTTCACGAAGAATTATTGGGAGCCGATTTAGTTGAACATCACATTCGTCACACTAAGGCAAAAATAATTTTCTGTTTAACAAAATAATTCAAACTTCAAATTCTCAATAATTGAATAAATTTACTAATTTCGAATTAATCGAACAGAAAATAATTTTTAGATTGGATTAACTCGCGCCTTCTCGGCACTGAGGCCATTTAGCACGGAAGCACGATTTGCGAATGTTGTTCCCGTTGGTCAAAATCCGGGTAAAAAAATTAACTTCAACGGAATAATTCTGTTTTTATAATTATGTAAATTCTTATTTTCTGAAATTATTTTTTTAATATAATAATTTTTTCCTCCAGGTCATGAATCATTTCTAACGAAATATAAACAATCGAAAAAATTCGAAAAAATGATGAAACTCGTGAGACGTTATTCAAAAACAAAAAATACGTTATTTAAAGAAAAAAATACAAAGACACCGGAAATTCCAGCCAAACAGGCGAATGTCGCAAAAAATACGAATAATAACGAAAAAAAGACACAATTGGCTTGGATCGAATGAGAGAGAGAGAGAGAAAGAGAAACTAGTGTAATACAGATAATAAAATCAATATTCTTGAATAAAACATTAGTATTTATTTCTCACAATAAATGCGAATTGTTCATTCACGAACAATTCTTTTTGCTTCTTTTTAAATGGACATGCTCCCTAAATTTTCTTTTTTGAACAAAATTCCTCTTTCAAAAACATTCATTTCTCGGAGCTATAAAAATTAATCATTGTATAAAAATTTGGACAATGACACAATTGTCTTATTTAAAAGAAAAAAAAAATTTTTTTTCTAAACTTTCCGAAATATACTTTTATTGAAAAAAAAAACAAAAAAAAATTGAGTCTTAAAGTTTAGAAAAAAAAACCAAGTTAATTTAAAATATTACTAAAAATCAAATACTTTGATATGGAAAAATTCTGTGCAATTGTTTTCAAATTAAAAGGACTATATTTTGCACAGAAACAAACACGCACGCATTTACAAATTTTTCTTTTCTAAAAAAAAAAAAAAACATCAACAATACTCTCGATCGATTCTCTACTGACTAGATTAAAAAGAAATTTAACAATTACTTATTTTTTAAGGACAATAAATAACTTATTACTGAATGAATCGAATTAAAAAGTGTGAAGAAAAATTGTACAGAGCGGAAAAGATGGATTATTTTTTTTACTATCAAAAGACATGTTTTTTTGGAGAACATGGACATTTTTTTTTTCTGTACAATGAGAGAAGAATTGACTCTGGACTTCGAAATTTACTTTTCGGTTTTTAAAAGTTTGTCGATTAAAAATTCTTTCTCTTCTTCTTCTTCTTCTTTGAAATCAGTCTTAAAAATATTATGGAAGATGCTCTAAGTACTAATTTAATATCTAGTTAATGAAATGGAAAAGATATTATTACAAAAGCGAAATGAAATATTTTTAGCGTGCTGTGTATGTATTTACAGCCCATTGATGAACTTCAGTTGGAAGATTAGCGTAATTTTTCACCGCATCAAGCACTTGCTGAGGAGTTAAAATAAACTTATAGAATTGATATTCCTTTTCGACTCGTGAATTACTGCTTCCAATTGGCTGCAGAATTTCTAAATTCTGATAAAAAATTACGTTATTATTTTATTATTAATTATTAATTATTAATTATTACTTTGGTTGGGAATAGAAAGGAATTTTTGTTTCTGAAACTTGAAAAAACTACTTACTTTAATGTGTTCGAAAGCTTTGACAATGACTGGCCTTTGGACGGAATGAATAGAAGAACTTTGTGCAGCAAATAAATTGTAACAATTGTAAACATGTTCGAAATTCAATGGTTCGTCTTTACATAATTCTGTTTCCTTATACATTGCTATTATCTGAAAATTAAAAAAATTAAATAAAATTAAGTTTTAATTAATTAAATGAATAGTTAAATAAATAGTCTCACCAGGCACATTTCCAAAACAGAGAGACCCTTCAATATTGCGACACGATCGTCTTGTAAATAAACCTTACTGGCCTCGACAAAATCATCAATCTCCAATTTCTGATGATTCTCGGTCAAATATGTAATTGCGATAACAAGAAAATTACGAAACTTCCTCTCGCTCGTATCATTTTTATACATTGACTTCAATAAATTAATGAGTATTTGATTTTTTGCAATTTTCGCTATTGATTCATTCCATGAATTGGCAAATGTCGCGTCAATGTAGCAATCATCGAATTCATGTTCAATTCCATTGACATTCTCGTCGTCGGGTAGACACAAAAGATTTTTAAACAATAATAAACGATCGTCAAATGGTTTTTCATTTGTTCCACATTCTAAATCAATTTTATTATCGTCGGGTAGTAAAAATATTTGTCGCGATGAAAAACGTGATTTCACACGTTTCTCAAGTAATTCCAAAACATCTAAACGATTTGTTATTCCCAATACGCAAATTGGCGCCTGTGCCGATTGTGCGACATCAAATAAATTGTAGAGTAACGTTTGATTATTGTGTTCGCAAAACAAATCGAATTCATCGAGAATAAAAATAATTGGTTTACTCCGTTTTTTATCGCCTGATTTTAAGCAGTCCAAGAGAAATGACAAATTCTCGGCAAACGAGCCAAATACTTTTTCGCCAACTGCAGTTTCAAGTTGCATTTGACGTGTCGCGTCTTTTAATGCCAAACGATCGTCAGTGTGCACCAATCCATGTAAATTGACAATTACACAATTGTCTTTGAAATTTTTTGAAATTGACAATTCCCTCAGAACGCTATTCACAAGCTAAACAAATAAAAATAATAAAATAACAATTGTCAATTAGTTGAAAATAAAAAATATTCCTCAAAATACTCACAATTGTTTTTCCAGTATCCTCGGGACCGATTAAAAGTGCTGAATTACTCTCGCCCGTTTCGACAGTGCGTTTCAATAAATCCAAAACATACTGACGTTCCTTTTCATGATGCCGGTATTTTATTTCAGGACACATTATTTTACGTTTTAAATACTTTCTCGTTTGCAGAATCATGCTATCTTGGAATTTTATTGCCATATTTCCTTTTTTATTCATTTTTTTTTCGTTCTATTTTGAAAAAACAAACAAAAAATATCTATTTTTTCAAACATGTTTAATTCACTATATATATATTTTTTTTAACAACAATGTATCAAGTAAAAAATACTTTAAATTTCAATATTTATAAACTTTTCTTCAAAAATAATTTCTATTTTTCCATAATATATAAAAAAATGGAATAAAAAAAATCAATATATCAAGAAATGTAAAACGATTCTAACCTCTCTCTGGAAAAATAGATTTGTAATTTGGAGAAATAGAAAGAAAGTTATGGAGAAACAGGAAGAAATTCAACACATTAATAATATTGTAAAGAAAGTAAAATAATTTGTTTATATTTATATTTTGGGAAAAGTGAATAATTATCTTCTTCGTCTCAAGAAAAATAGTAAATGTTTGCTTTTGGTTTACCCACTAATTTACCTTTGTTTATTACTCCAACTCGAACGGAAGTTAACAGAAGTTAATTAAAAGAATAGTAATTAAAAAATT
This sequence comes from Leptopilina heterotoma, assembly GCF_015476425.1. Taxonomy (NCBI): domain Eukaryota; kingdom Metazoa; phylum Arthropoda; class Insecta; order Hymenoptera; family Figitidae; genus Leptopilina; species Leptopilina heterotoma. The sequence continues at coordinate 423,596 of NW_025111062.1, forward strand.
GTTAATTTTAATACAAATTCGTGATAAATAATATATCAAAAATTAGATTTCAGAAGCGTGTAATAGAAGTTTCCAAAACTTAAAGGTGCTTCTACAATAAATGCCAATGGCCATCTGGTGAGAATTTAAAGAACTGTAAAACCTGTAAATAAATTTTACGTTTTACAATCCTTAAAATTTTTTAAAATTGTTTTATAATTTAATTTTGTAATATTTTTCAAATATTTTGAACCTAAGTGAAAATAATTCTTGTTGGACATTGTTGAATACAACACAAATTTAAAAAAAAATTCTCCAATGAATTGTTTTTGGAAATTATTTTTCCCATTGAGAGAAAATAAGAATAATAATTAAAAGGCAATAAAGTATTTATTATTTCATTGTACATAAAGCACGAGTGCCACTGTAGTAAACTGCGAGTATATCGTAACAAAATGTTTCTTATAAAGAGATTATAAAAATTAGTTTGTTAGAATTCAAGTATCACATAATTATTTGTCTAATTCCATCAACCATTGAAAAAAGAAACTATTTCATTTCCTAAACACACTTATTTTCTACATAAAATCGTTAATTCCTATTATGGAAATTTAATTCTTTATAAGATTTTTTTTTTAATCCCATAAATGAATATAGATATTACGGTAAATTTTAGCAATTAAACTAAATTTAGATTATATTTTAATTCTCTAATTTTAAGGATTTTTTTGCAGATATAATAATAAAGAGATTTCTGTTTTTGACGAATATTGTAATAACACTATTAATGAGAATTATCAATATTAATATTAACTAATAGACTGAAATTCGTGAATACTTTTTAATAAAAACAAGTTTATAATTAACAATTTAAAAACGAAATACTTTCTCAAATTTTTAAAATTCATCAAAACGGTTAAATATTAACAATGGTAAATAATTAAATTGAAAAAGAATGATTGTGTGAATATTATTTAACATTTTGAAAATCGTTTCCTAAAAATTAAATTACAATTACAATAATCATAATTATCAACAATTATAATAATTGAAATTTGACAAATATTACAAATTCAGTCTCAAATAATTTGTGTTAACAAAAAAATTCCATTCGATAAATCTTCGTTTCCACAAAAAATTTCCGGACTATTCTATTTATAATATTTCTTCAACTGTAAGATAATTTTAAGAAAAAAACTCTATTTAAAAAATTTTTACTATTTTTTTTATCATTTTTTTTTTGTTTTTCTTTTCTTTTAGTTTAAGATTTAATAAAATGAAATTCTGCATTCATTTAAATTTTTAGAAATTTAAATGTCAGAAACGATTTAAAATTATTTTTTATTCAAAATTTCTTCTTTTCCTTTTTTTTTTTAGTAAAAAAAAAGTTTACCTGGGAATCATTCATATTTTAATTTCTATAAAAGTCTTAGTTTTTATACTCCTACTGAGTTTTTATCAGACTTTATAATTATTATTATGATTTGATTTCTTCATTGAAACTGGCTGATTCCTAAATGTCTAATGTCCTTCTTCATCCGTGTCAAAAAGTGAGCCGTCTTTTGACAAATTTCTAAGAAGACATCTTGAAGTACTACGAGTTGTTCGTACCTGAAAAATAAAATTCTATTTTACTTTTTTTTCAACAAGAATGTTTATTATTGAAAAATGCACATAGTATTGAATTTAATTGAATTATAATGATAAATATTTTACATGCTTAAATTGATAAATAATAATTATTATTTTGAGAGAGCAAATTAGTTACTATTATAATAAAAAGATAATAGAAACTATTATTGAAATAATTAGGTGATAATAGTTCTTTTTTGATTTTACTCTTTTGTTTTACAAAATAAATACATTGTCTGGTAAAGCGTACAATTTAAGGAGAGATTTCAGTTTTTAATTTGAATTTAATTAAATTTGTTTTCAGGAGTTTAAAAAGATATTTGTGCGTGTTTAGAAAATCTTTGTCTTCCACTAAGTAGTTGTAATTAAAATGTTATTTGGATACCAATAATAATTATAATAGAATAATTAAAATAGACTAATTAAAATTGAATACTTATAATAGAATAATTATAATAAACTCTATTATTATATTATAGTTATTACTCGATATATAAAAGCTGCTCATGATTTAGGAACTCCAGTAGAAATAAATCTCTAGAAAAAAAGCAAAAAGAAAAAGAAAAAAAAATGGCTTATATTATTGTAACTTTAATAATAACCTCAAGTGTCTTAGCGGCTCTAAGTTTTTATTATCAGTACAAATTAGAGTCCATAGAGGCGATAAAATCTTTGATAAAAGAGGAGAAATTAAATGTTTAAATTTTCTTGTTAAATTTTTAGAAAAATTTAACTTGATTTAATAATCTGAATAATGATTCCTTCAAAGATAGTGAGTACCTCTAAACTCTAATTAATTATTTAATAAAAATAAAAGCGAATCAAGAAAATTAATATTTCAATAAAAATTACTCTTTGCTTAATAATTATTTAATACATATTTATTTACTACTTGTTTATTATTTATTTACTACTTATTTATTATTCATGAAATTATTAACCAATATTTATTAATTTCTTATACTTAACAATGTTTTATCAACTATTAATAATTAATAATGATAAACCAATCATAAGCATTAGTAATTAATATTAATTAATAATTTTCTTACAACTTATGAAAATTTTCCTCTTTCAATTTTTTCAGAATTCGAGAATTGGTTTTTCTAAAAAAATTAAGTGTTTTTCATTCAAATCCAAATTGTCAAAAGAAGGCAGAAAATGTAAACCAACGGAAGGCAATTTTACTAAAAATTGTGGTGAAATATTAATTTGTTTCATGCATTTTTTATAAATAATTGTAAATAATGTTAAAAAATTGATTGAAATAAACGTTGTTTAAAATTATTCGTTCTCAATTTTCTTTTAAAAATCACTGTCAATCATTGTAATTAATAATTAAAAAAATATTATTAGAGTATTAAAAATATTCTAATATTCCATTTATATTTAAAAATTAATATTCAAATATGTAATATTATTCAGACAATAATTTGAATAACAAAAATCATTACTATGAATTGGAAAATTTATATTTTATTGTCAGTAAACTTAGAGCTGTTAAGACACTTGAAGTTATTATATTATTAATTATTAAAATGAATAAATTGGTAAAAAAAATATTCTGAAAATAAATTCAAGAAAGAATAAACAGTCTACATACCTTTTGATTGAAAAAACTTTCATTCATATTAACAACAATTGATGAACATTGAAGATCATTTGAATTTCCATTTTGATTTTTCTCAATTATTGCACGATCAATTACTGAAAAATCATTAATTCGATCTTCATTCGTAAAAATAGAACCATCATCGGAAAATTCTAAATCTTGAACAATTACATTGTTCCTCAATTCCTCGCGTTTCTTTTTATGTGATTTTTTAATTGACTCAGTTTGTTGTTTCTTAAAATATTTCTTCATTTTCAATAAATTCGGTGGGGTCAATGACTTTGAATATTCCTCCTCCTTGTCATTAACAATTTCATAACTCGTTGACGGTTTAGAATCATCAAATTCATAATTTTGCAAAAATTTCGTCGCCATTTGAGAGATATTTTTAAAGCTCGCCTCACTCGTATTATTACTGTAATGAAGACTCGAATCGGGTGTTAAAAAATTCGATACATTCAATAAATCAGCGGCGAAAATTTCCTTCATTGGTGTTTCTTGATTCATCGATTCATTTCTAATTGAAAAACGATTACCCTTCTTTTCTTTTTTATGCGATTTCTTCACGGAATTAACATTCGCAATTAAATTCAATGACGATCTATTATTTTTTGGTGTTATTTTTCCATTTGTCTTGCGTTTCGATCTTTTTTCCTTGGGTGTCGATTTTTCCTTTGGGGGAATTTGGTAATTTTTCTCCGGTGTAATGAATGTGTGCTCTTGAATTTGTTTCTGATCATCATGATGATCGTTAATATCGTGAGTGAAAATTGGTGTTTCACAGCGTGTTAAAGGAAGATCAAATTCAGTGGCAGTGAATTTTCGATTGGGAGCTGATTTAATTTTTTTAATGGGTGTAAAAATTTTGAATTCCTCATCGTGTGCTGTGGTGTATTCGTCGGAATCGTTCAGCAATGGATGAAATTCATCATCGAGATTTGTAGTCGATTTTCTTTTTTGTGGTGAAGTGTCGGGTGATTTTAAATTTTGGTTAATTTTTAAAATTTCATCCTCACTGGTCGATGATGAGAATTGTAATTTTTCACGATCATAACTGAACATTTTTTGTCGTCTCGCGAAATTTGTTAGAATTTTACTTCTCTTGTCTTTTTTGTGCGATTTTTTCACGGAACTGAAATTTGGCAAGAGAAGACGACTTGAATTTGTATTTTCGGGTGTTGTCGATCTTTCCGATGATTCAATTGTTTCGATAATGTTTGCTTTGAGAATTTTTCGTTTGTCCTTCAATTTTTTGTGTGATTTTTTAATGGAACTGCCTGTGATTCTCTCCATTATGTTAATGGAATTTTTCGGTGTTGATGGACCTTTTTCTTCCGGTGTTTTCACGGGGGGAATTTCGGATGAGTTGGTATTTGAATCACTGTCGTAGTTGAGTTTCGATGGCGTTATTTTCGGTTCGATGTTAATATTATTATCATCATCATCATCTCCACAGGAATCAATGCCAGAGTAGTTGAAAATAGAGCCGTCGTGTGATTCGTCATCGAGACGATTGAATGATGATTTTAGACTCTTATCTTTCTTGTGGGAGCGTTTTATTGAATTGAAATTCTTGCCAGTGTTTTTTGCCGCCTCTTCAATTGGTGGCGTTAATGGTCGTTGTTCGTTTGAAATGTCCAATTTCTCAGCGAGCTGATCATCGTCCTCCTCGACTAGACGGGGAAATCGTTCCTAAGAAAGAAAAAATAATTAGAAAAATGGGAAAACAGTTTACAACGAAAAGAGGATGGGGAATATTACCTTTTTGTGGCTTCTCTTAATTGCACTCATACTTTCAGGAATTAATTGAATTCTATTTTTGGGTGTTCCAGGTCCTTTTGTTTCATTATCATCATCATCATCAAAATCGTTAAATAAATTTCTCGGTGTACTGACAAAGACTTCCTTGATAAATGGCTTTTTGTTCTTTACAGTTTTTTGCACATCAGGTGTCGAAATTTTAATAATATTGTCAATTTTCTCCCTCAATTCGGAACGTAATAGTGGCGATTTATCAACAAATTCTTTCTCCTTTCTCAATGGTGTACTATTGTATTTCAATGATTTTTTAACACTTCTTCGTCGTTGCGATGGCGTTTGATTTTGATTCTCATCAATGGAATCAATTGACGTACACAAAATGCTACTAATATTCGATTCTGCCGGACTTGAATCAAAATTCAACGATTTCACAATTTTCGGTGACGAAGTGCTCAAATTTAAACGCACAATATTGCATGGACTTCGATTGTAATTTAATAATTTGTTTGGACTTGGACTGAAGTCAAAATTTAATGTTTTATTGACTTTCTTTTTACCGACACTTATTGGACTTGGAGTGAAATTTAAGGCCTTCATTATTTTCGCCGAACGTGACAATTGCTTATCATCGTCGCAGCAAATACTCTCTAAGCTCGTGTTGGGCGAATTTTTAAATTTCAATTCAGTTTTTGTTAATCCAGTGTCAAAATTTAATGAGCGATTTATTCGGCAACGGGTGAGATTTCTATTTTTTCTTGGCACTGATTTACTGAGCATTCGCGGTGAACCGTAACGACTTTTTGAATAAAATTTCATCTCCTCCTGAGGACTCCATTTCATAAAATAACGATTTCCAATTGATTCATTTCGATAATCGTAACCATCATTACTGAAAATACTCCCTTGAATCCTCTCGTCGAGACTTTGATTATTAAACATTTTCGTTATCGATGTTTCTTTAATATCAATGCCTTTTTCTATGTAGATATATATAAATTTATATATCAAGAAATTTTATTAACATTAATGATTGACGATCCTATTTTCTATCATAATTCACGGGTCTGTAAAATCAAAAAAAAAATGTTATTTCAAAATTTTTCTAACAAAAGTAATGTTTATATTAAAATTAATCGAATTTGAACGATTTGAATTATTTTTGAAAAAAGAACTCAACTATTCTGTTCAAGGGCAAATAAAATATCCAAGAACAATCATCGATCCTTATGTAAATTCGTTATTTTTCCTTAACAGTTTTAATTTTTAATAAATTTTAAACCCTGAATTTTCGAAATAAAATTTTAACCTGAAAATCAACTGATGTTGAAACGAAAACCACATTTTAACATCATTCAAAAATAAATCTTACTGAATAACGGTTAAAATTTTGATTTTTGGGAATAAACTGAAGTATTGTATAACATAAAGTGATATTTTAAATCGAAATGAGTTTTTAAAAAAGAGAAAAGTTTCCAAGCGCAACAGGCGCAACACGAGGGCCAGCGAGGAATGTAATTTAAAAGGGACGCATAGTAGATTAAATCTCTCCCTTCTTTGTGATTGTAAAATATGAGACGAAAAAAAAATTCACTTACCAAACTTTTATCTGTTAGCCTGCAACAGCAATAGTTATTCTGACAAAAAAAACCATCCAATAATTTTGAAAACAATTCCATACACTATTTACACGATAATAATGTAATTATCACACAAATTATTCTATTAATATAAACGGAAATCTGTACAAAAAAAGAGCTTTTATAACGACTCTCCGAAATTTTCTCACCACTCTAAACTAAATTTTCACTTGCATTCATTTAAAAAGACACGTTTCGTCTTGTCAGACTTTAGTTTTAAGGCGTGTTCACAGGTGGCGCACTAATCTATCGTCTACGGGCGGGAAATTTAAAACCTAATTCATCTTTATTTCACAGAGAGAATTGTTAATAAATAATTGAGAAGAATAAAATTCAAAACAAACTTGGGAATAAATATATTTATTATTCTTTAAATGTATCAATCTAATTTATACATAAAATTTGACTGAGAAAAAACTATTATAAATATTAGCTTCAAGTCACGTTCAAATAGCGAAAAATATCAATAATTCTTTTCTCGAGAATACGTGTTTAAAAATATAAATAAGCTTTAAATAATTACCTAATAGGATAATACAAAGTGTGCGTTCAAATTTCCCACAACGAAAATAATAATAATAATAATAATAAAAAATATAATTATTATTATTAATGTATTATTAAAAAAAACTAAAATTGCATTCTCTAAAATCACGTGATTTTAACAATTCTGTAATTAATTAAAATATAGAAAAATCTCTGCTTTTTTCTACAACGCAGCATAAATGCGATTTCGTTGTCTTAAAGTAAACACTAAAAATATTAACAAAAAAAAGTAATGGAACAACGAAAAACTTGTTATATACTTAAGAATATACGAGTGACTTATTTTTTTTTTCTCTTTCCTCCAATATTATGAACAACAAATTCTTTGTTTACATAAAATTTCCATTAAATTGGGATAACGATTAGAACGCAGCAATGGACTTATTTTCGAATTACAATAATTTGAAAAGTAATTTTTCAATATATATAAAAAATAATTTTGTAAAATGTAGATTTTCTTTTTCTTGTTTCAAAGAAATTATTGTCCATCACTGGTGATACAGAAACAATTTATAATTAAATTAATAATTAATTTAACTTTCACAACATCATTGAAAACATTGTCAATGAGTTGAAATAATTTATTCATTTTCTTTATCTACATTTTTAATCAAATTCCACGACTTTATAAACTCTCGTTTTTTCAATTTTTTTTTTTATTATTCTGCTTTGACTTTCCAACTGAACTATTATTTAAAAAATAAAATCAATTTTAAAAATAATAATGATATATAATTAATAGCACTGTACAATGTGTACGAGAATTAATATATATTTATATAAATAAAATTAATATGTCCTAACTTTGTCAACCCTGTCCTTAACATTTGCCATCAGTTATCAATTTAGTAATAAAAAATATTTTTCTTTGCATTTTAGAAAAAAAAAATTTCCATTTTTTTTCACTCTTTAATGAGAGAATATTCTTTCTCTTATAAATAGTATTTAATATCTTAATATATAAATATTATACCAATGTATATTAATAGTATTAATACATATTAAAATATATATTAATAATTTAATACTAATATATATTTTAATGATCGTTGCAAAAATTTCCATTAAGACTCGAGGTTTAATTACAAATTTTTCTTTCTTAAAATCGCATTAAAATTGTAGCAAAAAAATAAATTCGGTTGCAAAAAAACAATTTTTCATATTACACTTTGGAATAATGCGAATTGTCAATATAATTATTTGTAATTTGTATAAAATTACAATTACACAACAAGTGCTAGCTAAAACTTCTACAATTATACTGCTTTGTTGCTCTGTACAAATTGCAAAAAAAAAGAAGAAATTGTACAAGATAATAAATTTTTTCATTTTCTAAAAATGAAAACTACGTTTCTTAGTCACTTTTTTGTCAATTTTTCTTTTTTTTTTTTATTAGCAAAGTTATTTAACCATTCGTTTCTTTATTTGTTTGAAATATGAAACAGACAAATTGATGATTCAAACTGTTGGCAAAGTGAATGATAGTCTATTTTGTTGATCAAAAAATAATATTGGTACAGGTGTTGAAAAAAGTAATCTCCCAAAAAAACACGTGAATTGAAAAAAAAACTATACAATTGGCCTCTTTTTCTAATCAAAAAAATTAAATCTTCAATTTGAAATTAAAAAAATATTTAAAGAATTTTCCAAAGAAAATGAAAATAAAAATGATAAACGAATCGAAATTACAGCAAATGTCATTAATTTTTCATAAACTACTGTATTCTATATTTTTGTATTTCAGATGAAAAATTGCCATTTTTTTATATATATATATTTATATTTAATTCTTGAAAGGGAATCAAGTAAATAATTCGTCGTAAACAAATTCAAGTTTACGATAAATTTCACAGATTTTTGTTTGAAAAAAAAAAAATTAAATACAATTTGTAAAGTTAGAAGAAAATTTACAAAAAAAAAAAACATTTTTTCCCGATGATGACTGAAATTTTAGTCGCGTATTCTTTCTTAAAAATTCTACTTCATCCATAAAGTATAGAATTTTTTTTTCTAGATTTATATTTTCCTTTTGGAAAAAAAGAAGTATGAGACCTTTACATTCGTGTAATGATGAAATTATTAAAAGAGTTGAAAAGTCTTAATAGGGGGAGGGGGTGGAGAAGACGGGGAAGTAGGGGGTGAAAAAAAGGATGAATATGTTACAACTACATGTTCGGGGAGGGCTGAAAGAAGAGGTCAATTGATGAGTGAGCTAATTGGTTTCAAATTTCATTAGAAGAATCATTCCTTACGTTGCTGTCCGTTGACGACGTAGAAGGTGACCTGCTGGTATTCGATTCATTAGCGGCCCTGGAATAATATTTTTTTCAGTTCAACAATCAACAGAATGCAAAATATCGACTGAGTTGCAAATTTCAAAGAAAAACGTCCAAAATAAAAATTTCAAACAGTTTTTAAAACGTCAAAACAAAAAGTTGTCAAACTTTAAAAAGAATAGAAAAAAAAAGTTTCAACACTTTTTCAAAAGGAAAAAAGAAAACAAATGTTTCACCACTTTTTCAAAAAAAAAAAAACTGTTTCAACACTTTTGCAGAAAAAAAAAGAAAACAAACGTAAGTTTCAACACTTGGAAAAAAGAAAACAAAAAAATCAAACAAACAAAGAAAAAAGAATGAAGTTAAAAAGTGAATTAAAAAATAAATGAAATACCTGAATAAAGCGGCTAAACTTGGTCCAACAGTGTCCTGATTAGCTTCAGCAGTATTTTGTTCTCCCAAACTTTGTCTACAGATTGGACACGTTCCATGCTAAAAGAAAATATTTCAATTTATTGAAATTTATTTATTCGGAAAAATAATTGAAATAAAAGGAATTATTGATTTGGTGGATATTTACCAATTCCAACCAGGGAACAATGCATGGTTCGTGATAAACATGTTGACAAGGAAGTTGCCTCACCGGTTCGGAAAGCTTAAAATCTTCCCAGCAAACAGAACACTGTAATTTGCTATCTAAAAGGGGGAAAAAAAAGAGTTTTTTCAGTGAAAAAGAACATTTTATGTATATCGATATTTCATTATTATTTTTTACATTTCTTGCGTGTTTTTATCATCTTTCTGGTAATTTATGGCTTTTCTTTCAAATTATAACTGTCTCTCTATCAAGAAAAAGTCATTTTTAGTCAATTAAAATAAAAGTATACAAAAAAAGTAGAAAAAGTCGATTTTTTATTCAAGGTGGAAACAAAAATTCATTTTTTTTTGGTAATAATTGCAACTGTAACTATTTCATTGTTTTTTTTTAAAGTTTTTACGGTACAAAAATAAATTTAAGGGCAATTTAAATTTTTCTAACTATGTTTTCAAAGAATTTTGAAAACAAGAATTTTTTTTTTGTAACATTAAAAAAGAAAACTTGAGAAGAAACTTAGGGTCTTGAACTTGATTTAAACTTGATTGAAAAAATGAATAAACAGAAAAGAAAAATTTGTAAAAAAGAATCTTACCAACTTGACTTTGAGATACTTCTGTTGTAGGAATTTCATCAATTTGCTTTTTAGGTAATGGCGGTGGGCCAGTGCAATCCATTTGATTCAATAATTGCGTTACAATAGCATCTAAACCTTCGCGACCCCAAACATAATCCCCTGGATTGCCTATCAGCAGTCTAAGATTGAATCTATATTATTTTAAAAATAAAACATTTTTTTAACTCAACAATTAAAATCAATCATTGTTATTATCATTGTATGCTGTTTGTAAAATAAAAAGTCTAATTACGGCTTTTTAAATATATATTTCTCAAAAAAAAATTTCAATTTTGAGTTAAAAACTAATAATTTATTATTATTATTATTGACAGAAGAAATAAAATTGAATCAAGAATACATACATGGGAGGAATTGCCGCACCCTGTTGAGACGGTACACCAAATCCAACACCAGATAAATTGAAAATAAAATCGTGAAGTAAATTATCAATTGTCATTGGTGTGTCTTGCTGTCGACCACGATTACTGTAAGAAAAGAATGATTTAATTAAATTTTATGTTCTATTCTTTCGAAATTAAAATTTCTTTTGATCTCTCCTCAATGAAAATGAAATAATTTTGTTGTTTTTTGGCGATAAATTTACATGAAAACTAAAAATAATGATTACCGGGATAGATTACTACGATGATACCTGCTACCGTGAATTCCAGAAGCACGTGATTCACCAGACGATCGTGTTTGATAGGGTCTTTGCCTAAAGGCCCTACTGCCTGTACTGATTGGACCCTGATTGGTAATGAGCGAAAGACCAACTGACTGCAATTCATCTTGATCTTGATCGTCAAGAAATTCCGGTAACTATTTTTTTTTTTTGGGAAATTGACGAATAAATATTTTTATTATTTTTAATGATGAATCCTTATTATTTTAATATTTTCAATACTTTACAAAATCTCATTGTTTATCTATCTTAACTATTTACTTTTTGTTAGAGAATAATTTTTCAATTTTGTTTCGTGTAAGTATGTTAGAAAATTGAGAAATAAAGTAAATTTAATTTTTTTTTTGGATATTTGAAACTAATTATTTTCATTATTTATTTTTGTTTCGTGTCAATCGGAGACTAGAGAAATAAAGAGAATGTAATTTTCGTGAAAATTGTAAACTAGACGAATATATTTGCAAATAACTTTTCTCATTATTTTTCATTTTCGTTTCGTGTCATGAGTCCAACTATATTTATTTTAAATTTATGTATCTTTAAAATTTATTTATTTCCATAATAAATAAATCAGTTAATCTACTTTATTTATTATCGTTTTTTAATGTTTCTTTTTAAATTTTTATACTACGACTATCTTTCATTAAATTATTAATTAATTTGGAAATTGATTTAGAGTTAATTTCTATATTTTCCATATTCTTCTCCTTGTTAATTATTTTTGTTTAGTTTTATACTTTTAATTAGTATTAGATATTCTAATGACATTCTAAAATTAATGAAATTTCGAAAAGCTTCTCTCGTTTCGCATTGTCAGCAATAAAGAATTTTTAGTTTCCATTCGATACGAAACTGTGTAATAAAATTTTTTCTAATCTCTTATTGAAGTTGATAGGAATTATAATTTCCTCCTTCCCTCTCTACTTCTAAACTGTAAACATTTCCAAACAAAAAAATGACCTTTTAAATTTCTACTTAATTAAAAATTCAATTAAATTACACTCATTCCTGTAATATCCACATCAATGTCTGCATCCTCACTACCGAGGTCCATATTCGAACTATTGTTGTTCCCTCCATTTTCTAATTCTTCGATAAATCCACCAGTGCACATAGGACACGTATAATTCTGTTGACAAAGAATATTTTCTTAATGACACTCATTAAAATACAAATTAATAATTAATAAATCAATAATTCTAAATCTCAATTAGAAAATATAAAAGATAGTTTCTCGCAAAGAATTCGATTTAGAAAAATAGTTTACTTCTATTTCAAAATGCTTTAAAGATAACAAATGAGACAATATTTTCATTAAATTCCTTAATATAAAATATTTCGCCTATTCATTGAAAATCAATTAACAAATATTCTCATTAGTAAACATTAGTAAAACAAGGGATTGACTATTCTAGAAATGTTTATAATTTATAAAGTTTATAAAAAAAATTTCTTATCAATCGTAGTATAAAAATACTTGTTCTATATAAGGAAATAACATCAATACAATGACCCGTGTGTGTTTCAATTTAAAAATACAAAATTCTTGACATTTTTCACAGTCCAATTGTTAGGAACTAAATTTTCATCGCCAGCTAAACGAGAATGACGAAACATGCAATTTTTTTTGCTGTAAATAGTTTTAAGTTATTAACCCGAAAAAAAATCGTTAATGTTATGACACTTTATTGATGGCAGAGAGTTGAGGAAATAATTTCGGAGTTTTGCCATTATTGATTTTCAGTATGATGGTAAAAGAGCTTTTTTTCAATATTTAAAAGAATTAATTATAAATAAATGGTGACGAGTTTTTAAAGAAAATTGCTATCTCGTGAAGCTGGTTAAAGAATTCTCATTTTATTCACTTTTATTCATTGAACGAGTGGGGGGAAAAATGGTTGTCTCTGAATCATACGTGGATTTCAAATGTCAACTTTTTTTCATTTGGTAAATGTACAAGAATGAACAGCGCAATTAATTGGAAAATTCAAAGAAATGTAAAATTGAAGATTTAAATTATAAATTACTCACGGGTAGTAAATTATCCACTTCGGAATTGCACTCATGACAAAAAAATCGTGTGAGCAGAGGATTCTCCACAACGGCTTCAGCCATGTTTTACGGTGTCCTGTATCTTTATCCTTTTCTTTCCTGGTTACTGCTCTTTTTCACGCGCACTTCCCCAACATTCACGGTCAATCATAAACTATGCTCGTGTAATTTTTCATATTAGATAGCCAAACAGTTACTGGTTTATCATTCTGCTCTCCAACTCTGACAGCAGATGGCATTTTGTTGAAATGTCCAAAACTGGCGGCAAAATTCAATTTCAATTTTCAAAATTTCTATTTTTGCGGAAATTTAAAAAAATCAATTTGTTAAATTAAACCAATTAAACTTGCCCTGTTTGTTAATTCAGGAAATGTTACGTTCTACGACGCCGGACGCGGTCGACATAACCTAAAATTTACCTGTCAAAACAAAAGTCAGTTCTGCTCTAAATTTTAGTATTTTGTCTTTTGTCAACAAAAGAAACAAAATCTAAATTTTCTCCTTACAATTTTCCTTGGATTTCCCCTTAGGTACAAAATTGTACTTTCTGAAAAAAAAGAAATAGGAAATTCGACAAGTGTTAAGAAAATGACAAATTTTCTTCGAATATTCGATTTTTTATTTGTATAGAGTAATATTTTTTGTTACCTACACAAGTAAGTTCAATAGAGATTTTTTTTCTATTTTCTAAAAGTGTCAAGTCAAATGTGTATATTTTTCTTAAAATGATAAAGCATAATAAATTATCATCTACGGAGAAATAGGAATTTGATTTTTCAAAATCGAAATTTAAAATTCTAACCTAAAATTAATTTCTACTTAAGAAACAGAAAAAAAAATTGATGACATTTCAATTTTGAAAATTAAATTCCAGTTTTCTGTTCACGCAGACATTTTTATTCTTATATAGAAGAAACATTATAATTGTCATTTGATAATAGTAAGTAACAAAAATCGACAGTGTTTTTGTATATTATAATAAGAAAAATGAATTTTGGCACAAATGGGGAATTAGTTTTACAATACTGAACACATTTTTTTTAACTTGTAGCATTTTCGCAGAACACACTGCAGTTTGTAATTTAATTTATAGTCGTATATTGTGAAATACATTAGTTGTCTCAACAAACTTGTTTTAAACAAATTGTTTGTCTTTTAATATGTAATAATACATTTTTATAATTGTAACATATTTACATACATTTTAGTTAATAAATAATTAATTGTAATTTAATTATGTTACAATTATTAATTATTAATTATTAATTATTAATTACAATAATTATCAAGTAAAGGGACATTTCTTCTGTTGATACAACTATCGATTTTCTGATTTACGATTCTATAATATATAATTTATATTTATATATTTTTTTTATAATATTATCACAACATATAAATAATAATTGTAACAGAATGCAGATAGCAGAACATCACATAGTCTCGTTTTGTTTTTTCTTTTTTTTTCTTTTTAACAATCATACATGCAATAATTCTATTTGTGTGGAAATTTATGCGTTTGTTTTTTTTTTGTATAGTTTGAAATTTCATTTCTTTTTTTTTTTTATTACAAATTATCGAAAATCTTTGTTGCTAAGAGCGATTAAATAATTAATTTTTATCTTCTTTAATAAAAATTAATTCGTAACAATTGTGATTGGTATTTTTCTTAAAACGAAATAAGACTAAATAGAATATATAAAAATGATAGTTTTAAAGCTTGGATTGTTTTTTTTCAACAGAGAATTGTATATTATAATAGACGTTCAACGTTTACAATATAAATATATTTTATATATGTTTATAAAAATTGAAAGAAAAATAGCACTTGTCTTAAATACGTAGTTATAATAATAGTTTATGTGATAGGAGTCAATAACGATAGTTCAGCTTTAGAATATTATAATGGAATCAGAAGAAACTTTGTACAATGATATTTTTTTTATTCGCATATTTTTGAGACGCACGATTATTGAATTTTATTTATTTATTTATTATCTTAACTTTATGGAACAATGGAAAAAAATATTTATATTCTAATATTTCTAAATATTTACTAAAATTTAATAATTTTTGAAAAAATTGTTTCTTTAATATTAAAGTAATCTTAATATTTAAAAAATATATTTGAGAGAATAAAATATTTGAAAAAATATAATAACTTACAAAGAAATTTGCGAAATAAAAAAAAATAATCAAGCGTCTCATTCCTTTTTCTTTTCGCTTTCTTCCTTCAATTATCGATATTCTCATCGTACAAGTTGACACATTACGAAAAAAGAATATTTCTCCTCAACTATTTTCTATACTTATGAAAAAAAAGAAAATTAAAAAAAAAATTGTCCTCCTTTTCTTATTTTATCGGATATGATAACAGTCCTTTTTTTTGTAAAGTATTATTACTTTACCTTTTTATAATTACAACCCAGAGTCGATTAAGTTTGGAGCTTTAAAGAAATACTTTTCTTTTAATGAATATAATTTTCCTTTTTTCAATAGAAATCTAAGGATCGCGATTAAAACAGTAAAAGAAATAAAATAAAAATAATACTGATAATTATTTGCAAAAAAAAAATGTCAATAAATATTGATAAATAAATATTTATTTGTTCCCATTTCAGTGGATTGCTTTTGAGAATTTCATCAAATTTGTTTTATCGATTTCTCTTTATATTCAACGCGAGCATTTATAATATGCAAGTGTATATACTGAAAAGACAAATGCTATTTTAAAACTATAAATAACTATACTATAAGTACATTTTTTTCACATCTTTTCTTTTAATTAATTTTAACGAAATTAAAAAAAAAATTATTTTCAAATTTTACAAAACTTAACGAATTTCTTAAATTTATTTCGTTTACTCGTTGCAATTGTAAATACAAAATAAAAGATTAATTTTTTTGATTCGATAAAATAATTTTAATTGTAAATACTACAATACTTAATTATATTTAGAAATAAAATTTTTATTTTTATAATAAAATATATTTTTAAGAATTAATGTTTTAAAAAATATTTTAATATAATTTTTTGAAGATATTAATTAATTTTCATTTATAAAATTTCATTTGAGAATTTTTCATTATCTTTAATTTTAGGTAATATTAAAATTTTTAATTTAATGACTTAATTTATTTTTCTTAATTAAAATAAAAAAGCTTAAAAAAATATTTATAAAAGAATTTTTTTTGACAAAATAAGTAATGAAATATTAAAATTCAATTTGGTAATTTTGTAAAGTAATTACAATTTTTAATATTTAAAATAGTAACTGATTGAAAATCAGATTTGCAATTTTACTAAGTAAAAAAGCAAGCAATCAATTGTAATTTGTAAAAAAATTAATTGTCTTAATACAAAAATATAAAAAATCGTTTATTTTTTTTAATAAACGTAAAATTTCTTTTTTTTTAATTTTCCTTTTTTTTAAATAAAATACAAAACATAGTTTATTTAAAATAAATTCAAAATATTCTTGAATTATTTAATTTTTAATTTAATTTAATTAAATTATTTAAAAAATTGATCGTAAAGCAAATTTGATGAATTCTCCTTTGCGAAAAATGATATAATTATTTATTTTCACACTCCACTAGGTTAGTTGTGATTATATCGATATAATAGCTTTTTTTTATTTAAGGTGCACAAGAGAAGATTGCTAGATTGGAAAGAGATGATGTAGATGCTACACTTTTTTTTAAATAGCTTTATAATAATTAGAGAATGATAAACGTATCAAGATTTTATTATTTCATTCTATTCAAATTTTTCTTCTTTTAAGGATGTCTCTCATTTTTTTTTTTTGAACTATTCTCAATTTCATAAAATTAATCTCGATTTTTTAAATTCTATTTTTCTTATTACATTATTAATTAAATCATTTGAAAAAATTAATTAATTATTTTAATTCATATTTAATTAATTAATTTTCAATTATTTTAATTCATATTTAATTAATTAATTTTCAATTATTTTAATTAATATTTAATTAATTAAAACTGGAAAAATAGTTTGAGTTAGAAATTGCAATATTCAATAAATTAGTTTAAATAATTTTAAAAATTTGATTGTAAAACAGTTAATTGCAAAATCAAAATTTATTAAAAAACAAAATGAAAAAAAGAATTTGGAAAGATTTCTAAGCTTCATTATTTAAAACTTTTTTTTGTATCTTTTTCAACGCAAAATAATTTTTTTTTCAACGTTTAACGTGATGAACACCATATTTTCATATTTTTTTTTGAAAAATTGTACTTTCTCGATATCCTAACATTCACTATTTAATTACTAATATATGTATATATATATAATGACTACTGTTTTCTTTATATTTCGAAAATGATAAAATCTGATTTCACTTATACACAAGCACCAATAACGTCAATAATAAAGACGTTCGGTTTTCTTTTTTTTCTTTTTTTTTTTTTGGTATTGATTAGTTCATGCATTTTTGTTCGATTCGGTAACTTTTTAACGTTATCTACTTTCCAATCGTTGATTGAATTTTTTTCGCTTTTTTTTTCTTTGTCTTAAATAAAATTATTAGTATTTTTCTCTATATTTATATATTGAAAAGACCAATATATAATGACTAGGCATTTCACAAACATCTTTCGTCGTTAAAAAATTATTTGTGATTATATTGAAAGAAAAAATTATTTAACATACTTTAAAAAATGGAAGCAATATAATAATTTATGGAATAGTTCGTTTTCATTTTATGTACACATTATAAAAAAATAAAAATTTCTATAGAAAATTAGTTCTCAATTTTTCTTTTTGAGTAAATAATATTACGATTAATAATAATAATGATAATAACAAGAATATAATAATTATTATACACAAATGTGGAGATATAATGGTGAATGATAATTATTATATTATTAGTTTAGTTGTTCATTAACTTGTAATGAAGAATAAACTTTAATTTTAGGACTTTCGATTATTAAGGAAGATGTTTGTGGAGTTCCTGCTTTTTGCAAGTCTATTTCGATTTTTTTTTTTTTTTTGAAATCGATAGTACCCTGAATCGCAATACTGCTAGAAAACTGGTAAGCTTAATTTGCCTCTTGCTTCTAAAAATGACTGTTTAAGAACGATACCGGGTACTAATTTTGGTAACTGTAAGTTTTGGCACTCACATTATACAGGCAGATTTTGTGACTTCATTTTGGAATTAGAATTTTCTCACTTGTTTATTCGCCGTCCGAAGATTCTGTCGAGCTTTCTGGCATTGAACTAAACCAATTTCCCCGAGTTCCAGCGCTCCTGAAATTTAGAAAAAATTATTTTTAATAAAAATAGGAGAAAGGAATAAATTGTGAAATTGGGAATATTAAAAGCACCTTGAACGTTGACGAGTACTTGTTGGAAGAGTGAGTGAAGTTCTGTAATATTGAGGTGTCGCGCTCGAGGCAGTTTCTTCAGTTCTTCTCTGTAGCGTCATAGTCTCATGAGGCGATGTCACCAATTCATCCTCATTGTCTAAATAATATCGTGAACCGGTTGCACTCTTGCAATTTTCACATTCGCTACGATAATCATCGGCCTCGTCGTGCAAGGGCGGCAATACCTGCATACTGCAAGTGCACGTCACGGAATCGAAACTTCCATCCTGATTGATGTCGTTACTCGATGCCAATGGTGGCTGCAAAAATTCACAATCGTAAAACTAAATATGAAATTTACCTCCTAAACTAAACTCTCTGAATATGAAAATTATTTTTAACATTTCAATTCAATTAGATTGTTTTCTAGAATTTTGGAAAATTCTTTTCAATGCAATTCAAATTAAATTCCTCGAAAGAAATTATTCAATTATTTTTAATGCAATTTAAATCAAATTTCTCGAAAGAATTCAATTATTTACAGTTTTAATAAAATTCTCAACATGAATTCAATTATTTTTAATATACAATTTAAATAATTTAAATTCCTCAAAAGAATTCAATTACTTGAAATACAATTTTAACTACATTCTCAGAAGAATTTTAATTTTCTTCAAAAAATTTCAATTATTTTCAATGCAATTTAAATTCAATTTCTCGTAAGAATTCAATTATTTTGAATACAATTTTAATTCAATTTTCAATAGAATTTTAATTTTCTTCAAAACTATTCAATTATTTCCAAAGTTACTTTTTGAAATTTATTTTTATGATTTTAATTTTCTTTTCAAGTATTATTTTCTACAATTTTTAACTAAAATTCGTTCAATTTTAAGAAATTTCGATTTATTTGGAAATTCTTCAATAAAAAATTCTTCTTTGTTCAAAATAAAAACTTGAAATACATAATTTCAAAAGATTTGGAATTCAAATTTTTCAAAATAATTAGTTCGACAGAATTGTTAATTAAAATTAAAAGTATGAAAAATTCAGATTTTCAAAGACTTTAATTTGAAATCTTTTCAAAATTCAATTATTTCTTAAAATTCCAATTATTCGTAACTTCTTCAAAATTCAATTATTGTTTTTAGAGTTTTTAACTAAAACAAAATTTTTAAATAATTAAATTCTTTTGAGGATTTTTAATAAATTTTACATTTTTTATTATTTTTCTTCACAAATTCAGATTTTCAAATTCAAACCTTTTGTAATTCAATAACTTATGAGAACATTATTATAAAATAATTGAATTCTTGCAACACATTTTATTAAAATTTTTTTTAAATAATTGAATTCCCAAGAAAAAATTTATTTGTGAAAATAATTGAATTCTGGGGAAAAATATTATTATTTATGAAAATAATTATAATTTCTTGTGAAGAATTTTATTCAAATTTTTTAAAAGAATTAAATTTCTCAGAATTTTTTAAAACTTTTTGAAAATAATAATTAAATTCCATTTTGACAATAATTGTATTCCTATAGGAAGAATGTTATATTTTACGAAAATAATTGTATTCTATGATCAAATTTATTATAATTTTTCATATTTATATAAAGCATTTTATCAAATTTTTTTTTAAATAATTGAATTCTCGAGAAAAATTTTATTATTTATGAAAATAATTGATTTCTTGTGAAGAACTTTATTCCATTTTTTTTTTAAATAATTGACTCAGACTATTTTTTTTACAACTCTGAATATGTTTGATTTCTTTCGAGAAACTTCATTAGAAAATTAAAAATAATTGAATTGGTTCGATTTATAAAAAATTGCTTAGTAATTGAATTCCTGTGAAACTTTTATGAAAAATTTTGTTTAAATAATTGAATTCTTTTGGAAAATTATATTAAAATAGATATTAAAAATAATTGAAATGAGGAAAATTTTTGAAAATAATTGAAATTTTGCCAAGAATTTTATTAAATTTTTTTAAAAATAATTGAATTTCGGAGAAGAATTTTATTATTTAAATACTAGATAATTGAAATTTTACCAAGAATTTAAAAAAATTTTTTGAACATAATTGAATTTATGCGAAGAAGTTTATCACTTTTGAAAATAATTAAATTTCTGGAATCAGTTGTTCTTAAAATTTCAAATTGAAAAACCTTTTCAAGTTCATCTATTTATGAAGATTGTGAACGCAACTCTTTTGAAATCCAATTAATTTTGAAATTTTTAAGTAAAATTAATCATTAAATAATTTATAAATAATAATTTTATGATAGTTCTTCAAGAATTAAGTTTTTTTAATATTTAATTAAGTTATTGAAAAATAAATTATTGTTAGAAATAGAAAAAATTCAAGGTTTTGTATTGGAATTCTTGACAATTTCATAGTTTATGAGGCAAACAAAAAAGACTCCAAAATTCAGAATTTTCTTATAATTTCTAAAAATTTAATTTTTTTTCCAGTACTTTTAATAAAAATCCCTGACTTTTCCCTGATTTCCCTGACCTTTCGCAACCTTTCACTAATATTGTCCAAATTATATCGTACAATTAACGAACTTTTTGTTCTTTTTCAATTAAATTACGGACCTTTTTTTTTTTTTAAAAAATTGACTTTTATGGACTTGTCACTTTTTCAGATTTAGAGAGAAGAGTAAATTGAAAAGGAGTACCTTGTAATTACACAATAAGGGTGTGATCTCGGGTGGTTTACACATTAAGGGTGTGATTTCGGGTGGTTTAGCCTCGACCTGAGATCCACCGGCCTTCGATGGGAGAACATCCTCGTAGAGGGTGTCCGAGCGAATGGCGTTATCGGCGATTGGAAGCGAAGGTGGTGCCGATCGTGGCGAGCGTTCCGGCGAAGTGCACTTTGGCGGTGCATCGAATAGTGGTGCAATTGGCTGATGTGCCATGAATTCGCGTCGAAGTCTAAGACTGCCGGTGGTGGCCAGTGATCGGGGAATCGTCCGATGAGTGTTTGCACCAGAATTTGGCAGGGTTGCCGATATCGTGAAGGCTCCTCCCGGCCGCGGAAGAGTTGTGTGATGATGGTGATGATGATGATGATGATAAGTCTTTGGAACAGATGGGTTCGGCAGTAGGAGAATGTTGCTCGAATGCTGTGGATTGATGCTGGAGATGTTGGCGGCTGGCAAATTCTCATAGGTGTTCGTGCCCATGGTGAAACTTGTGGTCGACGTGCCGGCGTAGAGGCCCGTGGAGGCCGATTCGCTCTGACTTAGTTGGTAGCAGTTCGAGTGGGCTCCGGGGCTGCTTAAGGGTCTATTTGAGGTAGGTATCAGTGGCGAGGTGCTGGCAGTGTTGTTGTTGTTGTTGCACGAGAGCGTTGGCGAACTCGCTGGCAAACCGTTTTGACTGTTGGTGACGAGGGCCATGCTGGAGTTGCTGCTGTGACTCGTCAGGTAAGTACTGGGAAAATTCGAAGGCGAGAGAGCGTGGGGACTTGTGGAGAGAAGGACTTGCTCGGCGCGAGCTGCTGCGACCGCTTCCTCGTAGGGCGGAGGCGCTTCGCCGCGGGGGAAGTAATTGCCCGGCGGTTTCCACAGGGGATAGCCGCCCCCGCAGGGCATGTCTTCCATTGGCACTCCGTGCTGCAAACCCCCTCTCTCCAAGTAGCCCATACTGCCGAGACTTCTCTGATCCTCCGACACTTGCCGATTCTGTCGTCCAGCTACGCAAACTAAAACAAGTCAAATTTAATTATTAATTCAATAATCAAATTATAATAATTCTATTATTTCGATTTTCGCTCCAATGCAACAACTCGTTCGACGCTCGGAAATTTTTCGAGCGTCGAACGAATTGTTCGCTCAATTATTCAAAAAACTAGAATAGAAATTTGCCAATCATCAAAATTGTCAAAATTCATTCTAATAAACTATAAAATAGCCATAGGAAAAATTTGAAAGCAATATAGCAAAACAATCGATAATAATAACTATAGGTATCTTTTATGCCGTTCGGAACACACTCAAAAGACACTCTATTATCGAATACAGAAAAAAGTAAAATTAAAATCGATTCCTTCCAATCTTCCCGACTAGATCTGCATATATATCCCAAGGGCATTAACGTCACTCTCTCTCTCTCCCCTCTCAATACTCTACAGAAATGGATGACACAGTTCATCATTCAAGCGATGAATATACGCACGCTTCGCACTTGCTAATTAATAAAAAAAGTAAATAAAACATTCAGACAATACTTTTAATCCGGTTACTCAAACTTTTAGAAATAATTTTCTCTTCATGAATTGATCATGGGAAATAAGTTTTTTTTTTAGAATTTCTAAATTTTAAATTAATTTCAATTATATTGAAAAATTTGAGTAATTTTGTTAAATTTACCTCTTATTTTTCGTTGTCGTAGACGGTGAATTAAAAAAAATAGAAGACTCAACGATAGAATTGCCGTAATACAACTGGCGACTAATCGTAAGCCAGTGTCATAATTTGCATTGCCTTCTGCAATTGTTGTTCCTTCGCCTTCAGTTTTTTCATTCGATACGGCGGACAATGTATCATCCACACAGATGAATTCGCAACACGTGTTACCAAATCGAAATGATTTGCAGTCTTGTTTAGGTAGAGTCTCCTGCGAAAAAAAGAAAATCCCAAATAAACAAAAAGAAAATATTTAGATTATTTCACAAACATTATTTGGAGATTATTTTCTTGAATCGGAAGGTTAATAAATTACCTGTGGAAATGTACAAATAACGGCTTTACACCACTTTGGATTGCCATTGTCGCAAACGCAGAGTGTGCAAGGTTCAGAACCAGGGGTATAATGAAAACCAGTTTCATAAGATCGTCCCTGCAAATCCTTACACGAAGCACCGCCTTCGACACAGCCTGGAAAAAAAAGTTACATAAAATATCTAATCATTTTAATAACAGAAATTCTTTTCTCAATTACATATTATTATTACTATTCAATTATAAAAATTGAAATTAAATTTTTTTCCTAATAAAAAATCAGTTATTCATAACTCTTTTTTGCTCTGTTGAAAATAATTTCTATTTGTTTCTCTGGAGTCTAATAATAAAAGATAAAATAAACAAGTTCCTGGACCAAGAATATATTCATGAACTGAAAAAAATAGAATTTTTTAAATTAGTCAAAAACAAAAATAAATTATTTAAATACTACTAATTTCTTTTCTTCTCTCGAGTCTCTGATAATAAACGATAAAGTAAACAAAGCTTCTGGACCACGAATATTCATGAACTGAAAAAAACAGATAATTTTTTTTCGAAACAGAATGTCTTTGACCTTTTCGGAGGACAATATTTTCTTTCATCACACATGCTTTGGCCTACTTCTCCCTGGGACTGTTGAATCGTTCAATGATAACTGATAAGAAATGTATATATGTAGTTTCTATTTTCTTTCTTTTTTTTCAAATAGAAAAATAAATGACTTACCATTAAATTGCAGAGTCAGGGTAAAGACTGCATAACCGAGAAGGTCTCTGCTTCTGTACCTCATTCTGCAATCGTTATCTCATCATAATCCTGTCGTTTTTTTTTCTTTTATTGATAAGCAAACGTAATATTGCCCTTTAAAACTCCCGTGTGTGTGTGTGTGTGCGTTTGTTATTTCATTCTTCTTTTAACACTTAACGACGCATTATCGTCCTCATTTTTCATTGAGATTGACAATTGTCAATTTACATATACATTATTGAAAAATATGTCACGGTTCACGATGACAAATGAAACCAAAACTTCCACTGTTCAACATTATTCCTGGTTAGCAATATATAGAGATGTTTAGATATAGTTCCACTTCTTCTGTGAGTGACGTCCTTTCTGTCAATAGAAACGGGAACAGCCACTGAGCCACCACCAACAGTGATCGATTAGTAAACGAACGGAGGTATCCGTGTCGAGGATATGACGGCATGTGACATCTGACAATGCTCTGGGGAAACTGATGGAATCCTGGGGTTCCCCGCAGTTGGTAAGAAGCTATCAGGGATGGGCAGGTACGAAATATACTTTTTCATCGGATAAATTTTTTTTTTATAGTTTTTATCATAATATAAAAAAGAAAAAAGGGAAAAAAGATAATAAAAGTTACTAACCTAACCTTAAAGTGTATAATTTATAAATAATAATAAGTATATGCAAATAGGCCTAACCAGAATAAAACCTCAGGGTCCCTTTAAATTGCATATCGTAACTTTTACACAAGAGAGAAAAAGATAGAAATACCTTTCTTCCTTTTCTAGAAAAAGGCAAACGATATTTCTATCCTTTTCTCTCTCATATAAAAATTACGATATGCGATTTAGAGGTTTTATTCTAGACCTAATTGTCAGTTATTATTATTATTATTATTATTATTATTATTATTATTATTATTATTATTATTATTATTATTATTATTGTATTATTGAATTTTTACTACTATTATTGTTTAAGAAATACGTTTGAAACGCAACTTTAAAAGAAACAAAATCGAGAACAATGATCAAACTTCACTTATATTAAATAAAAGTCCCCTATCAAAAATTCAATGTGACAGAAATGTTTCGGCCATTTTAACCAAAAAGAAAATTTTTCTTTTCCTAAATTATTCAAAATGTAAAACAAATAAAATTAAATAAAATTAATATTGAACAAAAAAAGAACAAAATTATGAATTTCTTCAATCTAAATTTATGAAAATTACATCATCAATGGAATTTCGAAATAAAAATGTTTTCTAAATTTTAAAAAAAGAATAATCATTAAAAATAATGGAGGAAAATGAAAGTGAACCTACAGATGAAGGATTTGACACTCCCGAAGTGAATGAAGGGGAAAGAAATGAAGAAATTGTTGAAGATAATTTTACAACACCGAATGCTGATGTGACAAATGATAAAGCAGAAAAGCCTAATGAAGAAAATGGCAAATCGAAAAATAGGAGTAAAACAAAGGTAATTAGATTTTGTATAGAAAATTAGAAAAAACAATGTTCTTAATTAATTATTAAATTAATTAATTTCCTAATTAATTACTAAATTTCTCAATTTATTACTAAATTATCTAATTAATTGCTAAATTATCTAATAACTTGCTAAATTCTTTAATTAATTGATTACCTATTTCACGACTAGAAAAAAAATGAAGACGAAGATTGCTGTACGACTAAAAAGAGAATGAAATCCGAGAGAGAGATAAAATGGAGAACAATGAATGTTTTTGAAAAGGAATGTATACCACCAAAATCAAATCCAGTTCCACGAAATACAATATCAAAAAAGGAGTATCTCGATATTCTTGCAACTCCCACGTGATAAGCTTTTTAAAAAACTAAAAAAAAAAAATTAATTCAATTTTTCTAGTAATTAGTAACTTTTTATATTTGTTTTTCTTTAATTATATAGAAGAAAATGTCCACCGCCTTGTTTACAAAAAGAAGTCACTCGAAAATTAGCTCCCGTGTCACCTCGAATTCTTCAACTTGCAAAACCAAAGAGAAATCATATTTTAAGAACAATTCAAGACTCATCCAATGTATTACCATCCGAGTTAATTGATAATTTGATAAGAATGCTCGAAACTGAATCATCACTATCGCCAGAGTAATAATCTATATTAATTTTTAAATTTCTTCCTTATCGACTGTGAGTATCTGGATTCAGTTTTTCTTCATTATCGGTGGACGGTAATGCAAATACTCTTTTTATCGCCCTGATGCTCCTTTCAAACCTCTCTTGTTCTTTATTCATCTCTACGGTTTTTACATATATATTCACATCAAGATCCTAATTTTTATTGTATTCTAAAAGTTTATTTGAAAAGTAGAATTTAATTTTCAATTGAAAATTAGCAGAGCTTTCGTTTTTTTACAGACAGGCGACAAAATTGTTACGTGATAAGAAATGTCGTACGAGAAGGAAGCAAAGAAAGAAGAGACGTCAGGGAAAGTGTAAGGAGAATGAAAAGAAAATTGCCAATGATGTTAATGTCAATGAGCCGCGACTCGATCCTGAGGCAGTTTGCTGTCAATATCAAATGGCCGAGAAGTTCGTTAAAAGTATCATCAATTGGCAATGTCCAACGCCGAAGAAAGATGAATATCAAGATATCATGGACATTATTCTTCAACGATTGAGTCGTATTCTAGAGTACACACCGACAGATGGAAATGGTGATCGTCGTTCGCAGCAAATGCATTTTCTCGCCGACATGATTTCCTGTTGGATTTCGGGGGTAATTAAAGAAGTTGCTGAAGCGAATCGCGAAAGTGAGGAGGAGAGGGCGCGTAGGCAGCGAGAGGAGGAGGAAGAAGAAACTGATGAGGAGGATATTCAAGGTTTTGGAGGTGGAGATGATGATGATGATGATGACGACGATGATGACGACGAAGATGGTACAGAGGATGATGGTAAAGATAAAGATGATGGTGAAGATAAGAATGATGGTAAAGATAAGGATGACGATGAAGAAAGAGAGAAAGAAGACGATATTGATGGAGAGCAGAAAAGTGACAAGAACGATCAGGAAAGATCCGATACCGAAATTTGGGAAGACGCCCAAATGGAACTGGAAGACAAAGCCATTCAAGAGGAACCGGAAGTACAGGAAGCTGAGAGTCAAGCACAACCGGATGTAGAGGAGAAAGATACGGAAGTTGATGGAGAATTAGTGGAGGAAGGAGCCAATGAAGAGGATAGTGAACCTACACCAGACAGTGAAGAAAGACCAGACAGTGAAGAAAGACCTGACAGTGAAGAAAGACCTGACGAAGGAGAAGAAGCTGTCGAACAAACAGAAGTAGATAAAGAAGCGGAAGCAGAAAAGGAAGCAGCAGATAAAGAACTAGAGGCAGATAAAAATGCAGAAACAGATAAAGATGCAGAAGTATCAGCAGACAAAAAAGAAATCGACAACAAAACCGAGACCCTAAAACTCTTCCAAACCGATCTTCCCTTCATCAATTTCATGCAAATATTCCAAACCATCTACAAAACAATGGAAACCAATGACGAAAATACCGGCCACGATCCAATAATAAACCGCCTACACCGTGCAATTTATGAAAAATGTTCCCAAGCAGTAACACTCGAAGATCCAAATCTCCTCACAAATAATGCAAAAGACCTAATCGACGTACTATCGGGAAAAATTGCCATTTGGTTAAGTAAAATTCTAACCGAATCACAAGTTGCTCTACTCAATGAATATCCACCGCAAGTTGAATCGTTTGAAGTTCGCGATTGGACAAAATGGTTGAATAATACGACAAACACGGCGAAAAATTGGAGTGTATGGCTACAATCGCTTATTAAGGAAATAAAAAAAATGCAGGACGGTCAAGTGAGTCGTGGCCAGTGGTCGGAATGGACAAAACAAGTCGATACAAATGCAATACTTTGGCGACGATTTTATCTTGATGCATTACATCACGCGCATCATAATATCATGATGATGAAGGATCGGGAAATTTTAAAGACGGGCGAGAAAAAGTTTCCCCACATAGAAAAGGAAATAAGAGCATTTGATTTGTGATATCTTCCATTTGTGAATTCATTTCCATTGTCTTCCATATATATCAGTTTTCATTTCAAAGGGACATGTTTTTTTGGAAATTAAAAAGATTTAATAAATTCTTTTGACTTGAAATTATCTTTTTGCTTTATTTATTAGTAGAAAAAAAAAACTTTTCAGTTCATAATATGGTTCAAATGCCCTTCACACTATAGTGAAATTAATTTATAATAATTAAAATGTTTTAATCATTTTTTTTTAAATTAAAAGAAAAATAAGTTTCATGAAAATAGTGATTGAAAAAATGTTTTTTATAAATTGAAGAAATGCAGTTATTAATTTGTGGATATGTGAATAAATATGGTAAAAGCAAACGTGAGAGTCTGATGGAACTACTTTCTATATCAAGTCCGGTACTTTTCCAAGATGCTGGGTATAAGCCCGTTTAAAGTATCGTGTAACGGAATTAAGAGAAAGTGGTCAGGGATCTAGAAAGAAAAATATTTTTATTGTTTCATATTTATGAGTTGCACCTATACAATTATTATTATTATCATCATCATCTTGGAGAAAAAAAATTTATTTAACTAGAAAACCTGATGAGAGCACACTTTTACCAAACTGTTCCAAATTTTTATAATTACAATCAATTTGTCAAATTATGGTATAATAATAATAATAGGAAAATAATTATAAAATAATGCTACTTCCTTTAATTTGAATTTTTAAATGTAATTTAGAATAATAAAATGATAGAAAAGTTATCATTGAATTTTAGAATAACTTTCAATTAAAAGAATTTATTAATAAAAGAAAAATTTGAAACGAATGCAAATTTTCGAATTTATATTAAAAGGGCAAAAAGAAACTGGTATTCTAAATTTTTTTTTAAAGAATAATTCAATATTGAAATTAATTAATTAAAAAATGCGGTATAAATATATATAGTTTATGATGAATTTGAATCAGATGCGGTTAAATGTCAAGGAAACTATTAAAATTTTTGATTTTAGAATTCTCTTAAGTGCTTGTGAGAATAGAGTGATCATTTCGGATAAGTAATCAAGCGAATTGTTAAGTCAACAAAACAACTTTCTTTGTGGTTCTTATTAGAATGTATACATACATTTTAAAGTTTCTAATTGAATACTCTAAGGATTATACCTTTTTCAAAATTTATTTGTTATTTTATTTATTAATTTCTTTGAATTTAATAGACTCTTTTAGATGTCATTGAGTTTACGAATTAAGACTTTTAGTTTAAAGTTGTCGCGTTATAAACTTAATAACTTTGCCATTTGATGTAAATTAAAATTTTTTAAAAAGAAAACATAATATTGTGAGAA
This sequence comes from Leptopilina heterotoma, assembly GCF_015476425.1. Classification (NCBI taxonomy): domain Eukaryota; kingdom Metazoa; phylum Arthropoda; class Insecta; order Hymenoptera; family Figitidae; genus Leptopilina; species Leptopilina heterotoma. The sequence goes on from NW_025111062.1 coordinate 453,192, forward strand.
ATTTATTTAAGTATACTATATAAGTATAGTAAACTTTTCCATACTATATCTATACATAAGTAATAGTATTTAAAATTCATAATGCGTCTAATGCAGGCCGTGCATTTAAAATTCAGTTTGAACGCATTTATCAAGAATTCAATAATACAATATATATGCCTTCGCTAGTGTTAAATACGAATACAAATGACAACTCAAGTGCAAAGAAATCGGAACACTCTTTTTTTGCACCGCAAGACAAAAAATATCATCAATATGTAAAGCAGAAAAGAAAAAAACAACGGATATAAATAATTCATTTTTCAAATAAAATGATAATGCGAAAATTTATTTTTCGTATTTAACATATATGGTTTCCAATATATTTGTTATATAATGTAAACGTTAAAATTCCTTGCTTTTAGGTATCTTTCTTCAGCGACATTAACAAATTAAAAAATGAAAAGACAAAACAATAAAATGAAAATAAATAAAATAATAATAATAATAGTAGTAGTGGTAGTAATAATAATAAACAAATAAAAAAGTATATCAAAATATATAATAAGTTTCCAAAAAAATGAAAAATTTGATCTACATCCTATTATGTAACCTATTATGTATATTATTATGAAAAATGCATCATTTGAGGTCGATTTTGTCCTATAAACGATTACCGGAGGTATAATGTATAAATTTCTTTTTGATGATATATAATTGTGAAGTGATTATTGTTCAGGTACCGTTGCACTGAATGGAAGGGATTCCTGCATAAGTTAACCGACTTAGAGGCAGTATCATCATCAGTAGGTCAATATCTCAAGGAACATCTTGTTTGATCTTCAGAATCCTCTCACTTTTTGACAAGTGCCGTTTCGCAAAGCATACACACACACACATTTATATATATACATTTAAAAGTGTTAATATCCTTGTTTTACCTTCTTTATAATAAAATGTAATATCATACTCAACGTTTCATTTCTTTTCTCATTATGACGACAGTGTACAGATACAATATTTATAATATTTACCCAAAAAATATTTTTCAATACTTATAATAAATAAGAATAATAATTGACAATAAATTGGAATGAATAGGGTATTTTTTTTATATTCTCTTATTATTATATTGTAGTAAATAATAATTAGAATTAAGTAAGATATTACCAATTAATACTACTACTAATTATTACTATTAGTAAATATTACTACTAAAATTTATATTTGATTCTAATAAATCGATAACATGTCTATTATCAATTAAACATTTACTTGAATCAAATAAAATTTATTTGAATCAATAATTCAAATAATAAATCGTAACTATTAGTACTAGTATTACTACTGGTACTGATACTATATTACCACTACTAGTACCACTACTACTACTTCTACTGCCACTACTGAAAACAATAATTTATTATTATTATTATTACTATTATTATTATTATTATTATTATTATTATTATTATTATAATTAATAGTGTTTATGGTAATTTATGGTATTTATGGAATTTATGGTACCTTACAAATAAATAACGTATAAATCATAGTATAGTGGGTAAAGATATTTGATAAACAAATAATAGGTGTTAATAAATAAATTTACAAGAAAAAACTATTTTCATCAATAAATAAGCGTAAAAATGTTCTTTTCTTGTCACCATAATTTTGCATATACCGAAAATACGAATTCATATTTAAAAAAAAATGGGGCAATTAAATGATGAGTTGCCAGTTTGCTAGAAGAAAAAAAGAATATAAAATCATTCGAAGGAATTAAGAAAAAAAAAGAGAAGAGAAAAAAATGAGTATATAATAGCCTAGTTCTCAGTTTTATATCCAGACTCTCGAACGATTGAATTAAGTGTGCCAAAGAAAGAGCGTGTCGAGATCAAGGAAGAAGGGGATTTCCAGCCCTGACATTGCGCGCGCGCAGTGCAAGACGAGATTCCCAAGCATCGACCGCGGGCTTTTGACCGTCTCGTGATATCACGACCTCCCGACGGCCCCTCGTGTGTTCACAAAATATCTCATATTTATTTTTTTTTCATATTATTATCATTACTCCTTCAAATCAGTTCTTTTTTCATGTGTTTAGAAACATTAAAAAAAAAAGAAACGAAATGATTTATTTTACTTGTTTTGCAAATAAACAAATGATTACATTGAACAATTTTTGAATTTTCGTTTACAACGAATGTCAGTGACAGGTGAGAAAGTGTGAAAGTTTTTCTATAATGTATGGATTTTTTTGTTTATCTGTAACGACGAAACAATTGGTATTGTATTCTTTTTTTTTTATTGCTAATCGATAGGGGGTGAAAAAGGATTATTTTGCTATTTCAAAAAGATTATTTTTGCTACTTTCGAAAAAATTGTTTGCAAATCAATTTTTTTGGCATTAAAAAATAATTATTTTGCTAACTTTAAAAAAAAATAGTTTTTTTTTTGCTTTCTTCACTTTCCCCTTTTTTGTAAATATATATATAAGGTTTCGAATCTTTTTGCAATTTAATTTTATTCGCTTTATTAAATTTAAAATTAATTAATTATATAATAAGTATTTAATGTATTTTTCGATTCTGTCCTAGTTTTCCCTTTTTGGATTTTTATTTTATATAATTGTTACATAATACACGAAAAAAAAGAATAATGTAATTTTTACTATACTTTTTTAGCAAAAGATACAATTTTTGCAATTTCTGTGCAATTTTGGATTTTTTCTTCTTTATTATATTTATTTCTTTTAATAATATCTCATTATATTTTTATATATGTTATATAATAATAATAATAAAAATAATAATATTAATTAACTTCATCATTTCCGGAAAGTACATTTCTGTAAAAATAATAATAAAATTTACTACTATACGGAAATAGTAAAATTTGCCGCAGAAATGCGCAGAATTTTCAGAAAGTTTAGAATTTAGTTTCAAAGTATAGTAAAAGTTACGGTTATTATACTTTTTCCGTGTAATTATTATGTTAATAATAAAACAACTAATTAATGTTATATAATAAATTAAAAGATAAACTAATTAATTAAATGTACGTGTACTTAATGATCATTATTAATAAATAATAATTTATAATTAATAATTGTTATTATAAAATTAACATTAAATAAATATTTATAAATTATAATTATTTACCTAATAAAATTTTTACTTATAATTACTTACAACACCTGTATTTCTACGCAGTAAAATTGCTGAATTGTTAAAAATGAAAACTAATTATTTAAAGACACTTTTTTTATGAGTTATAAATTTTTCAATTCCTACACGTGTTTGAAATAGAAAAAAAAATTCCGAGTATTTATTTTGAATTTAATAATTCAACGTTTTTTTTTGTTTTCTTCATTTTAAAAGTGTCATTAAGATATTTTTCCGCTTCTAATTCAATAATGTAAATTAGCATTACGCTACACGGGTCTTTGAACTCTTAGAAATTATAATACACATTACACATAACAAGACGAATCGAATTTTCGAAAAATAGAATTGCCACTAATTCCCTCATTATTTTATTTCCAATTAAAATTATATTATTGGTAAATTTAATCAGAGAAGATTTTCATTATCAAAAACTTAAATTACAATTATTTTATTGTAAAATTATTATTTTATTTCATTGATATTATAATTAAAAATAATCGAAAATTTATGAAAATATTTCGTTCATTAATAGAAAAGTAAGTAATTAATAATAATAAATAAAGTTCTGAGCGTTCACATTTGAATAACTTAAAATTTATTTGAAATATTTAATTTATAATTTATTTTCAATGTTTTATTTATAATTTATAATTCATTATTTATTATCTTTTTTAGAAGAAGCTTAAAAAATTATTTTCCATTTTTAAAATTATTTATTGATATATGTTATAAAAAGAAATTCTATTTATAATTATTAATGAATTGTAACAACATTATTTTTCTATTATAAAAAAAATTCGCTCTAGGCTATAATTCTTAAATGTTTTAAATAAGGAAAATTGTTCATTTCCTGTTATTGATTAATATTTGTATAAGCATTTAACGCGTAATGTGAATATGTGAAAAAAAAACCTCACTTGAGCAGAATAGACTGCGCGTTAGTATATGAACAGAAAAAAAAAAAAATGCTGACAAGCTTTTGAATAAACTCATACAGGTCAAGAATAATTGCCTACTGATAAGAATATCAGTCTTCATTTATACACCTCAAGAGGTGAAACATAAAAAAAATATTTTCGCTTTCGAAAGAAATCCGTGAAATAGAAACAATTTTGTCAAAAGAAATTAAAATTATTCCTTTTTTTCGAAAATAAAATTTTTATCTCTATATTCAATTTATTCTGAAGCTAAATAAAGATAGAAATAGATAGAAATTAAAGTAAAATTTTTCTAAAAGTCTTTTTTTTTTTTAATTGTTATATTTTTTATTGCAAAAGAGTGAAGGAAGAAAAAATGTTTTTCAGTGATCACAGAATGGCTCTGTCTTGTTGGGAGAAAATTACAATTGTTGTGGTGGCCGCAGTGGGTCTACGAATATTAATAAGGGCAAGTGTATTGGCATGGAAGAAATTAATTGCCCCGGGTCTTGGATTGGGTATTGATGTGGCAACACAGGGCAAATGGGCATTAGTCACTGGGGCGACTGACGGCCTTGGGAAAGCTTACGCAAAAGCTCTGGCCAACAAGGGACTCGACATTATTCTCGTGTCGAGGTCCATTGACCGATTGAAGGAAGCTGCATCGGAAATTAAACAGGCCTACGGGGTCGAAACGCGGGTCATTGAGGCCGATTTAACCGAGGGTCAGGCTGTCTACAATAAAATTGGCAAAGCCATTGAGGATCTAGAGGTACATTTTTATTTATACTAATTTTATCATTCTTTTACTTTTATCTTTATTTTTCAAAATTTTATTTATTATTTTTGACATTTTATTTATTTTTTAATTTTATTTACTATTTTTGACGTTTATTTATTTATATTACAGCAATTAACTGATGATATAAACTGATTCTGAACAATTAGGTTGAAATAATTTACTTATTATTTATTTTATTTTTATTCTACTTATTTCACGATTATTGAAAATAAGTGAATTATACGAGTCACGATATCGATCTATAGTTAGTCTGGGAAACGAACCGGAAAATCAATTTCAAGGTTAAGAACGTCCACTTACCAAAAATTGACAAAAGAATTGAATTGGAAATTTGAATTTGAAATTCTATGTATTCCGAAGGGCGATGACGTAAATACGCTTCGTTTCTACACACAAGATATGTGTATTTTTAAAAGGATACAAAATATTTCGATGAAATTTATGCAATAGCTCAGAAATTCACCTGAAAACCGTTTATACACTACTATTCTATACTACTGTCAGACTGTCACTCCATTTGTCGGAAAAAAGTTGTCACCGTTTGGCGACAACTTTTGTTTGGTCCGCCAATTGAACTGCTAGCGCCACTCGAGTGTGAAAGCAATGCAAGTGTTCTATTTTTGCCGAATTTCTCATTATCAGATAAATATTAATTTATTATAATATTAAAGGCGTAAATTTATTATTATTAATTTATTATTCTATTAATATTTACAAATATGAATGCGTTTCGTGATTAAAATTCATTAAAACATTCCGCATATTAATTATTATTCTACCACTTTCAATAATTAAAAATTCTTTACATAATCTAGAATACTCTGTATATTATATAAAGGGGGAAAAAATAATTTCAAAACGTAACGATTTTTAAAATACACGAAATCGTGAATATTATATAAAAGGGCAAACGGAAAAAAAAGAATTATGCTAAGATTTTTGTCTATGTAGAGTATTACCTAAAAGGTCATTGAACCTTTTTAATAACACCCTGTTGAAAAATTTGCCAATTTTAGTCTCGATATCCTTATAGGTATATGTATATATTTTCACTTTTGTATATATCAGTCTTGGAAATTAGAGAGACGATTATGTATTGGTATACAAAATAAAATTTCGCATCTTGAACGAGTAGAAAGTGTTATATCACTTCTGGAAAGGCAGCAATTCACAGAGGGGATAATCGAGAGACTTTGGTTTATAGCAAGTTTCTCTAATTGACTTCATCCCATCAGTAGGATATAACTGACCACCGACTTTTTTTTCATGTGCCATATACAACTTTTTCGGTTGCTGACTTTCTTCTGCAATTATTATTTTTCTATATAAAATAATATTGTTGTTCTTTTTGTTTTATTTAAATATTAATTCTGTGCCTGAGCTCACTTTAATACCTCCTATAGGGGTCTTTAGGGTACTTTTACATTTTAATCACGGGAGAAGGTATATTATTTTTTAAGAAATCATTATTATTACAGGTGGGAGTACTGGTGAACAATGCCGGTAGGAGTTACGAGCATCCAGAGTTGTTTACTCATGTTAGTGAGGAGACTTTGGCGAAAATATTGCAATTGAATGTGGCCGGTGTCACGGGGGTTGCAAGGGCAGTTCTTCCTGGAATGATGGAGAGGAGAAGTGGTGTTGTCATCAATATTAGTTCAACGGCGGCTGCAATTCCCAGTCCATATTTAGCGGTCTATGCGGCCAGCAAGGCTTATGTTGATAAATTGAGTGCAGATCTTGCTGCGGAAGCTGCTCCCAGAGGGGTGACAGTGCAGTGCGTCTTGCCCGGACCAGTGGCCACCAAAATGTCAAAAATCAAGTGAGAATTTTAAATTTATGTTTTTATCTTCCACATTTTTCTTTCTCCTTCATTTTTAGTCTCCTTTTTTTCTCTTTTTATTCTTCTTTTTCGTACTAAATAATATCTAATTTAGTAGGTAGGTAGAAAGAGTCAGAGTGTACTTAACGTCCCCTCTTCTTTCTCTCTCTATAGACGCATGCGCACGAACTACCAATCCGCATCCGCGCGCATAAGTTTCGATAGTTCATGCGCATGCGTCTCTAGAGAGAGAAAGAAGTATTTAAAGAAAATAGTAAAACGGTATTTTTTTCTACAGTCGAATTTCTAAGGTACTTAATAAAATTTAATGATATTTTATACATTTTAAAAATACATTAGTAGCGTAAGATAAAGTATATGATTCTTCAAAATTGAGATAAGATAGCAAGGCTACAATAAGCTATACATAAAATATTTAATCTAAATTAGAGGAAAATAAATATCTAATTTTGAGGAAAAATATTATTTTTAAACCTGATTATATTTTTAGAGAAATATAAAATGAAGAAAAAAGCTTCTACGTAGTTAAAAATAAAAAATTCCATTTTCTATATTTCTAGGTAACACTTTCCGTTTTTTTTTTCTCGACTGCTCTTTTGATATTCAAATAATACCGGTTTAATGTATCTACGTTTTTATTCTATATTTATTATCATCGTTCTTATAATGTTCTGGTTCATCTAAATAAATTAAATTTTTTTCTGAATCCATTTTTTCAAAAATCAGAATTGATATTTTTTTTTTAAAAAACTGTTAAAGACCAAGAGAGTTAATTCTTTTCTTTACAAAACGAAAGATTTCAGAGGGGGAATATAGTCTTAAAAATAGACTTTTAAAATATGAAATGATATTAAAAATTTGAAAAAAAATTAAATTTTATTTTAAAGTTTAATGACTATTATTTCTTTATTTTCAAAGGAGAGCAACGTGGATGGCACCAACACCGGAGAAATTTGTCGAATCACAATTAAAAACAATTGGAATTGAATCGAGAACAACGGGCTATCCTCCACATTGTTTAATTGTGGGATTCATCAGGGCATTGCAATGTATTTGCGAAAAGGGTGCTGTGTGGTTGGTTGTGAGAACAATGCTCAATATTCGCGGTAGGGCACTCAGAAAGAAGACCAAGGATCAAGAGGAAGTGAGTGACGTACCCGAACGAGCTAGTGCATCATAATTATAATATCCTTAGTGAAAAAAAAATCTATATATTCAAAATTGCCATATTTTTTAGTTTATAAAATAATAATATATTATTTTCCTAGAAAGACTGCAATCTACATGTGTATTTTTCATCAAAATTTAACACAAAATATTTATAAAAAAAAAATAGAGGATCATGAAATTTTGGCCTATAGATTCAAAAAGAAACTAATTAAGAATAAATAATTTGCATCACTCGAAAAATCTTTAAAAATTAAAAATTAAATTCTCTTTGTTACTCATTTCTTACAGGTATTTGAATCATATTATGATGTCACAGTTTTAAAACCGTGACGTCGGTTCAAATATTTCAATTACACTGAATACTTTTCTAATATTTGGAATAAATTTTTTTTTCTAACTCTAAAACTAATTCACACAACAAATGAAATATAGAAATTTTAAATATTCAAAATAAGATAGTTTGCGATATATGTATTCTGAATAAATTTTCTTTTTTCTATTTACATAATTCATATTTTTAAAAGCTTACTATGAAGTTTTCTATTATGTACAAAATGTCTTCAAATAGGATTAAATTTATACACACACATGTATTATATGTGAAATTATAAAAAATGTACTGTTAGGTATAAAAAAAAGGCGGAAGGCGTGTTTTAATTTATAAGCAAATTAATTTTACATAAATCTAAGTGCGATTCGGAAGATTTCTTCTAATATATTAAAATATAAGCTGGACGAAATTTTATGTAATTGTGCCTTACTGTATAGAAGAAATTTTCGAATTTTGTAAAACAAAATTAATGAATTTAAAAAAATTTTTTAAAAATATTTAAAAAATTATATTTAAAGAATGAATTTTAAAAAGTATTTAAAAAAATGAAGTTTTAAAATTGTTACAAGAAGTTAAAAATTAATACATAAATATATGTATGTAAATTGAAAATTGTCGGAACATTTGAAAAATTGTGGAACTTTGTTTAAATTTACATTATGATGATTTTCGTTTCTTTAAAAGTGTGTGTACATTGTTATATATTTATAAAAAAAAAGATAGCATTTGAAAAAGATTACGCACGCATATAGTTGACCTGAACCTTTATGAATATGCATTTATTCACTTTTTTTTTACTTTGACATGTTTAATTTATTGATGAGTTCACACAATTAGATGATTGTGATAATTTTTCGTCTATGAAAATAAAAGCGAAAAGTAGAAAAATTTTCTGAATTTACGTATTTTATTTATTTCCGCATATATACCTCTGAAGATTTTTTGAAGTATACAACTTCTTTCACTGTAAGAAGACAAAATATTTATTTCTTCATTTAGCATCGTAAGTTTAGGCTTTTCTTCATTTAGATACAGAAATAGTCGAATACTAACCACATTCTGGAGGGATGGTTTTTAAACAACATTTTTTATCATAACGCACTCAGCGTTTAGGGTTGTATTGCATGTTGTCTCCGTTTGTCCCCTTCCAACTGGAAGAAAATAATTTAGCTATAGTATTCCAAAATTCGGATTACTAGATTTTTCTATTGAAAAATAGAAACAAAAATTTTTTATTTCACCTTTAAAGTAATCGTGCAAAATTCTTCGAACTGATTTTATGAAAATGACACTTTCACCTGGAGACTGTTTTTCTACAATCAATGATTTTGGCCCTGCAGCATAAACATAATTTCTTATTTGCATTGTAAACTTTAATTTTTGTATATATATTTAAACTTTAATCTCTTTAAAGACTGTGTCAATATAGGAAATGTTAATTTTACTTGTATCGCGTTGTACGTAATACGTTTGGATGTTATCTTCTTTCGGAAACGGAAGAAAGCACCTGCAACATTCTTTCTTCAGGTCAACGGCATAACTTCCGTAGACAAGTGGATTTGCGCAGGAATTGCCAACAGCCATTATAAAAAGTGCCTCTTGTATTTCCTGCTTGACATTCAGTGCACTTTGACGATCGATAATGTACCTGAAAAATGAGTTATTGATTTGTAATCTTCACTTTTTATTTTCTACGTTTTCTTCATCATCCCACACAAGAACCAAGATGCAGAAGAAGGATTATGAGGTCAGAGCCCAATCTTGAACGGATCGCAATCGGAAGAATAAAAATCTTTACTTATACGTAAAGGACGGACCTTAGGATGGAGGGAAGATTTTTATTTTCTAAATTAAATTGAGCGGATGGGAAGAAGAACTCGACGAGCGCGAGACCGTAAGGGATAATATCAGTCAGGTAGCAGTGAGCGCCTCTGGGCCACACACTGCTACCTGACTGGAACTATCCTTTACGGTCTCGCGCTCGTCGAGTTCTTCTTCCCATCCGCTCAATTATATTCAATTTTCTCATATGTTAAAAATATAAATCTACAAACCAGAGCACCATTGTCACGTACGGAGTCCAACATAAGATGAACACAGCGACAATGGTTATGGTCATCCGTAAAGCTCTGGTCCGAGCTCTCTTGATACGACTCATGTCCGAACATCTCAATCTCATGCGACTATCACTTCCACTGTTTAAACTCCCTGAACTGCCGTCACTTCGTGTCCTCGTTAAAACTAAAAGGTAAAATTCAACATTTTAGTTACATTTTTAATTTTCTATGATAATAATCTGTTTAGAACGTTTCATGTCTACCAAACAATGTTCCAAAACATTTTAAGAACATGGAACTCCCATAGTCCACACCAAGCGTTCAAAACGATGATTTTTGACGATAACAGGACGTCGATAGCATCAGCATAAGTTAAATATTTTAGAACATTTTCTGGCTGACATGAAACTATATGTGTCTTAAAAACATTTTTTTTTGGATCGAACATATATAGTTTTTTGCCCACTATAATTGTCCCCCATACCTTGTCTATTTTCGCGAGATTTGCTGTTGATTTCACAAAAAATTTTCATGTACACCCAACAAATAACTATTAATGGCACAAAGTACATGGCTAAAAGGCAAAAAATGTTGTAAATATTTTCCTGTGATTCCGATTTGAAAAAGCCAAATGTGACACATTGGGTGAAATTCGGATATTCTGGATGCGTTGCCACGTGAAATATGAAACTCTAAAAGAAAGTGTGATACAGTATACTTTTGTATGAATTATTTTTGAAATTTCTATTTTTCAATTTTTTTATTTCTATAGTAGTTTATTTAGAATTTCTTTTATATATTTATACATACTTGTGGAATTGCGTAAATGACACTTGCAATCCAAGCGACTGTTAACATCAGTTTTCCTCGTCTCTTAGCATCGTTTAATTTTAGAGGATGTAGAACTGCAAAATACCTGTAAATTTTTATTTTAGTGTCGATCAAGTCATCGTAACTTATATAAATTATGGCAAAATAATTGCGATAAATTGACTCTAAGGTAAATGTAAAACACTTTAAGATAGAGAATCCTGTCTTTAAGCTAGCACCAACCCTCTTGTTTTAAAATAGTACTATACATATTTTAAAAATAACGGATTTATCAAACACTTATCAGGAAGTAGTTGAAGTGGGGCTTGTATTCTTTTTCTTACGCACCTATCTAATGAAACGCAAATGAGTATATTACTAGATAAATATAGGCCGAATGCTCTCAAAAATAAGCAGATTTTGCAAGCGAAATTTCCAGCCAGCCATTTCACTGTAACCCTCCAACCAACCTAGAAATTAATTGCAAATAAGAAAAGATAAAACAAATATTAATTTGCTTTATAGTTCTCATTTAAAATAGTTCTATATAGTGTATCCGTTGATAGAAATTAACAAACTTTTTTTTAAAAAAAATCGAAAAGTATACAATTTTGTACCTCGAGTGGAATCATGAAGAAAGTGACAAAGAGATCCGCGGCTGATAAATGACAGATCATCAATGCAATTCTTGATTTTTTGTAACGACCTCTTGACAGTGTAATAAATACAGTGAGATTTCCAATTGCGGCGATTATAAAAAATATACAGTACACTATTATGACGGTCATTGAACGATTTGTAAATGTCATATTCGGTGGTAGGGTTGAATTATTTACACTGAAAAAGAAAAGGTAATAAATTCTTTCTATTTTTCTAAATATTAAATTCCAAATATTATTCTATAATTTAATATAATGACTTTGAATACTGAGTTTTGTTTAAATTCACTCATATTGAAAATTAGGGATGATTTTAACTCTGTTTTGATTTTTTTATAAGAATGTTGCGGCAGCCTCATTTCAAATATTGATATATACGATTTTTGACGTATAGGCAGAGGGTTAAATAAATAATAATTATTTTTTTCTAATATAGTTGAGAAGAAATAATTTCTTCTACCATCATCATTATTGCCTCTCTTATTGATATTTTGAGTTGTCGAACTTTGACATTATCTTCATTTTTAATATATCCTTCCCCCAATATCAATACATTATTCATTTATTATAAAAAATTCAAGAAGGTGAAATATACTTTTAGTAACTTTCTCAATAGAATTCCCCTTGTAATCCCAATAAAAAGGAAAATATTTCACTTTAATAGATGTTTCTTCCGTCAGAATCGAAAAAAAATTATAGCACATAATAATGTCGTTATTTTTAATGTTTAATAATGATGATAGTGTAGAAATTTCGTCATCGCGGTATAAAGTTGACATAAATATTGTTAAATTCTAAAATTCTGTTTCAAAAAAAAATGTCTTGTTTTTAAATTTAAACTTATAAGTCATAACTTTAGGACTTAAAATCATAATTTCGAAGCTAAAATTAAGTCAAACGTGGTTCTAAATGTTCTATACTTGTAAACGCGTTTTAAGTGCGGGCTGAAAGTAAGATTCTTTTACAGGTGTAACATAACATACCTATTGGCTTCCATAATTACGAATTTTTCCATTTAACGTAATTTTAAAAATTCCATTTAAAGTAAGTCGAGAATAATTTTTTCAGCTGCAATATTCAAATCCGAAAAGCCCGTTGTTGGTGAATTACACTTTGTTTCCACATTGAAGAAAATATTTAATGATATAATTTGGGTTCGTTGCACTATTTGCAAATTTTAAAATTAATTAACATTAACATTTGTTGCAGTTAACAATTTTTATACGCAATTTAGTATTTGCAATAATTGTCATCGATAATTTTAAATAGTAGGTATCATAAATTAAAATTTAAAACCTATACAAAATAATCAAGGCACTTGAATAGGAGACAATTTCAAATACAATTTCATACACTTATTCACTAAAAACACCAAATATTTTTAACTAATATCACAAAAAAGAGGAAGATATTTTTTATACTTCCAGAAAATAATCCTTCTACACAAGGGAAAAATGTTTTTAAAGAAGATTAAACAGAATAAAAATGAAGAAAGTACGTTTGAGTATAAATTGGAAACGGATTTAAAAAAAATTGCCAATAAAATTGTTAAATAATTGAAAAAATAATTGTTTCATTTTTCCATAATGTAGGTAATTTTAAATTCTCTTGGGTTTTTTAAAATCATTGTGAAAATTATAATTATACAAAAATAGACGCGTTAAATTGTGGTCCTTGCTCCTTCGAGAGCAGATCCTGTCTGATTTTGTGCGCGTGACTAAAAGTTGAATGCTTCAAACGCGACTTGTAGCTCAAATACTTTTCGAGGGTGTACGCAAGCTCCATATCAGATTTTCATCCCTCTTTTTGTTGATAAATGCACTTCTGATCTAATATGAGAGAGTAGTAATAACGGATAATGATGATGTATAATGACTAAATGAAAAAATTGACAGGAAATTGCCTTGACCCCATCGCAGTCTATAGTGAAAAATTGAGTTTAATTATCCAAAAACGGTAGAAAAAAGTTTTTTTTTAAAAATTGTTTTAATTCAAGATTTTTTAAGTCTAAATCCGAATTCAATGTCAGATTTCAAAAATTCAAAAAGGCGGATGGAATCCCAGTAAAAAATAAAAGATACGAGACACCGCACGGGTCTTGTATCTTTTATTTTTTACTGGGATATAACATTTTTTTTAAATTAGCAACTGTAAACAACCTCGACTAACAAGTTTTAAGCAACTCTATAGCTAATCAGAAATTAAAAACTTAGAAAAATGATAAATATATAATGAATATTTTTACCGTATGGAGGTATGGATAATTGGATTATTGTGTCGATTTGTCTTTATAAAATCGTGTGAATTTATTTTATGCGCAGTTTCCACTCTACATATTTTGTATGTTCAAGGGTCTTGAGCACGTCGTATGACGAGCACGTCGCACTTTAATTAGTTTTGTTAAATCGCAGAATATATTTGTAATTGACACAATCAAATTTTATTAAAAAAGACACGCTGCATGGTAAGATCGAGAACTCAAGTTTCTATAAATATGAACTTAAAATTCATTAGTAAGAAACACAATTAAATATTATTTTGGAATGAAACGTGAAAGTAAGGAAGGGATTTAATACTCGCAAGTTTATTTTAATTTAAAAAGTATTTGTAATTTACAAAATCGAATATTATTCAAGAGAAAAGATGCAGAATGGTAAGTTTTAATCATTCTCCCGATTTATTTTTATTTAGAAACTTTTATTTATTTCGTAAAATTAATAACCAAAAATAAGAGTAGATTAGAGCGTAAAACTCAGTATTAAAAATGTCACGAACAATGAGTTATTCATCGTAGATGGCGTACTCGTACAAAAGTGTTGGTTACAGAATAAGTACAGAGTTCATTTTTAAATATATTTTATTTCATTATTAATCGAAATAAATTTAATAATTTTTTTCTATTCCTTTTAAGTATATTGTTCTATATTAGTAAAGCATTTTGCAATATGTTAAAAATACCCTATGAACTATAACGATCACATATTCTCCTTAATATCAAAGATAATTAAAACATAAATTAGTATTTGTTTTATTTGAATTAAATTGCGAAATACAATATACATATATAGAAATAAATAGTAAATCTCTGCGCAGGGTTGAATTTAATTTTACGGTCACTGAACCTCATTAAATTTGTCTCTCAACTTAGATTTCTCGGTTCGTGTTGTACGGTGAACGATATCGGAAATATATATCTATGCAAATTATTAATTCGGGTTAAATATTTATAGAGAGAACGGGGATAATATTGATCTCGGTATTCTACAGTATTACTTGTTCTATAATTATAAAGTCATCACTTTTGTTCAATATGTAGACAAAGATTTAAATTATGACAATTTATATATATAAGAATTATGACAGTTTCTTTTTATAAAAAAAGGGAGGATAAAATTGAATAAGGATAAAGTGCAAAAATCTACTTTATTCAGATTTTTAAAAAGTTACATATTAGACAAATATTAAAATTTACAAATATATATCGAAAATCATACGTCGAAGAGGTATTCTTTTCAATATTTGGAATTGGTACTGTATATTCAAATAAGACCGGTGAATGTGCGATAGACTAATATTTGACTATTACCTGTAAAAGAAAATTTTATATTTTCAAGTCAAGTATTATTGTTTTTAGAATTTTTTTTTTATTTTTACCTTCTGGAATTTTACGTCTGTTATTCTTTATTCATATTTTTAGCTATCATTTCCTGAGCTTGGTAAATTGTATCCTGCATTGGTTGAGGTAATTTGCTTATTTGCTCTTCAGCGAATTGCTTGATTTCTTCCATGCTTGGCATTTTATTCGGCATTTCACGAACAACCTTTTTATCGAATGAAAAACAAAAATTAATAGACAAATTGAAAAATTTTCTCGTTTCATAAAAAAGACGTGAAGAATTTAATTTTAATTAAAATAAGACTTTGAATTTCTCAAGTGGACCTAAAATTTGTTGAAATATGTTATTTTTTATAATTATTTCATACCTATTGTATACTAAATTATTATTCTGGCTTCTAATGGTTTTGGAGATATAAAAAAAGAAAAAAATTAAAGTAAAACTATAAAAGAAATCAAACTTTGCTTACTCTGTGATTTGATGATTCATTTTCTATCTGAAATGTTAATAAATATTTATTGTAAATTTTCCCATAAATTGCGATTTAAAAAAACTGAAGAACATTTGAATATAATTAAAAATAAGTAAATTTTTTATTATTCATTTTCGAAAAATAATTCTATTAAATTAAAAGGAAATAGTTACTCACTTCTTGCGTTGGTGGTGTTGGGGGAGGATTTGGCATTGGACCATCGTGTCTATGTCCATGGTGAGCAAACTTTAGGAAAATTGTATTTAAACAGAAGAGAATTAGTATTGATTATTCAAAATCAAGTAAATATTCATTTAAACATAACAAAAAGGCAAATTTTTATTGAATTAAAATGAAAAATATAAATCAATTAAAAACAAAAGTACAGAGAGATTTAAAATTTCAAAAATCTAATTTATTATAGTTTATAATTTAGAAAAAAATTAATTATATTAACATAAATTTAAATATAATTTAAATAATATATCATATATTAAAAATATATTAAAATTATAATTTCTAACTAAATTTAAAAAAAAGGAATTTGAAACTTACAGACATTGCAACAATAGCAAAGAGAACGATAAAAAAACAAATTGCTTTTTGCATCTTGGTGTCGTTACAATTCAACTCTGATTGAAGCATATAAAAGTTTCAGATTTATATATAAATCTGTTTTCCTTGTTTTTCGAAAAGTATGCGAAAAAAATTCATTTAGAATAAAGAGCAGATATATGATTTTCAGAAAATTAGCAGGATCTAAGATTATTATCGTTTTTTGCGTAACAAAATTATTATGAAGATATACATTCGTAATTTAAGTGTGATTATACTAAAAATAGTCCTTTTATTCAGCGATGAATAATTAAAAAAAAAAGTGTAGCATTCAATTCGTGCCATATATATAATTAAATTTTGTAGTAGTCGAGATAAAGTTTCCACCTTATTATGTAATATTTCTTTATATCGAAAACTATTTTTTTCAGAATTGTTTAGAAAATTTAACCTTTGAATTTTTTGTATATTGCTAACTTATTATAAATACTCATATGGCTGTTATATATTATAAATCATATAACAATTTAATTTGTATGATACATATATATTTTTTTTCCTTTTAACAAAATTCTCATCTGGTTGAAAGTTTATACATGAATTGACTTCACGCTGACATAATAAAAAGTATTTTTCGTTTTGATAATAATATTAAATAAGTAATGGGCATATTATGCAATTTTGAGGTCTTTTATAATCTTTTGCTATTCTTATATAAGTACATATATACGTCATGATATTCTTTACTATGCATGAAAAAATTACGTAATAATAAGTCACAAAACTGTTTTTTTGACAAAATTTCTCCTAATAGCTCAGAAATTATAAATTTTTTATAAATAATGTCGATCTTTGTGAGATCGTAATACAGGGCATACAGGGAGAGTTAATTTTTTTATGCGCAGTTTTCCACTCTAAATATAATATGTTCAAGGGTCTTGAGCACAAAGTACTGCTTGACGAGAACGTCGCACTTTAATTAGTTTTAGAATATATTATCAGTTATTTACACAATTTAATTTTATTCCAGAAAGAAGACGCAGGATGTAAGATCGAATACTCAAGTTGGACTCAAAATTTATTAGTGACAAACACAATCAAATATTGTTCGAAATGGAACGTTCAAGATGGGAAGGTCATCTAATACTCGGTAAGTTTATTTTATAATTTAAAAAATATTTGTAATTTAGACAATCGAATATTGAATATTATTCAAGAAAGAAGATGCAGGGTAATAATTTTTAATCATTCTCCCGATTTATTTTTATTTAGAAACTTTTATTTATTTCGTAAAACTAATAACCAAAAATAAGAGTAGAGTAGAGTGTAAAACTCAGTATTAAAAATGTCACGAACAGTGAGTTATTCACTGTAGATGGCGCACTCGTACAAAAGTGTTGGTTACAAAATAAGAATACCTCCAGAATTAACTTTTAAATTCCATTTGATTTTATTTTACCATTCATTGAAATGAATCTACTTCGTTAATAATTTTTTAACATTCCTTTTGGTATTTTTGTCCTTTTTATTCAATTCATTTTCATTGTTAAGTTTAGATATCTCGTTGGAAATTTTTTTTATTATTTACTTTGTCAAAAGAAATAAGGGGAAAGAAATAAAACGCAGTCTTTATTCATATTTCGTTTATTTTAGTGCAGATTATCAGAAAAATTTTCAACAATACAGAAATACATTTTTTTTTCTATTTCTACACATTATTATGTGGAATTGATGAAATTACCCATTTGTCTTTATGACGACAGTACATTTTTCTACATAATTTTACTTTTTATTGTCTAAGTTATCTACTCGTTCAAAACTAATGAAATCTATAAAAAAGAAAATAAAAATTTATTTATTTAAGAATATAGTAATTAAAATATTTTAAATATTTCTACTTAGGATATATAACTAAAAAATATAAACTATGAAATTTTCTTCTTTTCAAAAAATACCTATTTGATTTTAATTAATTTATGAATCGTTTGATTTCGGTATCATTTGGGAAGCTGCTTGCATCCATTTGCCAGGGTCCATCATATTAGTCATGACACCTACTCCCTTTTGAATTCCATCAGTCATTAATTTCGGTATCTCAGCTGGGTTCATTCCAGGCATTTGTGGTAATTGTCGAACCATCTATAAATTTTTTTTATTTTATAATAAATCATGGAAAATTCAGAAAAATATTTATACCATTATATCAATAAGTGGGAATTAATTTACACATCTATATAAGTTAATATTATAATTAATAATAATAATTAAGAATAATTGACAATACTCTAGTTTGAGAATGTTTTGAACCAAATTGAGCTCGATTTTGACTAGTTTGAGGTCGATTTTGACCCATTTGAGTTCTACTTAAACTGTTTCCTCGTCTCTGATTGCCTTGAGCTTGTTTCGACATTTTTTGGTTTCTCTGTCCACTTACAGATAGCTAAAAAATTTGGTTTAATTATAAAAAATTGGTTATTAATTAATTACAATTTATTTAAATAGTTCTGTTTTATAATAAGAAAGAATATTTTAAATGCAAAATCATTTTTTAAATGTTAATTATACTATAATCAGAAAAGTTAATTTTAATGAAATTATTTAGAATAATTATAATATAGATTTTTTATTAAAAATATAATAACAGCAATAACAAATATAATAATAAAAATATTTATAATTTATATATACATAGGAACGTATAAAACAATAAAATATAATAAATTTACAAAAAAAGAAATATATAATTAATATAATATATTAATTATTACCACTGCAACACAGAGACAAATAAAAAGAACTGCTTTGAACATTTTTAATGAATTTTTTTTTCTCTTTAAAAATTGTGTTGCGATTTAACTTTTATACATTTTCAATTGAATCGTAATTAAATGTTCTTTATTTTTCGAGTGTCAGTAATAATAATTATGTTGATTATCAAAAGAAAAACAAAATTTAATTCACCTCGAATTTAACTTTTTACATAAGCAAAAAAATAACATCCTGCATCAATTATAAAATAATTTTTTAAACTACCAAAATGATATTTGTACACTTAATAACTTTGATTTTAATTACCAACTTCCCTCACAGTTTCCGTTTTTTTCATCAATTGATATTTTATTTACATAAAAATTAATTTTAATCTTATTATTTTTTTAACTTCTATTTTTTTTTAATTTTTTATTATTTCTTTTATTTTTACCTATTATTTAGTTATTTTATGATTTTATTATTCTAATTTTTTAATTACTAATATTAATTTTATTATAATATATACAAATTAATATTTTGTAATTAGCATTTATTATTATTATTATTATTATTATTTATTGTGTTGTTATTGTATTGTTAATTAATATTTAACAAGATTTTAAAAAATCAAAAGTTGCTGCCAAAACTTTACACGTGCCCCTGCATGATGACAAATTCTGTACGTAAGTGTAGAGATTGCGTTAGTTGCAAGTTGCGGTAAAATAGTACATTCACCTTCTGTTTTTAATATTACTTTAATAGAAATTGTCATTTATATATTTAAAAATGAAGTTGGGAATTGTAGTCAAATATACAACATTGTTGAATATTCGAAAGTAAAAAAGGTTTGTATTGTTAAAAGTTTATTTTTGCACGAGCGCAACTATTTGAGGTTAAGTTACAAAAATCTATTTATCAACTACAATTACAGTAAGAATTCGACTTTTACTTTTAATTTTCATGAAAATTTCCCATTTCCTCTTAAATTTATCATCGTTTTAATATTCTCTTTCTAAAAAAAGAGAAAAAAATTTGCTTTTAAAAAACATTTTTTTTTTGAACGAATATCGATTAGATTCTCTCGACTTGAATCGACCACGATAGTTCGATATACAATACGCAGCCAACTTCACTCTAGTTTGTATATATTGATAAAATCAGTCTGCTTTCAAGTCTCATTGTTTTTCTCGTACAAAAATATCAATGAAATGCATTAATAATCAATGAAATATTAATAATAAAAGTGTGTGTTATTATCGAAATATTATATTATCCAAATATTTGAACGAGGCACAATTGATAAGTATTATTTAAAACAAAAATTTGTTTGTCTCTGTGTGTCAACATAACCTCAAAAACGAAAGGAAAATCTAAATCAGCTGACAAACACGTTTTTTGTTGGCATTGACAAATAATATTTCCTTGAAATTGAAAAATTTTAAATCCCAACAAATTCGTCGAGAGTTGCTATCAATTTTTCGAAACAATTCGACGAAAGTCACGGGCATGTTGTGCAATTCGAAATCAATGTTTCCCAATCAACAAGTTGTTTTTGTGTTTAGTGAACGTTTTGCACTTTGGAAACAAAATAAAGTGAAATAGTGTTTAATTTTTGAGGACAGTATTTTTTTGTTTCTAAATTTGGGACTTTTTTTCGAACTATTAATTTTGTTTGTCAAGTTTCATCAAGTTACGCAATAATTTATTAGTCTCGTTTTTTTATTTGACAGGGATACGACGTTTGAGAAAAGGGAAATTTGATCTTTTTTGTAAAAGAAAGTTTATTTTTTCGGTTTGATAGTTTGAATATTATTAAATATGAGACTAATCGGTTCGGAGAAATTGCAAGAATTGCAAAGGGATCCGAGGAGAATTCGTAATATTTGCATTTTGGCTCATGTGGATCATGGGAAGACGACATTATCGGATTCGTTGGTCGCGAGCAATGGGATAATATCGAATAAATTAGCGGGGAAATTACGTTATTTGGACAGTCGTCCTGATGAGCAGCTTCGGGGCATTACGATGAAATCGAGTTTGATAAGTTTGTATCATTTGTTTGATAGTGAGGAATTTTTGGTAAATTTGATCGATTCGCCGGGACATGTGGATTTCGCCTCGGAAGTATCGACGGCCGTTCGTTTGTGCGATGGGGCAATTGTTGTTGTTGATGTTGTCGAGGGTGTTTGCCCGCAGACGCGTAGCGCTCTCGCGATCGCGTATGTCGAGGGTTTGAAACCAATTTTGGTGTTGAATAAAATTGATCGGCTGATTATGGAAATGAAATTAACTCCTCTCGATGCGTATGTTCATATGACTCAGGTTTTAGAGCAGGTTAACGCGGTCACGGCGGAATTGTTTACGAGCGATATTTTGGAGCGTGAGGAGAAGGAAATTAACACGATTATCGAGAGTGCGACGAATTGCGATTTATCCGATTGGCAGTCGGCGCTTGAGGAGGCTGACGATTCGCAGCTGTATTTCTCGCCGGAGCAGGGTAATGTTCTTTTCACCAGCGCCGTGGACGGTTGGGGGTTTGGTATTCGCGAATTCGCGAAAATCTACGCTGAGAAATTGGGATTTAGTGAGGGAGTTTTGATGAAAACGCTCTGGGGTGATTACTATCTGAATGGAAAGTTGAAGAGGATTTTTAAAGGCGCGCAGGAGAAGGCGAAGAAGCCGCTGTTCGTTCAGTTGATTCTGGAGAATATTTGGATAATGTACGACACGGTTGTGATAAGAAAGGACAAGGATAAAATTAGCTCGATGGTCGAGAAACTTGGGATTAAGTTAACAACCCGAGACTTGAGACACACGGATGCGAAATCGCAGTTGCAGGCTATTTGCAATCAGTGGCTGCCTTTGGCCCGGGCCTGTTTGAACGGAATTTGTGAGAAGATACCATCACCCGACAAACTCACCGAGGAGAAGATCGAACGTCTCATGAGCGGCACGACGGATTTCGCGACCTTGCCACCCGAAACTCAGCAGCTGAAGAAACACTTCCTGGCCTGTGATTCCTCACCCCAGACGCCGATTATAGTCTTCATTTCGAAAATGTTCACAGTCGATGGGAAATCCCTGCCGGAAAATAAGCCCAAACCATTGACACCCGAGGAAATGGCCCTGAGACGCGAAATCGCGAAGCAACGACTCGCCGAACGTACCGAGCAAGAAACCCTCCACCAACAACTTCCGTCCAGCGAATCGGAAATACCCGAAGAGTCCGAGAATAATCTGATAGCTTTCGCTCGTGTCTACTCTGGAAAATTGAAACCCGACAGTGAAGTCTATGTCCTGGGACCCAAACACGACCCAAGGTTGAACAAAACAGAAACGGAAATTCCCACCTCCCTCAAGGATTTGAAACCCGGACGACACGTGACGAAATTCACCGTCAAGAAACTCTACCTCCTGATGGGTCGCGAATTGGAAACGCTGAACGAGGCACCAGCGGGGAATTTGATCGGAATCGGAGGTCTCAAGGACCATGTTCTGAAGACCGCGACCCTCTCCACATCCCTGGCTTGTCCCTCCTTCTCCGAACTCACGTCACTCACGGTGCCAATTCTCCGGGTCGCCCTCGAGCCAAAACATCCCAACGATCTTCAAAAATTAATCAACGGCCTGAAACTCCTGAATCAAGCCGACGCCTGCGCCTTGGTCCACATACAGGAAACTGGTGAAATTGTTCTCAACACCGCCGGGGAAGTGCATCTCGAGAGATGCTTGGAAGACCTGAAGCTTCGATACGCAAACGTCGAGGTCAATGTTTCGGAGCCAATTGTCTCGTTCCGTGAGACTTGCGTTCCACCGCCAAAGCACGATTTGATGAAGGAGCTAATAAGTCAAAAAACAGAGGAAGCTAGTCTTGAAACTTGGACTCCGAATCGTCAGTGTTATTTTGAAATTGACGCGAAACCATTGCCTGATAATGTGACGAAATTATTGGAAAAAAATGCCGATCTTATTAAATTGTTAGATCAAAATTGTCATGAAACTGTTGATACTGTTGAGGAACAACTTGAAATTCAGAATTTAACGCTAGATTCGAAAAATTTGTTGAGTAAGAAAAATCATTCTTTGGAAGTATTTAAAACAGAATTGAATGATGCATTTAAGGAAGCTGGATGGAATGAGACTTTGGAGAAAATTTGGTCATTTGGTCCAAGAAAATGTGGACCGAATATTTTACTCAATGAGACGGATTTTAAGAGTAGTGTTTTCACTGATTCGGAAAGTAAATCGTCTGATAATAGAGCTGTGTAAGTTGACTCTATTTTCAAAAATTGCTTCAATTTTTCAGCTTAAAAATAATTTTGAGTTTTAATTATAAGAACTAATTCAAGTCCCACATTCCTATTATTTATTAATCTCTTATTTATTACACTCTTTTTGTTTTGATTACATTGGCAAAACCAGAATAATGCCCAAGTGAATAAAATATTATTGCATAAGATAAGAAAAGTTTTTCCATGAAATATAATGCTGAAAATGAAAAATAACTTTTGTAAAGTAGTTTAGAGGTTGAAAGTAATATTTTTTTCTTCTTAACAGATACGAGAACAGTATGATCAATGGTTTTCAATTGGCAACGTTTGCTGGACCACTTTGTGAAGAGCCAATGATGGGTGTTTGTTTTGTCGTCAAAAAATGGGAGATTTATGAAGATTCTCAAAGGTTTGTTTCTTTTTCAATTAAAAATATTAATTTATTTCAATTAGTTAACTTTATTTGTAAATTAATTTTTTTTTCTCGTAAAAGAGAAATTAATAATTTAATAATAATAAAAAATTGCAAAAATTCATTTGTTTTCACAAATAATAGAATTTTTCGTAGTAATTCAATTATTTTCACAAATAACAAAATTCTTCACTGGTATTCAATTATTTAAAAAATTTTTTATAAAACTAGTTGCAAGAATTCAATAATTTTCATAAATAATGAAATTCTTCGCAGGATTTCAATTCTTCTTAATATACAATTTTAAATGAATTCCATGAAAAATGTCATTTTTATTAAAATTCTTCAAAAGAAATCAATTACTTTCCAAAATTTTGAAAAATTTCTTTATAATCATTCAATATTAGTGAATAATCAATTATTTACTTTTGTATTTAAATAATTGAATTTTGGAAGAATTGCAGTTAAAATTTTTAGAAATAATTAAATTTCAAAAGATTTTTAAATTGAAATCTTTGTAAATTTGAATTTCTGTAGAACTGTAATAATATTTAAATATAAATATTCATTTTTAACATTTATTAATTTATTATTTTCCTAAAAAATTATCAAAGTTTTAAATAATTTTACTTGAAAATTTTTAAAAAAATTTAATTTTAAAAGAATTACAGTGATAATTTTAGAAATATTTAAATTTTAAAAGCTTTTTACATCAAAATTATTTAAAATTTCTGAAATTTTATTTTACAAGTTAACGCTGAGCGTCGAAAACAATTTTTTTCCCCTCAAAATCGAAAAAATGAAATTTTTAGATTAAAAAAGTTTTTTTTAGCGTTTTTCAATTCTCAAAGTGAATGAAAAAAGTGAAATTAGTAATTTTTTGATTTCTAAAAACCTTAAATAGTAGTTTTCGACACAGAGTATCAACGCAAACTTAAGGGACATAATTTTAAGAAAATATTATTAGATAATATAATGTTAAGTAATTTTTCAATATTAAAAATTAAAATTTTTTTAAATTTAGTTAGAAAGCTATGATAATTAGTTAAAAGTTGAAAATTATGTTGAATAATAATTGAATTAAGAGCTAGGAATTGTGTTTAATAATTAAATTAAAAATGAAGAATTATGTTTAATAATTGAATTAAAAGTGAATTTAAATTATTTGAATGATTGCAGTGAAAGTGGAAGTCAAAGTCAAGGACATCTAGGTGGACATTTAATGTCAGCTTGTAAGGAAGCTTGCAGAAAAGCATTCAGCCTGAGGAGACCTCGTTTAGTGACCCCGATGTACTTCTGCAGTGTACTCGTTACTTCCGACGTATTAGGTAAGTCATTTGTTAATTTCTTAATTTAAGAAAATCCAAAGTTTTGGGAGTTTTACATGAAACAATATAACAATCGACTATATTGTTTTTTATTACATTTAAGATAACATTATGCTGACAATTTTTGTTTCCATAGTGACTACAAAATCAATAGAACATTTTGAAATTGTACATAATATTTGTAAATTTCAAAGCTTCATTTTTTATTCAACAACTATATCAATTAAATTATGGAAGGATTTAACTCTACTCAATTACTATTATGTTTTAAATTTGCCTATCAAAATGAAAAATTGAAAATTTCCTACTTTACAATTTATATTTTTATTTCCTATACAATTTATAAATTGTATTAAATGTTAATCAGAAAAATTAGTTAAAACTAATAAATTTTTTGATTATTATTAAACAATTCTTGCCTATTGTTTCAAGAAATCGAAAAAAAAATGTTCGGTTTTTGCTGTAGGTTTGAATCGATAGCAATTAAAGACAAGATAAAAAAAGAAATAACACACATTTAAGGTGTTTGTTGAAAAGTAAAATGTATTTTGTAATTGTTTTTTAAATGCACAAACAGAATGCACGTATAGTCATAGTTGAAATAAATGCTAATATTAAAAAAAATAATTTCAAGGAGACATTTTTTGAAATTATTTTTTTAATGCAAATATTTAAAAAATATTTTTCTTCATTAAAGAAATAATTAGAATTAAAAAAAGAATTAGAATAGGAACAAAATAATAATTTGATTATTAGAAATTCTTTCATACAAGTCCTTTATTGTCAATCTTACGCCACAATTATTATTTACAAAATAGAATTACTGGTCATACCACTAAAAAATAATCACGCTTGTTTATTTAAAAGTACAAATTTTCAAGCCGAATAAATTTGCGGTTTTAAAAAAATTATTTTTAAATTACATTTTTCTTTATTTGGATACTTTTTTAAGAGTCTTTTTCAATATATATATATATATATATATATATATATATATATATTGTATATAATATAGTATATAATAAAGTGAAAAATTTTTATTTTTAATGGCTTTGCATGGAAACACTTTCATTCTGTTTCAAACGTATCACACAATTTTTTTTTCATTTCTTCAAAGAAAATGATTGGTGATTTTTAAAAATATTTTATGACAATGTATATTTTTATATATGAATTTCTTTCTCATTATATAGAAATTATAATATCGAAATTGCACCGACTCCCTTTTTTTTAAATATTTTTCGTCAACGTACGAGATTTAATTTTTCGTTAAAATTGAATTCTCATCGTTAACACATTTTTACTCAAAAATGTTTAATCGGTTGTTTTTTTGTTATAATAGAGAAGAAGCGAAAATTTAATTCCAACTTTTCATTACCTTTTTGTTAAAAATTTTGAAATTAAATTTAGACAATTTTTCTAATTATTGATAAAAATTATTTGCTTCGTTTTGTTATCGTATACATTATGTTTTCCGTTTTATTAACGACGATTGAACATTTTTAAGTTTCCATAATGCATTAAAATACACACTTAAAAGCCTATAAATGAAAATTAAATTAAAGTTATCGTTTTTTTTTTTGCAAAGAAAAATATTTTTCTTCAGTTCATCGGATGTACAAATATAGTTAATAGGACCGTAAAAAATTATTTTTAATTTTATCACATAGTGAAAGTGTCTATAATTAGAATTTTATACAAAAAATATTTGATTTCAATTTCACAAAAGCAAAAATTGGTTTTTGGCAAAATATTTCGAATTCTAATTTTTATTTGATAATTAAAATTTAGGTACATATTTTCAACTTTTTTCACTTTTTTAAACTTTTCAAGTTTTTTTTTAACTTCCTTTCGACGATTTTTTTAGGTAAAGAAAATTAAAATAGTTTTTTAGGATCCTCGGAATGCGTAATATAATATTATTATATTAATAATAATAATAATAATAATAATAATAATAATAATAATAATAATAATAATAATAATAATAGTTATAATAGTTATAATAGTAGTAGTATAATAATTAATGAATAATTGCATTTGAAATTTTTCTATCACTATTATCATTATGGAACGTGAGTTGTCGTGTCATTACAATAAACTCACGAGATATATTAATGGAGAAATTTACCTCATTCGAGAGGTGGAAGCAATAATAAATTACATATATTTCGAATAGCGATGGATTAATATTTAATGCAAAGAAAATCGAGACGTAGAGAATATAATTCACGAGAAACATAAAATTTGATAAATGCAGAATATGAATTTATGTTGAATAAATGATCGCATGAAATGTTTCTTAGAGAAAAAATGAGAGCAGAGAAAGATAGAGAGATAGAGAGAGAGAGACTGCAGTCCAACAAACACAAAAGACGGAAAAACAAGAAAACGAATATCGAATCTATAATTTTATTATTATTTATTTCCCATAAAAGAAAATTTATTGCATTGCAGTCTTTATTGTATAAAATTAAAGCTAATTCATTATTAAGCGTCGTTTTGTCATTTTTCTCAAAAATAAACTAAAGCCTTTGCGAAATTCTAATTCGTAAAGCAAATTTCATTATTAATTATTAATAAACTAGGGGAGAAAGTTACGCATTTCGGTCTAAAATATTGACGCATAATTGATTGCCGTGTCCTCTGGGCTTAAAATAAATATAAATAAAACAAAAATTGTTCCAGATGAATAAAAAATGACGAGCTAGGATTTTCCTTCTTCTTTTTTTTTCCTCCTCTTCTTTAAATAAATAGTTTTAGCGCCATTTTATCGGCGGCAATTAGTTATACTTTAGCGAAAATTAGTCCCAATTTGCTGTTTCCATTAGTTCTGGAACCATATGCCAAGGGAATGTTGCTCTCGCTTCCCTCTCTTCGACTAATTCATGTTTATCTAATAAACCTGAAAATTTATATTTTAATTATCAATTATATTAGAAATGCTTACAAGAAATTGAAATTTTAAATTCATTTTTAGTTTATAGAAGGGGAGATGTTTAAGTGTTAAGAAATTATGATTCTTTGATCTGGGCCATCAGTATTCTTAACCATTATGATTCGATATTGATTTTTATTCTGAAAAAAACAATTTAAAACTTTAAAATATTTTTTTGAAAAAATTAAATTTTTTATAGAAATTTTATAGGAATTTATAAAGAAATATTATAAAAAATTAGATTTTGCGTTTAATTTCTTTTAAAGCAAAAGGGTTTGCGCAGTGGTCTATATTAATTAATTTTTAATAGCTAACGATCGAGTTGAGTTGTGAATTTTCCACATCTTTCTCGACTTATGGAAATAGTTTTTTTTTTAATCTTTTATGGTTTTATTATAATTTACGATATGAAAGATAAAAGGCATAAAAAAATATGCAATTTTCATTTATGTTGTCAAGTATAAAGCAGGAAGTGTAATTAAACGGCATTAAAAAATTTAAATGTTTAATATCTCGTGTTATAAAGTTTTGTCGTGGGAACTCTTGCGGCAAGCCACAATAATGAACAAACATTTGATTTATATATATTTATAGAAATTTTGTTTAACAAGTTTTAATAAAGCTACTGCTTTACATTAATTTCAAAAGTCTTTGTTTCAAAATACAAGTTTCAAATTAAACTTTACGTTAATTATATTATATTTTACAACTTTATAAGCTTCTTAGCTGTAATCCTTTGAATGTTGTAACTTTTTTTTAAACAAGAATATCAAGAAAGTTTTTAGAAACATTATTTTCACTTCTGATGGAAAATAACTAAATTTGTAAAAGAAACTACATTTTTACCCTTTGAAATTAAATTAAAATAATTGAAATAATTTAAAAGCAGTGTTTACCTAAAAGTAGCAAACTGCAACGAATTGATATCAAAAATTCGGATCAAATAAAAAATTATTCCACATTTTTGGCATCAATTTGATTTTGTTTTGTTATAGCATCAACAGAGGGTTAAAAAATTGAGCAGATATAATTAATTAATTAATTAATTTTACCCTTTCTTTTGAATCTTTTTTTTTTACCTAAAAGACTGCGTATGTGTCGCAATGGACGTCCTCTTCTGATCCCTTGAACGCACATCATTCCATAGACTCGAATTCCCGGTACACTTGCATAAGTTGGTTGATCGTGGCTCATTGGTCCCTCTAAAAAAATTAAAGAAAACAATTTTTTAATAAAAAATAGAAAAAAAAAAATTATGCGTACAATCTAATTGGGTTAAACATGATAAAGACCGTAAATGAGGTGATTTAAGAAGTGAAATTTAATTATATATCTTTTCCTTGAGAAAAAAGCGGAAAAATAAAACAGCTGTTAAATTATATATATTTTTTTAATAAATTACACCAAATCAAAGCGTTATATATATTTATGTACTTTGTGCATTTGCAATCATTCTGCTCAGTTTAACACTCACATATGTTTATAATATATTATTATTACTATTCAATTATTCATACATCAAGATAAATTTTCTGATATTATGAGGTGTTGAAAAAAAAAGAAAATTAAATTGAAATTTACTGTTCGAGTTTGTTACTCATTTGGTTCAGTGATATTTGGAGAAAGTATAATTATATATTATAATAAAAAGGATTTTTAGTTTCATGAAAGAATTTATTGGATGTCGTGAAATTTGCGTTTTTAAAGATTATCGAACTATGTCTGTAAATCCCGTAAAAGTTTAAAGTCCGTTTTTTTCAAAAAAGGTCCGTAAAGAAGTTACAAATAATTGCAGAAATTCAATTATTTTCAAAAGCAATAAAATTTCTCGCAGAAATTCAATTATATGTTCAAAATTTTTTTTAAATTCTCATCAAAATTTCAATTATCTTTTAGAAATAATTAAATTCTTCTCCGAAATTCAATTATTTTCCAAAAATTGTCCTCAATTCAATGATTTTCAATATCTATTTTCATAAAAAAATTGTCCAAAAGAATTCAATTATATTTAAAAAAAAAATTTAATAAAATTCTACACAAACTTTTATTCATTATTTACAAATTTTTTTTTATAAATTTCTTCGCAATCATTCAATTATTTTCATAAATAATAAACCTCATTGCAGAATTTCAATTATTTTTAATATTATTATATATATATTATATATATTATATTATTTTAATACAAATTTTAATTGAATTCCTCGAAAAATTTCTTAAAAATTTTATGAAAATTCGCCAAAAGAATTCAGTTATTTAAAAATTTATATAGATAAAATTCTTCATAAGAATTCAATTCCAAAAAAACTTGCAATTATTCAATAAATTGTTATTTTTTATTTAAATAAATGAATTTTAGTAAAATTTTCTCATAAGCATTGATTCAAAAATGGATTTCAGTTAAAATTTTAGATTATAATTAAATTTTAAAATCATTAGAGAGTAAATTTTTAGAAATAATTGAATTTTGAAAAGGGTTCAGATTAAAATCTTTGAAAATTTAAATTTCTCATATTTTTAACTAACAATTCTTTGCTCCAAAATTCAATTATTTTCAAAAATTTTAATACATTTCTTGGTAAATTTTCGATTATTTTAAAAAATTTTCTCAACTAAATGATTTTTAATATTTATTATTTTTATAAAATTTCCCAAAAGAATTCAATTATTTAAAAAAAATTTGATAAATTTCTACGCAAACTTTTAATTATTGTCATAAAATAATAAAAAATTTCGGGGCATGAATTCAATAATTATTTAGAAATGTTTTATACATTTCTTCGCAATAATTCAACAACATTTTCATAAATAATAAAATTTTTTACAGAGATTCAATTATTTTCGTAAATAATGAAACTCTTTGCAGAATTTCAATTATTTTTATTACAATTTTTATCAAATTTCTAGAAAAATGTAATTATTCTTAAAATTTTTATTAAAATTCGTTGATAGAATTCAATTATTTGAAAATTTGTTGTTAACGATTCTTTATAGGAATTGAATTTTAACAAACATTCAATTATTCAATAAATTATTTATTTGCATTTTATTTGTATTTAAATAATTGAATTCTAGTAGAATTTTCTAATAGAAATTGATTTTCATTTCATAAAAATGAATTTCAGTTTATATTTTAGATAATAATTGAATATTGAAAGCTAAGCAATATAGCGTGAATTTTTAAAAATACATATAATGGAATTTTGAAATTAATTTTTTTGAAAAAGTTTAATTGAATTTTTTTAATATTATTTAAAGTTTTTATTTTCTAATATTTACTTAATTGAAGAATTTACGAATAATTGAATTTTCGTAAAATTGAATATTGTAAAGAAATGGATTTGAAAATTGTCAAAGAACTTTTTCGAAAATTATTAAAAATTAATAGGGATAATCGATTTAAAGAAGAATTTTAGTTAAAAATTCTTGTAAATAATAATTGAATTGATAATAATTTTATTTCTCGGTCATTATTATAAAACATGAAGAAATCGATCACGTCGAATCTTCGACCCGAAGTTATCGATATCTTCATGTTTTATAGTTATGAAAAATTGAATTTCTATAGTTTTAAGTAAAATGTTCTCTTATTTGACTCGAACTACTTACATTTTTGTTAGTAATTGGTCCGTAATTTTTTATTTTTGGTCCGTAAAGTCCGTATTTTTAAATACTTTCACTGGTCAAATCAAATCGAGGGCTTATGAAATAAATTTTTTTTAACTGCATAGAAAAAAGAAAATAATATTCTGATCTTAAACACTTTGCATCAACTACTTTCAATTTATTTGGAATATGAGAGGTATCTTTATGTATGATGTATCTATGCGTAATGTTTATTCCCTTCAATTTGCATGAACAGAGTTAGCGTTTTCATGCAAAAAGGAAAAAAAAAATTATCGAAAGTTATTATTTACATTTCTTCTTTTTTACGTTTTCAATCACCATTTTCTCCGGGTCAATTATTTTTCTGTATGACGTTGTATGCCATTTACTTGCGATTCTATCAATCTCGATAAATGTTTTTTTTTTAATTTTTTTTATGAAACATACACACCGGGTGTATTTATATATATCGGCACAGAATTGTTTGTGATGTTTTGCAAGTTGTTTTTATATACACATACACAGAAATGTAGACTTACCGAGTATGTTCGTGTCGGGACATCGACATATCACAAGATAATGCGACTTTCCGGTCCTGACATTTTGTAATGCAAGTAACGACCAGTCCCTTGGGGCTCTGCATTCTCGCATTTCAGCAACGGGCTCGCACGTCTTCACCAAAGTCAACGCCTGAAAACCAATTAAATTGTCAGTTTTTTCCTTCTTCTTTTTATCTCTTAATTTTATTTTCAAATTTATTTATTATTTATCTTTGCTATCGAGAAATTGATTTTTTCGACTATCCGAGGCCTGAGTAGTACTACTAGCAGTAGTTTACTTATAGGAATATAGTGCAGATCAGAGTAGCTTAGAGCTAAGTTTTTGATTGATTGAGAAAATAAATGCAATTTAATAAAAGCAGTATGTAATACATTAATAATTTAATACCATTAATCATAATACCATCGATAGAAGACACAATTCCAATAATTGAGGTCAAGTTTCAAAGAAAGTAATAATGGATATAAGTCAAGACTTTTTAGTGAACATGTTATTTTCCGCTGCGATTAAGATTTCGAATTTGCCACTTGATGCATATATAAAAGAAAGAAAGACAACGAAAAGAAAAAGAAAATGCTCATTACAAGATAACATATGCTCTTTTATTTCATTATGCAGAAGGAAAGCTTCGCAGAATTTATGATGAGTTGACTTCTCTATAATTATAAGAAAATCGAGAGAGATAACACCGTAACGAAATCAATTAAGAAAAATTAATTTTTATCTCTAATCTCTCTCTCTCTCTCGAAGGGATATAATATTACCCATTATTTTGTAACAAAACTAGTTCAATCAGATTAGAGGACCATGTAAATGTTTTTCAAATCAGAAATCTAAGGTATAGGGAACTATAATTTTATCCCATTATTGATTTATTATTTTGATTAATTCTATTATTAATGATGTAATTACATATTGAATGTACTGATGATGCAATAATTTTATCATTAAGAGAGGCTGTCATAATGAAACATTTAATGTGTAATTAACGGTAGATGAGAATACTTTTAGATGAATATTTATTGACATTTAATGAACATCTATCACAATAAATTGATGTTTAATGAGCTTCTGTAAAGAAGTACGTTAATTTACTGTCAAAATTCTTTTTCTCTTTCTAAACAGAAGAGTTCTGTTATTCTCTCGGCTTATTTGGGATAAAAATATATTTTTGCCGACTAATATCCTTCGTATTTCGGAAATTGTATGTTCTGAATTTTGAATCGATCTGAAGGGGTTATGATTTAAATATTCAAATTCCAAAGGGAGAAATCTGATTTGATTCAGGAGTTGGTCAACTTTATGATAAAATAATTTTTCTATAAAGTCCTGCAGAGAAAGTGTTGAGTAGCCTGCTTTCGTCCTTATAAAGTTGATTCTAGTAAATGAAATTCACAAAGTTGATCAGAGATAGAAAGAAGAAAAATTTTTCCTAGCGGGAAATTATTAGCATTTCAGTAAAACAATTCATAAGAATCGGAATATGCATATGCGGAGTTAGAGGAATAAAGTGTAATGCAATGAAATTTTCCCTTACTTACAGTAAAATTTTAGCATTCTCTAAATGTTTAGGTTGAAAAAATATAAAGGGCGAATTGCACCGCTTATGCTTATTGCTTAAGTGGAATGTAAACGCCTTAAGCAGCTTCCTAAGTAGTTGATTGCGACATTAAGCATCATTTAACGGTGGCACTGTCCTTAACCATCCTGGAGAAATAGGTCATTACTCTTTTGAGATATATGTAGCACTGTGAGGAAGTTCATGTTACAAACGTGCACCTCAACCATTAGACTAAGTGCATTCCAAAATTCTTTCTCTTTCTCTTTCTCTTTCCTTATTTCTTTTCTCTCTCCTTCTTTCTAGCTTTCATACTTTCTATCTTTCATACTTTCCATCTTTCGTACTTTCTACTCAAAATTTTTTTTTATAAAATCATTCTTATTCTTCTTTTTAAAAACATTTATAATTTTTTAACTTTTAACATCATTATTGTTAAGATACTTCAAAAGACTAAAAAGTCCCTACCAAAACATCTTAGAATTTACTAACAAAACATTTAAAGTTATAACTTTAGTATCTTCTATCTTATAAGAAACTTCTTTTTGCAGTGAATAATTAGGTTTTATCAGAAGGATTTCGACACACAAAGGCGAGAAAATTAGAATTTTTAAATAGTTTTTAGTAAAGCTGATCGTTGAGAAACAAAGACATTGCCATATTACACTGTCTAAAGAATTAGTAAAATTTGACTAATTAGACACAAAAAATTGATGTTTTGAGCTGAAACCGAATCTGTCCATTTAATCCCATCACGTCGGGGTTTTAACATAACTTCAAAAAAAAAAACCCCCCAAATTTGACCCAAAAATTTTGAAATCAAGACAAGTTCTGATCCTTAAGTTATGACAGTTTTGTTTTTTTGAGATCACTGATGCCGAATCTGAAGTCAATTTATCCCTATAACGTCAGGCTTTTGTCATAAACTCAAAAAACATAAATCGCAGTCATGGTGAGTCTTATAGATCAGAATATTTTTCGTTATTGGCCTTTTTGTCCCCAACGGTCAAAATATATAGCCATGAGTTAGAATATTTTTTATTTGAAATTTTTGGATTGTTTTCGAGGTTATTGCAAAAGTGTAAAGTGATGGGATTAAGTATAGTAATATTTTTTTCTTGTGGTTAATATTTTTATTCGCAAATGTCCCTGTACTGATTTGAAGAGATGTGAGCGAAGAGAGTGTAACTTGAAGAAAAAGAAAGAGAGAAGCAACGTGATGCTGTGAATAGAGAGGAAAGGAGATGCTTTAGTTACAGTTAGCTTTAGACTCTATCTCTCTACAATGTCCGAGGTGCAGTTTATAAATATCCCAGGGTGGATAATCCTCTTCTTAAACCAGTACCAATGACTATTCTCCTCTTATTTCATTCTCTCTGCTTTAATTTCCCCTTTAAACATATCTCCTCTTTGTTATAAAGTTCAATTTTCATTTTTTTTGAATAGTTTTTGAAACAAATTTTAAATTTCAAGATTAGGTTACAGGATTTGTTTAGGTATGAATAGTTGAGGATGCTTCCTTGTTGATTGGACAATAGATTTAGACTTTTGGTGACGTAAACTCGTGCTTAATTCAAATGACCTTTTGTATGTTCTTTTTTGTTTTTTTGTTACCAAATCGAAGCTTGACTCATTCCCTAACTTTTATCTCATTGCGTATATGAGCTAGGACAAAAAATTGAAGACGTTTTGGATGATTATAGACATTTGGACTTTTTGTGATTGGTTGGTTTTGATTTTGATGTTTTAGGTTGGCTTTAGTAGGGGAGAGTGGGGCAAAGACGTTTCTTAAAATATCTCCTTTATTTTCTGTCTATTCCAATTGGTAGTAAAAATTAAGTTGCAATGCAATCAGACCAATTGATTAAAAAAAGAAAAATCTAAAAATATCAAATATTTTAAGAAATATAACAAAAAAATTGTTTTGCAAAAATAAAATGATAATTTTACTGAACAAACTTTTATTTTTTAAAACACAAGTTTAAGTATTTGATTTTTAAAAACGTAACATGTAAATAAATTGAATATTTCTCTACACAACTGGCGTGGTGTTTTAGTTTAATTTTGTATCTAAATATTTTAAATTTAAAGTAAAAAAAAGTTTGTTATGTAGGGCAAAGGCAATATTGAACATAATTTGGTTAAAAACAATTGAATATTCCCATTTTCTCCTTATTAATTCACAATATAAGGTTAAAATCACTAATCGTTTTTATTTTTTATTTAAATAGTTTAATTCTTTTAATAATATGTTGTTAACCTTATGTTTCATAAATATTATACTAATAAATATCACTTGTTAATATTTTTAAGGCTTATAAATGCTTTCTTTTAGAAATATAAGCGAAAACGTCGCTGCCCCAGCGTGTGGGGCAAAGGCATTATTTTGGATTGTTTTTAAATTTCATTAAATAATGTATTTATAATTATAATATATACTAAATAACAACTATTAAAATTTCTTGTTGATTAGTTTTAGAATAATGAAAAACAAAGACCACATAAATTAATTGCTTAATTTGAAAAATATACATCGATAAATCGTCGGGTTAGCGCAATATCATACTTATTCGATAAACAAGGCAAGAACATACTTATTCAGAAAAGAGGCAAGAACATGCTTATTCAAAATATAAAGTAAAAACAAACGAATTCGCAAATTAACCTTTTTAGTCAGACTTTAAATTATCAAGAATATTATAATTTTATTTCAATAATACTTTTCATATTAGAAAAACAAAATATTAAAAAAATTATTCTCAATGGAACTAAATAAAAGTTATTATTCGTAAAACAATTGTACAAAAGTAAAATTTAAAATCTGACTAAAAAGGTTAATTTGCGAATTCGTTTGTTTTTACTTTATATTTTGAATAAGCATGTTCTTGCCTTTTTTCTGAATAAGTATGTTCTTGCTTTGTTTGTCGAATAAGTCTGATATTGCGCTAACCCGACGAAATGTAAACCTAGCGCCTTTGCCCCACTCTCCCCTACAGAATAATTTAGATTGTTCTTGCTTAGAGTATAGTTCGGTTGATTAAGTTTATCATAGTTTAAATTTTTGTAGCTCAGAATTTTAGATGGGTTTGGTTTGGTATAGATTAGGATATAGTTTATAAAGAGTTAGATAATAGTTTGGGTTTAATTAGTTTGATAGTTCGAGTTGGTTAAGCTTAGAATAGTTGGGTTTCTTTAAAAAGGGATAATTCAGGCTAAGTTAGATTACGATGCTTTGGATTAGTTTAGATTAGAATAGTTCAGGTTAGTTTAGATTCGAATAGTTTAATTCTTTAGACTAGGCGATGCTTTAGGTTACTCGAAACCAATATAGGTCTTAAATTAACTTAAATTATCTCAGATTTGTTTACACAAATGTCAAGTCAGATTATACGCAATAATAATTATTTTCCACGCATTAAAATTTCTCCTATTTTTTAATTATCCCCATTATTATTACTTTTTTCATTAAACTTTTTTCTCAAACGGTATACTGAATTCAATGCTTTATTCGCGTACTTTTGCCTACTTCAATTACAGTTAGTGCGATGCTGTTGTGCAACATGAAACTTTTTATTAAAAAAAAAAAAAAAAGAATATGGAGAAAAAGGAAAAATTCCCTTATATCTAGATGAACAATAGTTTCGTGCACGGTAGTAACAAAAGAACACACCGATATCGATATGAAAGACTGATAAAATATTAAATACCGATGTATATTTCTTATCGGTGAAAGTAATTAGATCGAGAATAGAAAATGGAGGGGACAGTCCTCATTGTTTGGAATTAAAATTTTTTTTCATTTCTTTTTCGATTGCAATCTTTTGGGCTTTTTGTTTTAGGTTTGCACATATTATATATCCTTTACACACTGTTAGTAAAGTCATGAAATCAGATTTACTGGCATCTCTTGCACTGAGGAATTTCATTTATCTTTTTGCATTGAAAAACGGGATGACTGTGCACGTTTATTTTGTATACGTGTATAACAATAGAAGGAAGCAAATTGGGATTATTTGTTTTTTTCCTCTTACTATCTTTCAATTTAAATCCTTTTATTTTTTCCATTTCTTTTTAGGCGCACTTTTCTATGGATTTACTCTTAACAGTCTTAACTATAGTAAAATTTTTGATATTTGGAGTTTATTGTCAGCATTTTTTTTTATTGTCACTTTCGTAGTTCTTCGGGAATTGGAAAAGAATTGAAATGCATAATTATAGTATAAGACGTGAAGCCGAACTTTCTCTACTTTTTTTCTCTTTTGTATAAAAAAAAGAGAAGAAAAGAAAAAGATTCCATATAAGAGCGGAAGTGCAACTGTATGGAACGAATGTCACGAGCCAAGTGTATATACGTTGCGGATTGCATGTGACTCGGAGTGTGTGATACGTGAATGTATATATACATCTTTATGAGAGTGTTGATGTCGCTGTGAGAGCTTGTCACACCGGTTGAAAGTGAATGAGAAGTTTCTTGCAACGAGTTGCCGCGGTTCATCTTGTTTTGTCGGCTACTCAAAGCAACTTTTGTCTCTCGAAGAAAACACAAGCGCGAGAATGATGAACAGACCTGCTCATTTGTCCAATCACTCCTTATCGAATGATCCTTATTTGGAAAATGCGATATTGCGATATTGATAGAAATCTTTTTTTTCGCTGTTGTAATTAAAAGCTAGGATTTGATGATCTAACTTCCCTATAGGGGTTGGGTTGTTCTCGCAGATACGAATTTTCCGTTATGTTAGGTTCTTGTTCGTAAATGGATGAAATTGGCTTTATTGTAATTAATTTATTGTAGCAAAAGTGTTTTTCAGCCAGATTCTTTTTGTTGTGTATATAAAAAGAGCTTGCAGGATATTGGCGATCCTCTCTGTTGGGTCAATCTACTGTGGACCTCGATATGCACCAGATATCGATTTAATGTGGACTCTTCGACACTCGGTTAGCTAACGATAGAGAGGGAGTATAAGGAAAAATGTTGGCAGAACGCAAGAACACTACTATGTTGCTATAGAGCGTCCGTTCGCTCCACATATTCTATTGCACATCCTCAAGGCATATATCTCAGAGCGCGTATCGGGCATATACAGGTTCGCCTACTCGTTCATTACCAGTGCCGTCTAATTCATGTCCAAGTGAGTCTGTTCCTTTTTTTCGTTAACCTTTCCGACCTCATTTTTCCCTTCTTTACCGATAGCGTCGCGTGCTTCTATAATCTCGACTGGTATTCACTTCCGGATGTTTCCATTCGCCTTCATGATTCAGCACTCGAGTGTATATGGACTTTTTTTACAAGTTGCCGACGTAGGTTGACATTTTTCATTTGACTTAGGCGCGCACTGATAGAAATACCTGATTGAAATTTTTTTTATCTTCTTCTTTTCATTAGTCTGATTTATGTGTGTTGGTGTTGCACTTTATTCCGCTGCGTTGTCGATAGTAATCTGTTAGATAATATGGTCTGGAATTTGATACTACTTTGTTACTATTTTGTTCTTTTCGATTTTTGTGCTGCTTTGGATTTATTGCTCCGTATTGCTCCTTGAAAATACTCAAGTGTGTTACTCCTGGGTACTCCTGGTACTCTAGTTCCAAAACAAGATTTTTGATTTCGTTGATAGTTGTTACTTTTTGAAGCTAAACTTTTGATTTGTTGGGAGCTATAGACACGAACCTCGCTACAAAATCGAGTATGATACTAAACCTAAAATGAAACACTACTCTTGATGATTTGTTTCGGTTTACTTTTTAGTTCTCGTACAGCACCTTTTCGAACCTAAACTATTCCTATCCACTTTTTAGTTATAATTCTAAATTAGAAAATTAGCTGAGAAATATAGTTTGCAACTTTCCGTAGAAAGAAGAAAGAAATGACGATGGCGCGGTAATCAAGGTGCAATAAAAAAAAAATCTAGAGGATAAACTGAAAATTAGTAACAGATTACAGAATGAAATCAGAATTGAATTTTTCGAAAACTACAGACATAAAACTGGCATTATTATTTTGTTCTGCAGTAATTTGTGTATCGGGACATTGTGTCTGGCGGCTAGGTGATATCGAACCGTTACAA
Source organism: Leptopilina heterotoma (assembly GCF_015476425.1). Classification (NCBI taxonomy): domain Eukaryota; kingdom Metazoa; phylum Arthropoda; class Insecta; order Hymenoptera; family Figitidae; genus Leptopilina; species Leptopilina heterotoma. The sequence continues at coordinate 493,064 of NW_025111062.1, forward strand.
TGTGTATATGAGAGAATCTCTCTATCTCTTAGGTATAAGCATTAAACTAGCTATAAGTGTATTAAATTATATAACATATATATAGTGTGCATATCGAAACCATATAGTCTTTTATCTGAATTTTTTCACCCCGATTCTTCTGTTATATATAGATACACGAGGCTGCTTAGGCGTCGCATGATGCGTTTTGCTTCAACCCGCGCGGTATTTACGAGTACGGAAAGAGAAGCGCGAGTCGTTAGTTAGTTGCCGGTCTCGAATTTACGAGCAAAGAGTATCGTTGGAGTTTATATTCCTTGGCCGTCTTGCATCGACGAGATCGGTATTCCTTAGCTCAACGATTTTGCCGGCTCACTCAAAACCTCTTTGTAATCCTACATACTGTCTTGAATTATCAACGCTTCCTTTTAAACCTATTATTACAGCAGTGAAACCATTTTCTCTCAATTTTTTTTTTTTTTTTTTTTGCTTCTTTCAAAACGGAGAACCATTTTTAATCTTGGTATTTAATATTCGTGTAAGGATTTTTTTATTCTCACTTCGCAAAAGCGAAAAGCTTTTGTAAATAGCAAACTGGTATAGGTGCTTGTGGCAATTTCGCCGAGTATTGGTATCCTACATGAATGTGGTATACAACTACCGAAAATAGTGAATAGTGCAACTGTACTGAAATAGTGCATAAAACATTAGATTTCGGTTCTTTTGGGAAAAATTCTGTCAAACATGGATGAATGCAATACATGAGTGCATCGCGCAGATATTACCGTTCGATCGACTTGGAAGATCCTGTCTGACTTGAAAATAAACCGTTCGCCTACTTTTAGCATATCTACGAGCATATCCCAGGCCACCGGTTTTGTGCCACGATGTAGGTATGTAGAGCATGCGTTTGCGTATACGCGATATGTCTTGCGGTCTCCTCGAGTTACTCCCACGAATAATTTTCAAACGACTTCTCTCAAACAGACAGTTTGTTCCCTCCACTTTATAGTTAAGCTTTTATGTATAATGTTTTTTTATACTCGCATATATATATATATATATATATATATATATACATATACCAATATCAACTTCCGCAAGGGAAATATATCGTTTTTAATAAAATCAAGTTTGCGAGGTATTTTCCCTGTGAATACCAATGGCATTCACATCATTTCCGAGTGAATGCATCTGGAACCAATTTGTCGGACACAGTTTTATGACAGTATTTAAATTATGAATTCTTAATATCCTGAATCTAATGATTTGTAATTAATTTTTAGTTCCATGATATTCTTTTCCGGGTTTATATGATTTCTCTGTTTTTTATGATGGTGGTAATGATAATGATAATTATACTGATAATTATGACAATTTCCCCTTGTGATAATTTAACGACTATATTTATGATAGAGATGAGATGCTTTGAGCTGCAAATTTTATTTAGCAGAACTTTGTGTTATTTTCCTGATTTATTTTTACCTCTTATCTAAAATGAAGATTAATTGACAATTGTTCTGCTAATTTTGATTTTTGTTGAATTTTTGTTGACGATTTTACAATCGTCAACAAAAATTCAACAAAAATGAAAATTAGCAGAACGGTTGTCAATTCTGTTTGGACTTGGACGTTTACCACTCAAAAGTATAGTTTTCGAACAATGAATTATAATTTAAAAGACTGTTAATAATATGAAAGAAGTAGTAATTTAAATGATAAACATGTAACTAATTCAAATTTAGAGAGCATGAAGTGGAATGTTGGTAGCACATTGAAAGGTGAATAAAACATAGGGCACTTAAGTGTTTTTCCTCTTTGGTATTACACAAGAAATCACTTTACTCATTCAAGTACAGTTTGAGCGTTGTCATTCGTTTCCTCGAACGGTTTTTGTCTACTAAAGTTTCACTGTTTAACATTTACTGCTGTATAGTGGTAGTATTATATCTATATATATATTGAGAGTAAAGATGTGCGCACAGCCTCTCTCTCGTGAATGCCTGTATCTTTAGAGATGGACTGTTACTACTGATTCATCCCATATTTTACTTCCTGGTTTTACTCTTATTCTCATTTTCTGATTATTGTATTTAAGTCCGGTAACTCCTCCTTGTAGAGGTGTTATTTAATAGGCTGACCCGTTTATAATGCAAGTGAATTATCGTTTAGCAGATAAGACTACTCTAACAACTCGGATCTTATTTGAGATGAAAATGTCATTAAAGGGTGTAATTTGTAGATTTTTTTAAACTGAACTTATTTATATTTTGAGAGATTAGGAATTTAAGGATGCCCGTGTAGAAATTTAACCATGACCCAAATCGGGGCCAGATCTTTTGATCATTGTGTAGGCCATAACATGGCCCGATCTGGGAAGGTGTTTCATGCCATGTTATGGCTTAATTATGTCAATTTCTACACGGGTGTACTTAATTGCTGTTTGGAAAATTGGCAATTTTTAATGTTTCCCTTTTCTTTCTGTTACAGGTGAGTTGTTCTTCTACATTTTTGTAAGTAGTGTTTTAATTTTTAGCTTTCTTATCTTTTTTTATAACATGTGATTTGAAATTTTGAAATCCGAATTAAAAACCTTTGCCATAAAATCATTGACCGTTAGGATTATGACAGTGACCCAAGTTCAGATGTTTAATAAGAAAAATTGTCCCTACCTTGGTTCGTGGATCGGTGACCAATTCAGTAGTATGCAAATCGTCACTGTCAAGTGATGCACTGCATGGATCTCGGTAACGTCCCGGACAAGCACACAAAGGTTGGGTAAAATTCAACCTCACATAAACAGCATTGCAAACTTGTTGTACTGCACATTCTGGCAGTAGATAAATATGTTGATTGTGTGGATAATAATGATACTTGGTTGGTTTTGCTAAAGCGGCACTAGCACCTTCTGGCAGTCGAACACCCGTCTGAAACAAAAATTAGATCATAATTAAACATTTGCTTTAACTTTTGAAAACAAGTTGCAAATTTGGGAAAAAGTTCCCTCGTTTTATATCAAGTAGCATAAAGTTTGACATATCTGATCAAGTTTGAGAGCACGGAAGACATAAAGAGAAGATAAAATTTATTATTTTGCTTGTAGTTGAGATCTTGGGTTAAATGTTTCGAGACTCCTAGAGTGTTTATAGCGGAAAGCCTCCTTCTATTCGAATACATATGGCCAACTGAATTTCCGACAGGGGGCGTATGCTTTCACAGCGATAAACATCCGACTGCTATATACAGTGAGCTTGGCTCTCAAAGTGATAATGCCATTCCATTGAATTAATGCTTTGCCCTACACCTTCCACAACTAAGAATCATTCATCATTTTAATGATCCCAATCCGTAAAGTTAATAATCCAAAGTGTCGAATTATCGACACGGGGTCATCTGTAGTAGATCTTGGTTTAAAGTCTATTTGCCGATCGTCAGACGAAATTTAAGAATTCGACTATTTTTAGTTCTAGCGACAAAATGAATATTTATAATTAAATTCTTCCGTGTGGGAAAAAGTAACATTCCTTATTAATGAAATTATTTGATGAGAAAATTCAATTAAACCAACATGAAATGGGGGATGATTTTCAAGTCGGTTTAGAGGAGAAAAAAAATGTGTTATTTATACGAGTAAAACTGGTTCGTTACAAACCAACATGTTGTTGATTCAACAAATCTCTTCAAGTCAATTAAATACTAAAATATCGTCTCAAGACACGCAATATAGATTTTGCACCGTTTACATTATTTTCAATTTATTTAACTTCTGATTTATTTTAATTGTTATTTACTTTATATTCTCACTTATTTAACCGTATATCGTTTCATTTAAATATATAGTGAATCTATAGGGTTTTGCAAAATTTCTATAAAGTAATATGCAAATATAGCGTGACTTGTTTACACTAAATTTCCATCCAGTGAAATAAATATTTAACTATTTCTAAATTTTGATAAATTATCCGAATCAGAGTTTCAACTTTTATTATTGATCGAAATTTCCATCAATATTTATTTTATTAGGTCCAAACCAATATTTTCTACTTTAACCGAAATAAACTGTAGGAAAATCAAAATTAGCAAGAGCCTATACGTTTGTCGTTAATTTGTAAGTCAAAATCAAAGTGTCAGAGAAAAAATCTCTCACTTTAGGATAAAATTAAAAACTTGGAACTCTTAGAACTCTTGGAAAAATGGAGGGAACAGTAGAATTAACGAAGAGATTCTAGTTGAGAAAATATAGAATTTACGAAGTGATTCAACTGTTAAGGATGCAATTAAGAGTAATAAACGGGGAGCAATAAAAGATAAACGTATTTCGTGGTTGATAATAATTCGTAAAACAGCGGGATAACCAGGAGCTATGATCGTGTGGTCATGGCAATCAATATAGACTTGCAATTCTAATATTATATGATCATTTTTTGTTTCCTCTTTTTATTTTGAAGGAGAAGTTTTATCGTGATCGTACACGATTCACTTTTGTAAATCGATATACATAAATATAGTTTGTGGTTTGAAAAAAGAAGCTATTGACACAAATGGCTTCTTCTTCTTCTTCTTCGTCTTTCACCAGGGCATGTTTAGAGAAATCCCTATGTAAGTAGGTATTCATGCCTTTCTGAGTTATGTCCATCTTCCTCTGAAATTATAGAAACCCAACTGACAGACAATTTCCTGCGCTAAAATGAAAGCATATTTTTTCTACTCGAATAAGTGAAAAAGAGTTAATAACTTGTTGTATTGTGAATTTAAGAATGCTTTTTCGTTCTAAGATCAAAAATCCAATTTTTTTGGTTTATAATAATTAAAATGCTTTTGCAATTTAGCCAGAATGTGTGTTTTTATCTACATTGTAATTTAATTTATGGTTTATTTGTAAACTTTGTTTCCTGACTTGTTCCTGTGGTTTAAAACACTCATAAATTTTCAGTCACGAAGAGAACTTTCAATCGTAAATTCTTATTGGTTTTAAGTTTAAATTTATGATTCGGTAGCAAGTGAGTCTTTTGACTTAGCACATGATGATAATTAAATTGGGAGTTCCGAAAAAAGAAATGCCTCCAAAAGTAAATTGTATTGTCACAATTATTCTGACTTTTTAAAAGATCCCTTCATTTTTCATCTGCAATATTCGAATCATGCGATAGACATGTTTTCAAGCAACTTTGCGCATTTAACGATCCTCGGTATTGCTTTTATTTACATAATGATGAATTCCTCTTCGTTCCAATAAAGAAAATTCGTTGTTGCGCCTCACTACTTCAATTATGTGAAAAATTTCACAAGCCTCGTGTATTCGTGATTCAAAGTACACGTTCCATTCTTTATTTATTATTTCGATGTAAATATTTTACTAAAAAGAAGTTAAGAGGAAAAAATATCTCTACCCTGAAGCAATGTACACTTAATGTGTCAGTTTGCCTGTGTCAGTTTTTATTGGAATCTATCATTTTCTTCTTCTTTCAATTCACCTGTCAGGAAAGTTATTTTTGATCATTTAATTATTTTCTTCTTTATTATACAGTTAAAATGTTTTACTTTTATTATCGTTTCTCAATTGTTATTATTATACATCTTGTCTTACACTTTTTTTTAAATAAGGTAATGGCAATATAAGTGCGGAAAACATTTTTTTAAGTAGTTGAAAATCAAATTTTTAGACCATTATAAAATTATTTGATTTTATATGCAAACCTTAAAATTTTTTTAAATTTGTAATTGAACTTAATGTCGATTTTTTTAAAAGTTTATTATCCTACACCTTGAGTTTAATTGAGCTCAGTAATAAATTAATTTAATTTTTTGTTGGTAAAAAATAGGAACGTATTAAAAGGTAATAAACCAGTAGTAAAGTTAGATGATTAATGAAAAATGTTATAAATAAGCGTTTATTGATATTTGTAAATTAGGCTTAGAATTTTTTATACCTTGTACCGTTAGATTAATTAAGTTCAAGTCTTATTTTTTTTTGTTTGACCCAATTAGTTAAAATTTTGAAAAAGCTTTCGTGAGTACAAACATTTTATCACTCAATCGCCAAAATAGTAAAACATTAAAGTCAACGATCAATTCAAATTTCATAAAAGGTCTTAATTTAATGACAACTTGGCAATATTTTTAAAGATATTAGAAGGAGTTTTAAAATTATTAATTAGCGTTCTCATGAGTAAATTAACTCCCAGTTTTACGCTGATTTTAACGAATCTTCCATGAGAATCACTAAATTCTCTTTATACCTTGGAAGCCAGACATGAGCGCAGCAATACTTCAAAAACTCAACGGGTGGTTTCATATTTTATGCATTCTAGGAAGCTTCAACTCACAAGTGAGCAAAATCGTGTACTTGTCTTTAAATGAAAAAAAAGGTAGAGAAAAAAAAAGATTAATTTAATTTACAATCTTGAGATTAGTAATACTTTATGTAAAGAGAAGAAATTATTACAGCGAGTTACACCTTAATTAAAGAGCAATGCGCACACCTTCTTAATCATATTCAATGTCAGTTGTACATACAAGAAAATGCTCACTGAAAAATCAAACACGTCTGACTCGAAACGAAGAGGTGGGGGAAGTGAATATGTTCTTGGTCGAATAGTTTCAAATTAATCTTTCCCTTAAGTAACATGACAATTATCAAGGAAGTAATGTTTGAGCCAATTTATTAGTCTGCTTTAAGCCATCACTTCAGTATATTTTCAAATTTCCAGTTATACATCAGAGAAAGAGAGTGAGAGAGCAGAATCCTTATCCTTATGGTAAATAAACCATGTTCTCGTTTATTTTATTACGTTGTAATTAAAAATTTACCATCTATTAACACTTTCAGTAAATTCGCAACGAAATTTTGTTAAATTGTAACTCTGGCTATTCTCAAATAATTCAAGAATATGCAAATTCTAATAAAAATCCAAATCAAATACCGTGATAACAATTTCGATAGAAATAGATTTTTAGGTAATAATAATTCCATATAATGTAAAACAAGAGGATAGAGTAACAACAACTGCATTTGGACCACTTGGTTCCAAAATAGCAAATCCAAAATGCAACAATCGAATTCTCAACTTGATTTAAAAAAAAAGTATTTGTAATTTACACAATCGAAAAATTATATTATATGTTAGACCATTTTTAAGTGTCAACGTTTTTGTCACCTAAATTTTATTTGTAGTTTTCAAGTCGATTTTGGGGAATAATAATTTTTTAGATATATTTAAATTGTGTTTTAACTAAGAAATTATTTCCTTTTATCTTTGGTGAAGAAACGGTTAAATATCTTCTGCTAAGAATACGGCAATAAATCACTAATAATACCAGTATCGAGAGTGAAGAGTAAGTACATAATCTTCATCTCCTGAAATCTTAACTTCACGCGATCTATAAAGTTCACAGGGTTCATACATAACCTACAGCGTTAAAAAACCGGAAATGAGAATAAATCGTGACTCTAATTGCAATTTGTCTACAAGTAATTTCTAAAAAAAAAATTGTTCTCGTTTAAAGGTCATATCGAAATATTTTACGCTCGATTGAGTAGAAATATATTTGAACTTGAACTTGAGCGTTCGGAGAAACCGGATCCCGGAAATTCCTGTCTCGCAGCTGATTACATTAGCGGAACACAGGATTTACGAAAGTGAGTTGGTTGACTTGAGCGTCAAGGCCAGGACGATGACATCGAAAGTTGAACGTTTCTCACGACCTTGTATATATATATACACTCTTGAACGACTACTGGTTACATTTACAAGGTTCATTCTACCCTATCGGTAGAGTGCGGTGCACACCTACATTTACATTTCAACATCTAGTCATACACGCGGTCTGCTTGACTCCCTCGCTGACTGAGTGCAGTTAAACAACTCACATCATTGAATTCACGTGATCAAAGTCGCGCGCGTTCGTTTATGTATTTATGCATGGTTAGGTATCTGTGTATTGTCTTTGATGACCTGTACATTTTGCCAGGGAAGCCGGTGGAAAAAATTCGGGATCTCACTTTGTGGAGGGGTTGAGGATTTCCAAAAAAGGATTTTTTGGTGTTTCGGTCTTTTAGTTAGATGTTTGGTCATTGCTAGACGTTAATATATATTTGTGACAATTCATATCTTAGACTTCAATTGGCAACTTATTGTGATTGTAGTAGAAGTTCGTCTAAAAAATATCGCAGACTTCGATCATTCAGTTTATTTGTAGTCTTAATTTGTCTATATAGTATTGCAGACGAAAAGGAAATAGTAGAATCCCAGTTAAATTTTCTAAAGAACAGCTTTTAATAACCGATTCCCAGATATGAATTTAATGAAATTTTGTCGGCTTGTTTCGCATAAATATTAATTTATGCCTTCATTGTAAGATATATAAACTCCTGCAGGAGGAGATATTGAATAAAAAGTAAAGTTTTCTTGTTATTCATGTTTGATGAAATTGTTTCCTCATCCGCTACCATATCTGCGCACCCTTCATTGCCAATGATTTATTGCAATGCAAATTTCTCCAACTAAACAAATCGAAGAATAAAGATGAATTTGTGAGCGAAATAAATGTACGACTTTAGAAAAAAAAGTTGTTAGAACAGAAAAGTGAGAAATGCGAGAAGTCGAATGAAAAAAGAAAATCCAAGAAGGGAAGAGAGATGAATACTCTCCTCGCGGAGTGACTTCCTGGAACGTGAAGCTATGCCACCGGAACCCCTATACTTGTTGCTGGGAGCAAATGGTACCTTAGCTTGGACTCGTTCTTCCTCGATTCTTCCATAGAGCTTCTTTTAGTTTCCTTCTTGACCCCGATGATAGTCGAGTATCCATCACTGGTATGCCGCCAATGAGATTCCACACTGTGAAATCCGATCGCCCTGTATCCTCCTCTATCCCTCTTCCATTGGTAACTTCTTTTTCTATTTCGATGTCTTGTTGTTAACTTCCGCACGTTTCTGATACCCGGCACGAAATGAAAATGACCTTACGATCAAACGTAATATCGCACGTGTTCTGCTGCGACCCGCCGAACGTTTGTCCGCCTTCTTTACTCCATTATACCGTTGCTTGGCGATTCTTTGTTTTCGAGAGAGGGCACGACCCCGAGAGAGAGCCACAACTCTCCGCATGGCGCATTGGTCTACATTGGTCGCTCTTTGGCGCCAGCGACCTCCCCAATGCAATATGTATATGTATTGATTCGTTACACTCGCAAGAACGAAAGATGAAATAGTTCTTGTTCATTGATGAACATCACGCTTCTTTTGTTTCGAGCAGACAATTTTTCTGTTTTACACGAACAAGTTCGTACCGTTAATGCCAATAACAATAGGTGAATGTAGTACAGGTTCTTCTTTTATCAGTGAATCCTTTTTCCTTACAAATACCATTATGCACCTTAATGTGTAGGAAAGGAGGTCGTTTTCTTCGCGTATCAATAATAGTTTGTTTCATCTTGTGCAGATTTTAGAGCATTTTGTGAATTAAAGAGCAATTTAATTATCTCCTTACAAAAACTTATTAAATATCAGTAGAAGAAAAATGGGGAATTTTTTGAGAATTAATTTCCCACCATCTAATGAATTCTACAATTCCAATCTGTTGTTACAAAAGCTTATTAAAGACCAGTAGAAGAAATATAAATGCTCAAATAGTAATAGCAATAATAGAAATAGTAATATGAAATTTTCGTGGATTTTCGTGGATTTTTTTGCACTTAATTTTCCACAGTTTAAACAATGTGAAAGTATCCTGTAAAAAAAAGAGCAGGACAGGTTTATTAAATTACCAGTTAGAAAAGTAACAGTCCGGAAAATAGATGGGTTACTGACGCTTTAACGGCTTTTCTCCGTTACATTGATGGCTAAGTGTATGTATTCAGTTAATTTGACTGCTGAAGTGGTTTGCATTATACGTATCGAAGGTGTAGGTTACGTCGTCCGTTACAGTTTTTATTTTATTTTCCAAAAGCACCAAGGGCTTATTTAGATTCAAATGTAACGTTTTGATGCCAAAAATAAAGAGTGTAATAAAAGTTACAAAGTACACGGTTCGACACAATTAAACTCTTTATTCCTCATCATTTTGCACTCGAACGATGACTACCGTTGGAAAAAAAATTTATACTGGGTTAACCCATTGACGCGTGAGAAAATCGTGCAATCGTATCGCACTACATCGCGTAAGAGATGAGCCGCGCGCTAACTTGTACCGATGTCGGAATTTCTCACGTACCAATAGCCATTTTATCTTTACGATCTGCAGTAAACATGCCAACAATATCATCTCGAGTTTAAGATAGAATTCTTACCCTCATATCGTCAGTGACTAATATTTAAAGTCTTCATTATCGTTTACATTTAAGAGTTATTTTTTATGTAATGGTGGTAAAGAGTTTTAGCTCGGCAGTGAAACTCGGTGGTTTGCGATCGTCGAGGTTAAGCTCTCCTCTAGCGAGAAATAGACACTCAGGCTGTAGACGCAAGTTTTGGAAATTTTTCTGAACGTTGGAAGAGTTTGACGACTACCCTAACTAATCCGAACAGTTTCATAAAGATTTAAATCTTCTTTCCTAATTAATTAGTAATTAAATATTTTGCATTAAAATGTTATAAATGCTGCTCAACAGTTTAGCACACAATGCTGTTTAAAATTCAAAAATATCCTAACAGTGCCTCTCATTATTTTTATATACACATATTGTTGTGCCTAGCACCTGATCAGTTAAGTTCAATTTCATGATGATCAAGTAATTATGTAAAAATGAATATAAAATGTTAAATGCAAGATACTTATCTTAATTACAATATCAAAGTATATAATGTATATGAAATGATTGATGTACATGTATACACGCTGGCTTGAGGAATTAATTCCATGCTATAGTCGATAAGAAATCTTACAATGTTTTTTCATCGTATAGTTTTCATTTCTTTTTTCTATACCAAATGTATTTTTTAAATTTTCGTGAAATATTGCACGAGAGCTTTGCCTTGGTTGGTAGTAGCGGATTTGTCAGACAAAGGTGTTGGATTGGAAAATAAGAAGAAAAGCGTTTGGTTTATAAATAAAGTGTGCGCGATTAGTTACGTAATTTGTCATTTCATAAATTGCAACGGTAATGTTCTGTGGCATATCCGCGATACACGTGGATATCCTACAAAGCGATCTAGCGCGCGAGTCAAGTCTGATATTTATGATCTTGAAGATCATTAAGATCCGTAAGATCCAGCTGGATGGTCGTTTGTCCTCTTTGAACATTGCCCACTGGAGAACGTTAATCGACAACCCGCTATTCGGTCTTTCGAATCCTTATAAAGGCAATTAAATCGACAAGGGATCTTCTCTTCCTGCCAAGACCTTTGACTGAAAAATACTTTTCCAAGTTTCATCAGATTTTGATAAGATTCATCCCTACTGTAGAGATCTTGTGATGCATCTCTTTGAACTTGAAGTATTGAGACCCAGACGAACCATAATATGACCCATCCCTTTACTAATGCTGTAACTCTTTCCGGGTAAGAAGTCCAAATGATTAAAAATTTTCAAAGCAAAAATATTCTGGATGTTCAGTTATAGCCATTCTTCGAAACTAGATCTTTAGTCATAAATCTTCAACCGAGGGGTTATCCAAAATAAATTTTTTGTTCTACAATGACGTATAGAATAATGTAATGACTGATTCAATTTTGCTTTATTGAAATAAGGCAAGGAAGTTAAACTTGATCCTAAAGATTGAGCATGTAATGCGTGACAATTTTTATGTAATTAAAATGAAAACTTCCGACTTTGCAATTTTTAATTTTTCCGTCCATTGTGTCACTTGAATGCAACATTAGTATGATGAATTACGAGAAATACAGACAACACCCACATGGGAAAATAATTTACAAGGACATTTACAGCGTAAAAACTGAGATAAGTTCTAGCTGTACATCCACTCCAGGCAACTCCAGGATAATTATAATTAGTTATAGGATAATTAGTATTTGAAAATTGATAGTAGCCATCCATTGAATACTTATTGATACTAATTATACTTTTGAACAATGGTAATAAAAATTGTATTTTTCTTGACAAAAATTCTGATTTATATCTTTAATCCCAGGGGAGTATATAAATACAGTAAAAGTAATGCACACACCGATCGATAGTAAAGGTGTAAAAATTGCAGAGATTAACAAACCAGAAGACAATGGAGCATTAGTTAACAGGGTAGGATTAATTATAGAATACCTTTGGTGAGTTATCGTTTAGGTGCTCCTGAGACAAAGTGTGTTAATTACAAGAATCTACTTGACCAGATGGTTAATGAAAGTATGTAGTTGCCAAGATATGCTTATAAGAAGAAGGAAGGTGAACTTGGTTTACTCGTGCTCCTATAATTATTATTAGTGGTACGCCTCACATACTTTAATGCATATTTGAAAAGAGAAAAGAAGTAAATTAAATACTTTATGCTTATAGTTTACTATCTTCGAATACCGTCCTTGGGAATTCAATAATGCTATTAGACTGGGTATTTGTGATCCGACTTTTTAATCTATTATCTCGATTCTAAATTGAATGAATAATCCTCCGCTTGCAAATAAGATGATCCAGAATTCGCAATTCACAAAAGAAAATTTCCCCCTTGTCTTGAAAATATTGTCGATGAAAGTATTACTATTTTGAAACGATGTTCCATAAATCGTTTGAAGAGGAAGTCTCGCGTGATGTGGGTACGACTTTGGAACAGCGTTCGCCATGCAAAATCGACACGTTTTCGCGAAGAGCTATGAATCACTTCGTGACATAACGTGTTACTGAGACAAACGGAAACGTAAATTCTCCTGTCGTGAAAACGGGAGATGTGGTGCGAGAATAGAAGTACGAAAGTACAAGCAGGCGTGAGATAGGATACACTATATATATATATATATATGAAGGTAAGCAAAGTAGTCGCATGTTACCTACATCTGGCGATGTAAACGATTAGTTTTCTTTTCCCACTGTACGGTGCGCTCGTGTATCGCGTATCGATACCAAGCACGACTCTCTGGATCGCGGGCCCGCTAAAAGTCAACGGTCATAGTGTCTGGGTCAAATTGAACATGGAATTTGTGGAAATTGAGTCCCCATGATAAATCAACATATTTTTCTTTCGAAAAAAAATTTTGTAGACGATACTTGTTTTGTGTGACATGTCTCGTGCAAAATTGTCTTTTTGCACAACTCTGTGGAGTTGGATCTGTATATATTCGAAAATTCGAGCTTAATATTGAAAGGCACCTAACGGGGAATCTCTTCCTTTCTGCAAAAAGAGTTTTTACAAATAATAAATTCTAATAGAAATCATCATGTCTTGATATTATGTTTTAAAAAACAAATTTTTCTGTTTCAGGTGAGTTTTCAATAATACAGCATCGTATAAAAATCTGTAAGTAATTTATTAATATTATTACTATACCCTTGAGGTATCTCTGCGTCCATCTGGAATTTAATATTAATTGAATTTTTTTAGAGTTGAATTTATCATATTTTTTCTTCGCATTAATTTCATAAAAGTTGTTTCATGGTATTCTGTCTATAGTTGTCTCGTGCGGTATTTAATGGCGTGCATCTCCCATTGTTCGAACTGTCAATTTCGCTTAAAATGTCTTTCTGTCTTTGAAAGCGAAAGATATGAGTGATAATTGGATGGCATTTGAAGCACTCGACAACGTGCGCACACCGGTAAAACCGGAATTGTTGTCTTTTCATGATTGTGTCTTTCTTTCTCTCTTTCTTGTTTCCACTTAACAATCAACTAGAGCCTGAGGACTGTCTCCGCGCGGTTCGCCTCTGATGATAATCAATTACACGATACTCTCGAACCTAAGCTTGCACTGGTACTTCTAACTTCGTGCATTAGTCAGTTAATTATGAGAGGACTGAGTTTTGCATTAGCTCACGAGCTTAATTATTTTATCATCAAATTCAATCCTCTTCATATAACTCTATGTTAAATTTTTAGATTAAAATGTAGCATGCTATATCAATAACTTCAGGATTTAATTAATTAAGAATATTTCATTTTGCTTGTAATTGATTTATTGATTCTGTGAGTGTTGTTGCCACAGGAGTTATCAAATATATTCTTATTACTCTCCTCCATTTTTTGCTGCTCTTAAAAACCCTTGGGAACACTTTCTGGACTCGTCACCTCAACTCTTGCTTTAAAAACATAGATCTCCTATACCAAACTCAATTTCTTACGTTAAATACTGAGTTCGAAATTTATTTTTCAACATCATCTTTCCAAATGTAAAAAAATATTTATTGAAAAAGATTTTTCTAATTACTAAATTCAGTTTCCAGATAATACATAAAAATATTTTTAGAAATTAGAATTGCAAGGATCTAATTAAATTAAAATGAAGATGTTCTTTTTTTCTTTTGTTGTAAGCTGAAGATTTTTTTATTTTTATAAATAAATGACATCTAACGAGCGTGAAGGCCTTAAATTTATTATAATAAGAAAAATCTTTGATTACCCCATGGCACGGTTTGGATTATGCGAGTCGTTAATCAAATGGGACCGGCGGCGGCGTGTTATATTATCATCATCAGTCCCGCGGCCGTGCGCTGTGAGAATTTCTCGATCACTTGTGGAAAGACGGAAAAAAATTTCTCGAAATTATTTCCTATCCGTATACGTTACACAGCACAACAGTTCTTCGGCGTGGTATTAAACTATTTTTATTTAGTATTATACATTAATATTGAAAAGTATAATTAAAAGATATTAAAAAAATAGGTTTAAATAATTAAATGAATTTGTTTATTCTCTGTTAGTAATTAATTTTGAAGTATTAGAGATGAATAAACACTTTAGGAGAGGAATATACAGAGATTGGTTTAGAATGAACAGTATCTGTATACCTATATACAGTAACAGTAGATACGAATGTAGTATAAGGGTACAAGGTGCATTTTTGATGATATCATTGCAAAGGGTTAATGACGGTAAAATTACATTGGTAGATTTGTCGAGTCGTTTTCTATATCAGGACCCGGTTCACCTCATTATTCTCAAGTTCGTGGCGGAAAGGAGAAAAAGCTTGTAACTGGCAAGCGAGCCAACATACGAGGCAACGCGAATAGATAATCGCGGCTTCTCACAGGAGTAAACAACGACGATCGAAAGTCGTATCTACAACGCCGCAGCTGAGGGTCGAGCCGCGCGGTACCGGTGCTAACCTAATCACTACCACCAGCCAACATTAAACTCTTGTTCATCACGAATAATTAATACTCGCCTAATTGCTCCAAGTTTCATTTTCCTTTTTTCAACTCCAAAACGATTAGGGGAATATTTACATATTATAACGAAGCGTGCGAAATTTATTGAAATCTTATATATAGTTGAATTTATGTAAATGTTACATCAAACTTACACCAGATATCTTGAGTGTAAAAAGAGAAGAAGAAAAAAAAATTATTCGCGTTTGCTTCCTGCCGTTAGATGCACCGGATATTATATTCAAAGCAAATTACTCGTTTCATACAAATTGCAAGGCATCGTCTGGTGGAGAGAAAGAGAGCAAAAAAAATAAACACTAGGAACTACTTTGTCGATGATCATGAGTTTCTAGAATCTTCACGCAATTTTATAACCCTACGAACCACAATGGCTCAAGGCGTATTTATTACTCGTTTTTGTTTACTTAATTTTAACAAAAGTTTTTTCCACTTAGTCATTTACTCAAGTTTATGATTACTTCGAGATTTAATTTTTTCTTCTAACAATCAGAAATATTTTGCAAAAATTGTTTTCGTGTTTGAGTGTTGTGAGAAGATTGCAATTTACAGAATAGATGGATTATTTACTTTTCTTTTTATTATTCGAAACTTCCTGGTTCTAATTATTTAATTTTCGCATTTTCCTTTTTGGTTCGGATGATGAGGGGTTGGATATTTTATTCATTCTTATTTGTTTTGTTCAACCTGTATGCAGTTGATGGCGGGCCTCTTGTGACTCTTAACAACAAAATTACAGGATCTAATAGTTAGTCTGCAGCAGATGTCATACAAGAAAGTGTTTAACAAATTTTTTTTACTGGTAATTTGTTGATGAAACTTTTAACAGTTAAGGAGTAGTGAACTCTAGGTTTTCCAGGTGAAAATCTGAGCTAGATACAAAAAAGATTTTAATTCCTGGCTTATTTAATCGAGGTCTAGATATTACAGAAGAAAGTTTGCAACAAATTATTATTATACTGCTTGTTAATGAAAATTTTAACAACAGTGCTTAAAATGCGGGAATCGGTGGAGTCTGAGATCATCATTCCTTAAATTGTTGATAACACAAATTCTTTGACGCAGTAATAGCGATCAGTTTTCAAGCCAACTGTATTATTTATCAATTTATTTATATTTTTTACACTTATATTTATTTTATACCAACCCTGCATAATCTTAGAGTGCGGAATCCAAGTTATCTGTGAGCAGATTTCCCTAATGTCCCCAGGCAAAAAAAAAATATTATTACAAGTCTAATATATGATTCATTGAATAAAATTGTGTAATTTTACGTCCAATTAACGACGTTACAAGTGTGAAGAGAATCAAGATAATCCAATTAGGCTCGTAGACAGGAATTCTTTTTGCTCCCTTCCCCTCTTTGAGTGAGAAAATAATTGTTTGTTTTTTTTCACACGAAGATAAAAAATTTCCTTATCACAAGTTTTTAAGTTCTTGCCTCGTGAAGATATGAGTCATTATATTCTTATTCCTTTTCCTAGCGTAATGATAATTATTTACTGATTAAACTGACAAGCGAAAATTGCTTGAAACTGTCATACACAATAAGAGAGAACTTTGATTTATATATTTCTGTAAACTTGGAAATATTGAAATGCGAAATCCAAGGTGTCTGTAAGATTTCCCAAAAACAAAAACTAGAATTCGAATAAAATAATCTGTTTATCTTTAGAGATTGTAATAGTAAAATTAGATCAGAGCAATTGACCAATTATTAATTAGCCTTTGCTAATTTTTGTTTGTCGATGGAAATTCGATTAATTCGAGAGCAGGCAAATTGTCTCGAATAAGGCTTTGACATCCTGTATATAGTCGCATGGTTCAAGTGCAGCAGCTTTAACAATAAGATATATGATAGAGATAATGCAGTACTATTTCATCGTGTAGCAAATTTATTGTTAATTATTTTCCGCCATGCGAAGTACTTGTACTCTCGTCCACTAGTTTTTCCCTGTTGAATTTTTCGAAGTAATATATATACGTTCCTTCCTCTCATCTCTCCGTAGATTCTGATCTTTTCCAGTTTCTCTTTTAACCCTTTTATAAAAGGGGATTTATTCTGATAATTGAGACTTCTCAGTATCATCACAACGTGTAGACGCACGGACATGTATTGTTGAAATTCAACTCATACACACGTTATAAATACTTAACTAGAGAATTTCATGTCCACTTGAAATTAATTACTGAACTAATTAACAGCATCATCAAAGGAACTAATAGTACCTTCTTTATTGCTTGAGACAAAATACGTTAGAAAGTGTGCACTCCTGCTATAAATATATATCTTGAGGAGAGAGTGGATGAGTATATTTGAGAGAAAAACGTTAAGCCCTAGGGTTAGTTGTATATATCATTTCTAGCTTAATTGTGCAATTAATTTAAAAATGCAATTTATAATCAATTATTTCTTTGTAACGTAGCTGAAAATTAATACTCTTGAAACTTCGTGGACCGTAACGTGGACGTTATTAAAAAGCAATCTTTAAAATTAGCAAAAGTAAGTAACAATAAGGCACAAGTATGTAACAATTAAGATTTGAAGCAAATTTTCAAGTTTATTTTTGAAAAATATCTGTCTATCGAAAACATATCGAAATTCATGTAAGAAAATGCTTCGTTCCAATTGTCAATTATCGAGATTACAAGAGACACTTGTTAATTATTTTTTAGACTTTGGTTAGCGGAACGAAAGTTCAAGTTTTTTTTCCTCGACGATTGTCAAAGTAGATGATATCATTAAAAGCAATGAGTTTGAGATTCTCTTTTTTTGGGTGAGGGATGTTTTTCTAAATTATATAAAGCGGAAGTGACCCGCGTGGAATGCTGAAATAGTCACACTCTGATTGATCCTAGTGAGCCATGTTTATGTAGAAGCGTATAAATTGTTAGGTAAACCATGAAGATCGATGGTCATTTTGCCTGCTTTTGCGGTAGTTTCTTATTACTTCAGGTAAACGCGACTTGAGAATTATAATGAGCGAAAATACTAATGCGCGAACAAAATACAGGCCTTTGGGATTTAATTTTGGTCTACTCTTAAATAAATACGTTTCTTTCAATTTAGAGACGACTTCCTAATTATAGACATCGAAGCGTATATACAATTTTATGTATTTTTCCTACCACCCCTATTATGTAATTTTGGATTTTACTCGTTCGTCGTTAATTTTCTCATCCTTATTGTGATGTTTAACCGTGGTAGTTGAAATTTAAAAAATATGTTACTGGACAATTAAAATTGGTAATTTTTGCATTATTTTCGGTTCTTGTCTACAAGTCAATAAAATTGGAAACTATATATTCATTTTCCTAATGTTAAACATGTTCCTTTATTTGAAAGACTATATATAAAACTGTAAGGGAGTTTCTGATTAGAATTTTATAAAAAATGATCTTCGCTGACAGGACAATTGATTATCACGGGAAATTGTTTAGCACTTTAAAAAGTGATAAATCATTTTGAAATTATCTTATTTGCTGTCAGACGAAAATTTTCACTTTCAGACCTTCACGCCTGCTACTCTCTAAGGAACATTGCCTTTCCCTTTCGGTATGCTCATAATTTTCCGTAACACCATCTTTTCTCCCTGTAATTATAAAAATGTTTACAATCGTAATAGAAACATTCATTACATAATTATATTACAAAACTAATTGTTTTGCCGAATGAATCAAAATAAATCCACTCCACTGCTGAATTAAAAAAAAAACAGTACTTTAATTAAAATTAGTAATAATTAACAAAATTTAGTACTGGACATGTCCTACTTTTACGCTAACATGATTTTGACTGACTTTTGGCAAACACAATCAGACAATGAAACCGTTTTCAAAGTCGACGTAATTGTTTGTTTAGAAGTATTAGACGATGGATCAATACATGTGACTATTTCTTTGTGTATATAATTTACAAATAATGACAATATTGTAACAGGTATAATGACGATTAGAATGAAAATTGTTCCCCCTGTAATTGTGTCCCGTTTACGAATGATTCTCTTATTTGCAATTGTGAGCGCCTCTATTGATTTCTACTTCCTCCGTAATGGGGCGTGAGAACGGAACGTGATCTCTGCGAATGGATCTTTTGCAAATAAACCGTGACATTGTTAAATATTTCTCGTGAATTGTCCCATTATTTCACTACACAAACACTGAAAATCAATTGGGAATATCATGATGCCGATTACGTCAACTAGTACCACGGCAACGGTGTTCATCGCAATTCTCTCAAGCGATGATCGAAACACGATACAAACAATAAGATATTTTATTTAGGAATAGAAAGCATGTTCCAATTTTCCAATACAAAAAATACCCACAACTCTGATTGTAGTCTATTTACTGTCAATATCGTGTCCAGTCGCACCATTATCGAATCAAGATTTGTTTATATACAGAATATTATTTCACGAAATGTGAGAACATTGCAAAGCGAAAAACGATACTTACTGTCTTTATACAGAAAAAGAGAAACAAATGGAGAGGAAAAATAAGGTGCTCTCTAGATTCCAATCTGTGGTTAAAACCAACTTTTTCTGACAAAGAAAAATCTATCAAAAAATGAAGATGCTCATACTCGGAAATTATTGAATATCTGTGAGCTAAAAAGAATGATTTGTCGATGTCAAAAACTAAAAATTGAAGCGGCGTCCTCTTTTAATCTCACTTATTATAATCTAAAAGCGGTAATTTATTATATAAAAATTAGAGTGAGAGACATTCGATGAAAAGATTATTGTCGCTCTTATAATTTACGGACACAGTTAAAGCGAAACAAACCAATCTTGTCTTTTACCGTCACAAGTTTCTTATTTTTCTAATTATTTTTTGCGGTAAAGACTTTTATAAATATCATGATTATTAACAGTAAAAAAAAAGGAAAGAATTGTCATAAAATAAAAAAGGTGATAATTAGAAAAATAAAGAACTAATCTATCCGGTTCTTATATTTTTCTCGTTAAAAACATTCGATCGACATCATTAAACCGTTACTATTCACCGACTTTCTTCTTATACTATGTCCTTTTGATATTATCACGTTCTAATTATTCGCGATAAAATAAATAAATTGATGATGGAATTTTTCATTCAAACTTTTTTTTACAAGTTTAATTTTCAAGTTTTAAATTCTTTCCACCTGTGGTAAAATTCTTATTTTTGTGAATAAAATTCAGTTGTCTTGCATTGAAGAATGTAAGACTAAACATGACAGGAAAAATTATGTTGTTTTAAATTAACTCAGCGTGACATGAGGAAAGGAATATTTAGGTGAATTTTTACGTATGTGAGCCACTGACCTGTTTCCTCTTTTCTTAACATTACACTCAACAATGTGAGTATGAAGAAAAATTGTCTCATCATGTGGGATTGTCCCAATACATACACAGCTGGATTTATTTTTGGAAAACAAAAAAAAACAATAGACTCTTGTTGAAAAGTTGTTTGTTAAAGAGTATAATTATAATTAATATTAAATCATTTATATTTCAAGTATTATAAAATTCAATTCATGCATAAATTAGCGTTAACGGTCAATAAAATGTAAGCGGCGTGAAACTGTCGGTTGTTTCTTTGAACGGTATTGTTCCCATAAAGTTATATGTACGACCGTGATAGTGCACTTTCGTGAAAAAGCACTCTCGTTATTTATCTCATCACACTTCGACGTTGAATGTTCTTGGTTCAAATTTAATATTATGCAAATTTCATTTGCACATTTTATTTGCATAATAAATAAAGTAAATAAAATTGTCTGCAAATCGCGTGAAAATATTAGTTGGTTTTCCCTTTTTTGGATATAATATTAGATAAAAGATTGAAATGTAGAGGTGAAATTACTTGAAATGAGATTTGTCGAATAAAAATATTTTCTTCTTTTTCGTTTAAGAAATATTTATTTCCGCATATTTCTGTATGGACATTAGTGGTGTATGGGACTTGTAGGTGCAACAAGTATTCGCAGAAGTATCTGTAGGTTCACGATCATCATGCAAGGCAGAGATAAGCAGCACGTGTAGGAAGTAGTTGTGCAGAAAGAAGCATTAATTTGAAATAGGAAGAAGTCCTCGTTGCGACATCATGAGAGATTACAGGAACATGCAAAAGGACTACTGTCTCTACCCACATAATGGCGGGTCCCTTCTGACTCCTAACAACGAAATTACAGGGTCTAATAAGTCAGTATGTAGCAGATCAGAAGAGAGGGTGCAACAAATATTTTACTGATTGTTTGTTAATGAAAATATTAACAACAGTTGAGGAGTAGTAAACTTCTAGGCTTCTCAGGTGAAAACAGGTAGAAATCCGAGCTATGTAGAATTTTTTCGATGACAAAGCAATTATGATGTCTTGGTCAATGTATGGATATTAAAATCCTGGCTAGTGGCTTCGGATTTAACCATAGGCTATTCCGATGAGTTTGTCCCCTGGACGATGAAGTTTGTATGCGTACCTGCGGCCGCACTTTAATCCCAATGCTGGTGCTATTCTTGGATGATTATGCAGGAAGCTGGATGAGCACTCGATCTGATTATCCCGGATAGAATGGACACTTTATCGATAATACTTGTGAAGGCACCCATCGGTGCCCATCGGTAGCATCAAGTGAGGTATACATCATCTCTAATTCACCTCAAGATTGCAAAAGTGAAATTAACCGACGGGAAACGGGACAAGAGGTGTAATCGCAAATTTCCTCTTCCTGCTGCCTCTTCTCTATCTAATATATGTAATTTTAAGCAGATCCTCTTTGACAGACTACTCTCATTTCATGCAGCATCATCATAAAACTTTTCGTCCTAATGAAGCTGCTTTTCATTCTCAATTACATATTAAATGATTACGTTTCTGTTTGCTCTTTGCTCTCTTTCCATTGCAATCAATTTATACTCAAAATTATTTCGTATATTCACTTTTTATGAACTGTTCATCTCATGGTTCTCTTCTTATTGCTAAAGAATAATAATTCGAATTTATTCATTTTTATTTTATTAAAACATTTTAGCATTTAAATGTGAAAGAAAGAAGTTTTACAGCTATTTTAAAAGGTGTTTTTGTTTATAGAAAAAAAAATGAGTAAATAATGTAAAGTATAGCCATAACAATCTAACATCGCGTGTGACATGAAAATGAGATCGTTTTTATTGCTGTATAACACTTGTCTATAAAGTTTACGATAGTAGTATAATTTTGTAGCTAAAGGTGTTTTTAAGATCTTTACCATAAACTTGTAACCATATTTCAATAAATAAACAGTCAACCCATAACAGTTCTTGTGCGAATAAAGAAAATCTCTATCTTGAAAAACAATCGAAATAATTTTGCCGTATTTAATTTGCAATTCTTTTTTTCTAATTATGCTAAAAAAAAAATTCATGCTTTTTTCAAAACAGCTTTAAAAATTCTTTCGAATTTAGTTTCTTTTCAAAATTTTTGGTTATTTTATGATTAGAATCTGTTTTGAAAAAAAAAAAAAATTGAAATAACAGAATAAAATTCCATTTCAATGAGAAGTAGGTTTGTGTGAATTTAAACCGCTATATACTGACAAGAGTGAAAATTATTTTTTACGATGCAATAATTTTTTATCGTCTTTTAAAATCGAAAATTGTATTTCATAAAGTACAAAATATATCAATGGGAAAAATTGTAATCGATCACTTTTATTATTTTAGCATTAAAAATTAATTTAGAATTTAGTTTGGAATTTTAATGGTTCGAAAAATTTCTGAAGGGCACTAATTCCATGACGATATTTTTAAATGTCACCTTCAATAATTGATTTTTGCGAATCTAAATTAAGTTACCGTTCTTGATTGGATACTCTGGAGATGGTATATTTTTTTTAAAAAAAATATCATGTACTTAAAAAATTTAAAAAACTTTGACACTCAAGATACTGGAGAGTTTGAAATTAAAAGAAGCAAAACATGTGAAAAGGGAAAAGACGACAGTTGAGTGCAAAAAGAAACGTGGAGAGGAAGAATGAGAGAGCGAATAAAAGAGAAATGAAGGAGACTGCCCGATTTGAAGTGACAATGCTTTTGCGCCAGAAGGAAAAAAGAAAAGAGACTTCCATCTCGAAATAAAACTCTCGGAATAACGGAACAAGCGAGACAGGTCTCGCGAAGATTCGAATCTAGATGAAGAATGCCAAGCGAGCCATTACTATCTGATTATCAACTTGTTGCTCGCTATAAACTTGTGTAAACAAGTTAACAATTCTTTTTTTCCCCTCATTTTTAATGAAACGCAAATTACTTAATGACTGATTAATATTTTCTTCAGGATTCACAACCTTCTTAAATTGGAGCATCAAGATTTCGTTCAAGTTCCTTTTTCATATTTTTTTCTCCACACTGAAGAAAAATATGTCTCTATAGTTATTATAAATATAGGTAAAATCAGTAAATATGCAAAGCCAAAGGAAATTTCCACTTTTCCATCTTTATAAATATTTTTCTTTATAATGTTCCCTCAAATTTCTATTTTAATCCTCAAGAAGAACCCTCTTAATTTCATCAATCGACATGGATACTATTACATGGAGATGGCAATGTGCGAGCAATTATTTTAACAAAATATTTATAAATCGCACGAAGATATTTCCCTGAATGCTCAAGGAAGTCATTTAAAGAGAACGGGAAATATTTTATCAAATAAATCAAATATTTTATTAAACCCATCAATACTCTGAAGGCTTTAATCTGTAAAATTATTTTTCAAATATAGATAAATCCTAATCTCTAAAAAATTACATATATTAAATAAGTATGCTCATTATTTACTTAAGGATCAGAAAAAATATATTTATAGAAAATATTTCCTACACCTTATAGTGTTTTGGAAAAAAAAATTTTTTAAAAATTTCCTAGAACGTAGAGTATTCAACTACTGACACACTTCCCAAGTAGCAACCTGAATCTTATATTTTACTGTGCTAAAGTAATTCACAGAAGGTATTATGAAAAAATTACTTCTTAAGTCACAAGTTATTTTTTCGCATGGTAAAATTAAGACACAGTTATAGCAAAATTTTTTTGCTTTTGAATAATTGAAAAACTGAACTTGAAGATTTAAGTCACATCAATATTCAGGGTAAATGAAAAATGGGTTATAAATTTACGGCAAGAATTTATTTTGTTATTATCTTGAAGGACTATTTAATTTCCATAATTTTAGTATGGAAAAGTTTTTTAGATAAAAATTGGCTAAACTTCCGAAAAGTGTGAATTTTAAGAAATAAACAGCCCTACTGTTCGAAATTGAAAATAATTGTTTGGATTATAAAGTAACAATTAAAGATGTTGAAGAAAATTCGAAGAAATTCTGTTTAGTCATTTAGAAAAGA
Source organism: Leptopilina heterotoma (assembly GCF_015476425.1). Lineage (NCBI taxonomy): Eukaryota > Metazoa > Arthropoda > Insecta > Hymenoptera > Figitidae > Leptopilina > Leptopilina heterotoma. The sequence goes on from NW_025111062.1 coordinate 517,661, forward strand.
GGAAGTAATTTTGTGTGATATTAGCACGATTATTGTGTTTAACAAACGCTGATCAATCAACAATAAGGGGGAGAATTTACTGTAATAGAGACGTTGAAGGCGAAACCACAGTGTGGTAAACATCCTTTATTAGTCGGACAAGAACAAACGTATATCGGGTCTTGATTGACTATTACCAATATTAATTCCACCTACACTTGTATTCACATTGTCTTTATACTTATACAGCTATTGAAAGTGCACACATTAATTCTATTTTAATTAGTTCTTTCTTTTTACTTCTCTTTTGAGAATTATTCTTCTTAATATGATGTCTGGAAATCAGGGAAATACAAAATTAAATTTTTGTGGCAACCCTATAATTATTATTTCCCCATTAATACAATTGTATCTTTAAGTTAAGCAATGATGTTTTATAATTTTTTTTGAACAAAAACAATTTTCTTTTTTGTTTCAGGTGAGTACATCATTATTTCTTCTATTTCTGGGATAGAAAATCAACGCAAAGAAGTACAGTATATAGTTAAGTATAAAAGTCCCTGTATAAACGCTTCTTATAAATGAGATGACAACAATTTTCTATTGTCAAAGATGCAGCAGATAGAAAATGATTAGATAATACTTAATGAAGAATTAATAAATATTGAATAATAGAGAACTTGAAAAATGTTTTTCAAATCATAATAAAAATTCCCAGCTAGTGTTGACACAATAGGAATTCGAGAATTGTGTTTAAAAGACAAAAACTTTGGGAATAGGTTAGAAAAATAATGGCATGAAAATGATTTTATTAGTTTGACACGCGATCGTAGATAGATTTCAATAGAAAGGGTGAGACCATAGGCTTCGTGAATGGCGTGTAATCTTTTTAACGATACTAATAACACCGGAAGTATAATTTAACCGGAGCATTAATGTTTTCATTTTAATGCGTAAACAGAGTGCCGACCTAATTTGATTTAATGGGTATGCACTTTGGTTCTAGAACGGACGTTAGATTTCTACATATAGAGTTATTTTTATAAGAAAAAGAGGGTAAAAAAAGAAATGAAAGAACCTTAACAAAAATAATCGGAATATTCATGAGAGGATTATGAAGGTGTTGACTTATGAATGAGTCGTGAATTCATTAGCTTTTGATTTACGTTTTACAAATCACGAACACTCGTTTAGAAAAAGAGAAAAAAAACTTTCTTTCATATGTTTACCAGTTTACAATCTATAGTCTCTTTTCTCATCTGCTAATTTTTGTTCGTATTTTCTGTAAAAACTGTTTTTTTTTCTATTTCTTCATTATGCTTTTATTTACACTACTTGATTCAAACGTGTCGTTGTGATAAACATTTTTTGATAAAAGAATGATAATAAATTTTCGAGTTGAAAGAAGGACAACTGTTTTCTTTCTCTTTTTCTTCTCGTACTCGAAAGGAATGTTGGAAATAAACCCATTCTTCAGAATACCGCTGTGAGGATGTATTTAACTTTGTCTTTGGTTATATGCTTTCTTACGGGGTCTTTGCTCGACATTTGACATTGGTTTCGCCATTCTGAATTCTCACGAAATCACTTCAGAAACTGTTATTCGAAAAAAAAGAGAAAAAAAAAATCGAAATCCTAATTAAAGGAACTTTTTTTTTATGTTTTCGAATAATATAAAAATTTTGTTTGGAGAATAAAATTTTATTCCAAAGTATGTTGGCTATATAAGAATTTTTGACAAGATTTACAACTGGCAATAGACTTCTTCCATGCTTTTTCGATCGTATAAATTGATTTACAGCTCCACAAAGATTAGTCGATGATCTCTATAATCTGTTATATAGATTCTCTTTATTCTCGAAACTCGAACTTTAATAATTTATAATGACGCAAAGAAAAGCTTTTAACAATTTTAAGCACTAGATAATGGAAGATCTTTAAATTGATGTTTAAATTGGTACAAAAAAGTTGTACATTATAATAGGTCAGGACAATCAGTCGGAGAAAAAGTGAAAATTTTATCTGAAAATCGGGAAAGAAGAAACTTAAATTTTAGTGGCGAACCTGACAATACAGAGCAGGCCAAAAATAGAATCACCATGAAAGGGATGTTGTTAGTTGGGAAATTATTATATCTCTCTCTCTCTCTCTCTTAGATGAATCTATCGTGACTACTGTACGTGACACCTTTTTCATGAATCCCATTATCTTGACCTGATATAGGAAGGCTATATTACCCTTTCGTGTAAAAATACTAACGCTGAACGACTCGGAGAGAAAAAGCTTTGATTACAAGCCAGAAACCCTTCACTAGTCATTTACACCATGAGGCTTCCATGCCAACGAATCACAGGAGTGTGAAGAAACATTATAAACAAGAAGCATCTATATAATTGGGCATTAAAGCGGCTTCTCACTATCTTGATATGCTTGGTAGAAAATGTTTCCTTTCCAAATGGAATGAGGGAAAAAAGAGAAAGATCAGAGGCCAATATACCATCAAAATGTTATTACACACACACATTTATTCCGCAGGGAATAAATGATCCAAAATTAGATCTCATTTTCTGTATTAAGTTATATATACATCAGGAATGCGTATTTTTCTGTGAAATTCGAGAAAATCTTACAATGTTTGAGTATACAAACTAGTAGAGGAAGAAACAATTATTTACGGTAATAATTAAAACATTCAGTATTAGGACTTTGTTATAAAACATTTAGATCTATAATTTGTAGAGACTTTCATAGTTGAACGTCTGTGATGCTAGAAAATTTTTTGATACTTTTGGAAAATCTGCTTAGAACCATGGCACTCGAATTTTATGGCATACAGAAAAGTTATTAATAGAAGAAATATTTGTCGAGTTGTTCCAGTCAGATCTAGAATTAAAAAAAAAACATTGTGGTTGGTAATTACGTCAGTCTTAGAGCCTTGGTGACCTACTACCAGCGCAGACCCACTAAAATCCGTAACTCTTTAGAATTCGTTGAAAAGTTTTTGTAACCATTTCTTGATATTCTTCAGAATGATTTATTTTCCTACAATAAATATCTGGATGTGTGGTGGCATTCCAATTTCGCAGACATTAATTATCCTTTCGGACTTTCTTTACTGATTTGTCTTCTATAGATGTTAACCGCACTCTGACTACCTATAGGAACTCTATACGTGAACCGCAACACCAACAGTGTGAAACAACGGTATTGTGGTACATTCACTAATTAATCCCACTTTCTGTATTAATTCCCCAAATCCCTAGTTGAAACTTTACCTTTTTTAAAACTAAATTATTCTCACCTGATTAACCTTTTCTGATTGTGAATTTTTAATTTTTAGACATGATAATATCGGTAGGAAAAAATTTGTAATCCTTTTTCATCGAACATCTCTCCGATGATGGGAATTTATGAACTGACAAAAAGTAAAAGCGCGGGAAAGTAAAAGGAGGAAAAAAAGCGGCAAACTAATGCCATATGTCGTATTCCTAAATCGGTCAATGTTGTCCCATCAATAAACAATTTAAGGAAAAAAAAAGTCCGATAGTCTTTAATCGTTAGATTTTCACTCTGAGCAATTTCTCTTTGGCTTGTTTGTGCCCATTCGAGGGCCACTTTAGAACTTACGACGCAAAAAGTGCTTATTCGGTATATGATGGGACGCACGTGCCTCATAGCATACACATTGAAACGTGTCGAGGGAAAAGACAGGTTGACAAAGAAGACGAGGAGGTAAAGACTGATCATTAAGAACTGAAAATCGTTAATAATTCTCCTAGTCATTAGACTTGGGAGGAAAGTACTTTTGTTGCAATACTCCTTGTGCGCGAGAGCAAGATCAAGGTGAAATGAGATAAGGTTTCGTATAATGTTCCAACGTATAAAGATACGTGTGTACTTTCATTCCACGTACAGCGGTTTTCACACTAAAGTGCCCACCACCTTCAACTTCCCCCTATTTATCTCTGCCAATCAATCTCGCTTCACTTATTCCAACACGCTTTTCGTTTTTCAACTGTTTCCCTTCTTCGGCATAGTCTCCCTGCATATTTATTATTTCAAATAATTATTCAGCGGCGCATTCCACGATTTTATGTCTTCCTCAGTTTCTCTCTTTGCTCTAGAAATTTTTTTTTTTAATCTTTCTTTCCTGCTTATTCCCTTTGCTCAGGTATTTTTTTTAACTTCCTCTTTCATTCTTTTGTCTCCATTTTTGTCTTTGCAGAAAACTCATTTCTCGCTGATTTCAATTGCATTTCTTTTGTATGGTGCAGTAAAATTTTTACAATATTTATAAAATGTTACATAATATCAAAAATTAAAAGCTAAGATGTTCACTTAAAAAGCTAAAGCTTTTTAGGTGTACATCTTAGCTTTTAATTTTGGAAGAAGCTTTACAAGATTGTGTAAAATACCCACCATGTTCCCTTAACCACTCGACATCGTACACTTGGAAAAATTGGTGACTTTAATTTCCAAACAACTCTTCAGAATTTAAAGAATTCTACAGCAACTTTCAAACGTGTTTTTGCCCCAATTGGAATACGTGCTTGAAGATTTTTTAATTTTACCAAAAAAAAAAGAGACTTATATACCTAAATGTTGTGGGGAGGGAAAAAAATAGCTTCTGCATAGAGCTCTTCTTTCTCTCCACCGTCTGTTATTTTCGTATCTTGAATTTTTTTTAGGGCCATTGTCTGTTTCATGGAACAGGCCGTGCTCCGTATAGTTTTAACTAAAATTACAATATTTAACTCAACAGAAGGCTCGACCGATCTATTTATCTCCACATCTATAGTGGAGTGTTGTTCCGAGCAGCAATATATATGAAACTGTTCTTTTTGGTGGCATAAATGTTTAAAGAAAATGGGTTTCTTACTCTTCGGTTTTACTTGAGAGAAAGAGACAGAGAGAGAAAGAGAGACGGAGAGACGAGATGGTTGTTAAAATCCTATCTGGTGATTTTAGTTGATTTTACGAGCGGCTACTGGTCGAAGCCTCTGGTGTGGATTGACCTTCAATCCACAAACCGTGTCAACAGGATTACAAATAGGAAAAGTGCTTCTGCTTGGTCGTTTTACTTGAGGAATCGGCATTTCTCTGAACGGGTTCGTTTATTCGCGCATGTATAGCCGCCAACATGTATTATTTACCAGTTTTGTGAAGATGCATGTCTGCATCGGCGCACACACCAAGGATACCGACTTCAATTTGCCATTACAATCCCACAAAGCTTATATATATATATACCGTATACATTTCATAACGTGCAATTTACCATTAAAATTATTTTCTCGATTATTAGTTTTAACTCTTATATTGCTTATCGCTGGAGAGACCGCAACTTCTCTGCGGGCAATCAATATAGAATTTATGGAATTGATTTTGAATTCAGCAATAATAGGAAATTGCCACTGGTCATTTATTGTGATTCCCGAGTGGGAAGGATAGTTTTTTTTTGGATTATAATAAATTTTAATAAATTCTAAGGTCATCAACTTGATTAACAATTTGTTTTCATAAGTCTTCCTAGGTCTGAGCTATTTTTCTTCTCACAATTCGCTGGAAAAGAATTATTCTACAATCAGAGTCCACAAAGAATAGTCTGATAAACGTTTGCTGAATAATGTCTGCTATAGATTTTCAGTGGAAAAAGGCCTATTGAGCGATATTTCACTCCGATCATGATCATTAGCAGAATCGTGGTTTCATTTAGCGAGATGATTCACCTATCCTAGTAGGTGGTCTCATTCCGCATCGACTAGATTCCTCTGCGGCAGACATTTACGAGGCTAGAACAACTTTCCCAAATGGGCTCAACTCCTATAGTAATCCAGCGAGGTTTATACATAGGGTTTAAGACGATTACCAGTTCGAAGTAAACGAGTGAATGAAAGGAGTCAGTGAATTAGATAATTTCACCTTCCAATATGTAATATTCACTGGTACGTTGAACACGTTCCCTGGCCACGTATTGAATTTGCATTAATGATAAAATCCGCAAACGAGCTAAAAAAAAATATATATATATATATAATCCAGTCCATTGCAAATTGCCGGCTTGCAAAGTGGAACGTAGGCGTCACATTGTCGCTCCAGGCTTCTTGAATCTACTCGAGACTTTTCAATTATATGGAATTTCTTCCTCTGCTTCTTTTAAGTATAGAAGGTAGGACAAGTTTTCGTGATAAAAGCGATAATAAAAGTAGATGTAATCTTGAAACATGCACGTGCAAATGGAACCATTGGTTCGCTCAACAGTCACTATTATAATGACTTGTTAAATGATTGCTACAACCAATTATGTATCAGTAATGTGCTATTTCAAACTATTTTTCGAATCTTACTTTTATTAACTCTCGACATTATTTGCATGGAAATTGCTTCACTTTGTAAGGCAGGCTGTTTTGATAGAATGACATTATTATGGTATACGGATTTACATGTTGCGGCTTTTGTTCTAATTAGTTGAAACTGTCGTTTTGAACACGGAAGGAGTTTATAGTAATGACTATATAGACGACTAAGATGTTCATTGTGACTAAAGATCGAGCATTAATTCAAATCATTTAAATATTCACTGGCGGCAAATTTATCGAGAATTGCATAATTGTAAAAATCGAAATTCTTTACAGCTCAGATGTTCACCTAAAAAGCCTTGTGTTCAATAAAAAAACATGTTCTTTTTTTGCAACATGAATTTTGTGGGAATTTATTGAATATAGCTCATTGTCAGACGTTCATCTGAAAAGTTTTTGTAAAAAAAAAGATCTTCAAATTTTAAATAATCTTGAATTAATTTTGTAACTTTTCGTATAATTGATTAGTTTCTGAATAAGAATAAAAATGAATGCGAGAAAGAAATTCTTGTAACGAGCTCATTGTATGTGAAATAAGAGACACATAAATTTTGTTAGCTGTGCAATTATTACGATCACAATTCCCATGGGCAATTTCCCATTTCTGTATTTCTTGTTTTATTGTCAAAAGAAAGAGAGAGAGAGAGAGAGAGAGAGAAGGAGAGACTGATTCCTATTTTGCACGTGATGATGCGTAAGTTTTACTAAGAGCACGTGGCGCTCGCTACTTTCCAGCACGACCTATATACAATAATTTTTCTTATAATTTGCTGTGTTCCGCTCTTCCCCTCTCACCCTGTAAGTGAATCTAGGTCCCTTTCTACTCTGGTGCATCATCTCTTCCGCCTCACTTTTCTTACGCCTTATTCATAGTTATGCAATGAGTTCATCGATCGAACTTTTACACTACACGAATTTGTCTTCTATTCCTTTGTTTTGTTTCTTTCTCCCATTTTTGACTACTGTTTTACATTTAACAATAGTTTTCGTTTCTGAAAATTTTTTCCGAGGGAATAAATTTATTGTCCTCAGTCGACGTCCTTGCACTTGAAAATATATATATGCACACATATAAGAGAAGGGAGAACAGGAAGCTCTCTCGGTAATGTCGTGACCGAGATTTTAAAGTTCGTGGTCATGGCATTCAAATCAGATGGTGAAAAACGTGCTTACAATTTATTGTTACTTTTCAAATGAGATTTGCCAGGACGAGAACATTAATTTTACTTGAAACGAGCTCACTTTCGCCACATGAAGTGATTTGTTATATCAGTTTTAAGGTTTTATTCAAAACGCTGCATGTTTCACGTTCTTAGTTCACGGAATTCCTTTACTCATTCTGAAGAGAGTTTCAAATAGAGAGAAGAAAATAAATTCTCATAGGTCATAAATTCAATAACATTAATAAATTTAAAATCTACCGGGAAAGTAATAAGTTTTTCTGATAATTATATTATTGATACTGCTTATTTCTTGTACTCTATACAATAAAGGATATAAAAAAGTGTCTGAAATTTCTTGTTTGCTTCTTGGTATTGACGTTCTTTGAAGTAATAACTATAAGTCTGGGAATGAAATTATTATTATGACAAATTGACTGTAATAATAAATATCGCCTCTTCGATATATACAGGGAGGGAAAACTTCTCAAGTTGTCCGCCCTAAAAATTTCTATCTCTGATTATCATTTTATTAATATCCGTCTTTAATGAAAATGGATTGTGAAGATGGAACTGCATTATCAAAATGGGGGTTCAATTAATTTCTTTCCGGCGAAGATGTTGCCTATGCAGTACCTCGTTTTGCTAGTTGCCAAGTCAGTAAGGCGGAACATCCCGCCTCAACTAATCTCAAGAGCGTGAAAATCATTTATCAAAGTTAATAAGTAAACGGTCCATTTTGCACAGTGTTATTCATTTGTAAAATTTATTTTTTTCTTATTCGACTGATTTTACGCTTTTTTGCTTAATGTGTACAATGGAAAAGTTTGCAGTTCACCAAATGGGAAATTATTGAGGATTACAATGATGACTATATATACCTGGAAATCATTGTCAAGTGCACATAGGCAAAAATTTGCAGCATCTGCTAATAAGTTTCTTGATGGAGCATAAGGGAAGTCTCTATTTCTCAAGAGAATCTCTCCAGGTGAACGTCTGAGCTTATACAAAATTATTTCCGAAATTTCGCTACCAGAAACTTATGTCTCTTTTCTTAAGTTCTTTTTTTTTTTTTTGAGAAATCGGTAACTTGTAAAGAATTAATTCATAAAACAGTTCGACACGATCTGAAAAATTTTGATTTGAGACTTTCCCTAAATACCAACGTTCTTTCTTCTAAATGTCGATCTATTCCTGTGGTGTTCAATTTTCTTATACCCTTTTTTTATTCCAACCGGTATGAAATTGGAATTTCGCGAAAGAAGGTGATCGGTGATTAAGATCAACTTGTATATAAGAGGATCGTGACAACCTTATTTCAAAGGGAGATGGCTGAAAGGCATCGTGTATATAAAGCAAGAAGAAAATCAAAAACAAAAAAAAAGATTGTTGTATAAGTAGTAAACTTTCTTGGAAGTGTACTTACCTCGCTAGCGCTGGTGTAATTGGTGGTCAGTTTGATTTGCGGTCGAATTTTTCCAGGTGATTCACGGGTTTCTTTCGCGGAAGTAGGTGGCGTGACGGTTGCTTCCTTAACAGAGATTGGTTTTTTCGTGGCCGTTGTGGCACTCGTCGATGCCGAAGTTTTTACTCTAGCTTCAGTTGAAACATTACTCATAATCGCTGTCGTGGTTGACGTTCCCGTATTAGTTGATATTAGCGTTGTCTGTTTCGCCCTCACTGGAACTCTGCTCGTCGATTGCGACGGTGGCAGTGCCAAACATCCACATATCGTTATTAAAAATCCTATCAGCCGAATAAGCTTCATCGCTGTTTTAAGTACCGCCGTTAATTACGTTTTTTAATTCAAGTCTCTAGTCCCTCACCATTCGTGATCGATTTTCTGCAACAGAATAATTTATCCTTCATAACACAAGTTTTTAGGTTGATCTGGGGAATTATCATTATAACATGTTTTTACTATTAAACCAAACGATGTAAACCGCAAGTTAGTATCTGAAATTGTGAAATTAATTTCCCCCCTCAACATGACTTCATGACAACAATATCATTAGAAAGATATAAAAAATGGTAGGTAAATGGTAGTATGGTAAAAAAGTCTCGTTTTGTTGAATTTGAGATAAAGGGGATGAGGATTGTAATTATATATAATTTTCTTGTTCTGACTAATAAACGCCGTGCACATCAATAATTTTTCCGCTAATGATGAAAATTATTTTTGTTCTCAACTTCCTTCATTAACGCACTAGCGAAAAGTTTAAAGTTATCGTTACTTTCTTCCCCGCTCGTAAATCACTTCCAATCATATTGTTTAGGATACATAAATATCATTTCGAGATTAAATGGCAGGTGTTCCCAAGCTATTCCTATTGTGAGTAAAATGATGAAGTACTTTTCGTTCAGTAGAAAGAATCCCGGAAGATGCCATCATTTCTTAATTTCTTTATAAACATTATAGTAATTATTTGACGCTTCTTAGGTGAACTTCTGAGCTCTACAGTTTTTTTTTTATATTTGCAATTACTTTGCGATCCAAAAATTTTACTTGAATCCTTAGGTTAGAATTTTTATTGTGAGTAAAGGGTTTAGACTTTCGGTTCCTTTCGGTTCCCTTTAGACTTTGGGAAACTAACTTTCTGAAGTAAGTTTAGTTTTCGGAAAAGAAAACTAGTTTTTAAAATGCGCGTATACAAAGGATGACCCAATTGATGTTTGAAAAAATTTTAAGTATAGACATATTTCTAACAGTGCATAATCTGATGGTTCGATGCACTTGTATTAAACCGTTGTATTGCATCATCGTATGCATGATAATTTTATACCACGTGACCTTATTCGATGATTTTTATTCGCGCCTATATGACTTTTATATATACTTTGAAGTAGATGCTCTACTTTTGCTTCTCTCTCTCTCTCTCTCCATCTATTGCTCTTTTTGACGGTATGTCATGACTGCAGGCACGCGCGATGCATGGCAAAAACGCATATTATTAGAGCACCAATCTCGAAGCACCGTTAAATTTATCGATTCGTTGCAAATGTTTCCAGATCAAGAACCACCAAACGATGCCGATTCGTATCATTTTGATGATTAGATTGCAATATTATTTTCGGTACGTTTCGTTATTATAGAGCAACATTCGAAAAAGTGGGTCAATTCATTTTATTTGAATCCTACATAAGAGATAGTAATGCCAATAGAAATATAATTAGAATAAAGTTTGTCTTATCGAAAATTAGATAATGACAATGTCACTGGACATTAGATCTATAATTTAGAGGCTTCCTACGTGAACTGATCTAAAGAGATTTTGTTTTCCTTTTTATTAACTTGAAAGTGGCATACCCAGTTATCAGCAGCTATACTTCATTTTGAAAATTAGTTTATAAACTTAAATATTTTAACCAACTAATTGTAAAAATATTTGCAGGGTAAGAATCTCATGTCCACTCTCTCTCCGTGTGTGTAAATATAAATACTTAAATGCGCATCAGTCCTTTTTTTTAAACAGCATCCGTTATCCGGAACTCGTTAATTAAACATTTGCACTCTCTTTCCGGGCTACTTTTCTCAGTTAACGACTTATTGTTTATTTGGAAGATAAGAGGCTATAACGAAATGATTGGCAATACGCACGCAGAGGGGTCTTTAAGTCAATAATAACCAAAGTCAGTGTGCGCTCGAAAGAGTTGGAACAAAATGGGGAAAAAAAACTTGTCTGACAAGCGCTCGCACGTTGCGTGTAAAAGCAGCAGCACGGAAAGTGAATAAAGAACGTATGATAGAAAAAACGAGAATTGCGTGGAAGACCACTTTTACTGTGGAAGTTACGATATAATTTAGTGTACAATTGCAATGTCAATGCTCAAATGCAAAAATTACTTGCTTCTCATCATAATAACATATCCTGACAGAACCGGAAAAAAATACTTTTACCAATGTCTCATAATTGGGGACCTTTTTTAATTCCTTATTGAAATTTATTATATTAAAGAATAAAATATAAATTATGGATGAAACTAATTTATGTACTGCTACAACTAATCTACAAAATCTATTAATTGAAAACTATTTTTAGGTGCGGTGATTTTAAACATTTTGTCTAGAATTTTGAAGAAATGACACTACATCTGCTTTTTAGCAAATTTTCCAGGTGAACATTTGAGCTATATAAAATTTTTATTTCAAAAATTCAAAGTGAAAATCCACGTCAACCTAAATTTAGAACATTTAAAATGGCTAAAGTCATTATGCATTTATAAAATCATAACTCAGGTTAGGAAAAATTATAAATGGTCTGATTCGCTTTAAAATTTACTCTGGAGATTTTGGATCGTAATTTACAGATTTAACGTTCGATTTATAAAATTCAAAATGGTGGATCCAATATGGCTGTCAGAAAGAGAGATATCAACTTCATAAGGAATGGTACTTCCCAAATTTTTTTTAAACTCGTTGTTAGTGAAAAATATTCACTAGAAATTGTTCTTAAAAAGTGTCCGTCCTGACTTAAAGGGGGTTAACAGAGAAAGGTACAGAGAAATAGATAATTACCAAAAACAAAAATTTCGAAGAAATGATTTAATTGGATAATGGATATTAACAAAAAAAAAATGATATGAAAAGATTTTTAATTTTCCAGGCATCCGGTTGGAAAAATGTTTTTGATTGTGATAATGAATCATATTAAGAATTATATTAATTGAGAAAAAAATCTCTTGGATGAGAATAAAAAGTAAATTTTCGAAAGTGTTCTAATTATTAATAGATTGAAAAAAATGTAAGTGTTCTTAATATATTATTGTCTTTGGAGACGTTTTGGTTTTCATTCGGTAAACTTATATATATCAATTCTAAAATCTCTGGTTCGCTTCTCTTCCCACGTAGTTTCTAACTCGCTTGAGCTCTTTCGTATCTCATTGCAGCTTCAATGGAAACGAGAAGAGTAACAGAGCTCCCGGCTTCCTTAACGGTAACATTATTTTTTTCTCTCATTCTCTCTCTCTCTTACAAGTAAAGACCGGACTTCTCTTCACTACTGCCTCATCGTCGGGGTCCATTTTCACTTTGGCGGAAAATTTCGAATGGATTTCCTATGATAACCATGAAATTTGCTTCTTCCGTATTATATTCTGCATTGAATGGTTAACATTATAGGGAAAAAAAGAAATGAAAGAAGGAATGAAAAAAAATTCCATAAAAATTAAACTATATTTTTTAATTTTCCAGTTATCACTTTAATGGCTTAATGCTGCGTTGCCTCCTTTATATATACACTTGAAACGCCGCATGGTAGAGCTCATTAATTCGGTTGGGATTTAACACCTTCAATCTCTTTTTTTTGTTTGTTCTCTTGAACCGTGAAGAATAATATTTATATTTAAAAATTTTTGAATTACTTTTCTTTCAAATTTAACAATTTTTGGTCTAAAGTCAGATTTTAAAAAGTTAAAATATCCGATTCAATGTGGCGAACAATTTTTGTTAGAACTGATTAATTTTGCTTGATATTTATTACCAGAAAGTTTTTGAGGTTTAAAGGAAAATTTAAGGACAGAAAAAGTAGATTTCCAGAAAGAAATAATAAAATTTTAAGAAAAAAAAATAAATAAACATCAGTTATACATAAAGTAACTAAAAATATCTGCCAAAAAAAAGTATAGAGAAATATTTTCTAAGATTGCGTTTGTGGCAATTATTCAAGATTTAGAGTGCAATTGGGAAGTGGTGGCTCTCTACAGCGAGCTCTACAGTTGAGATATGAAATAAATACTGTGATATAGTGTTTGCATAAATTAATAAAGTACGAGGTGGCACAATTTTACCGTTGAGCTTGTGATCTACTGTGGCGGGTAACCGCATTCAATGATGGTTTGCTGGTATAGAACCTTTATCCTGCGGTAAATGCTTTGCGTGCTTTTCAAATTAACATTTATACATTATATATAATATATATTATCATCAAACTTCACACCGCACTCTAATCAACCGAAAATATCAATTTATTGAATTCTTCCGGTATAATTTCTTTATGGAAATAAAATTATAATATCATGAACCAATTTCCTTCAATTTTCAACAATTTTCAATTTTTTTTTAATTTTCTTTAATATTTATACTTCTTGACCTAAAATAACATATATTTCTTTCAATAAAAGAAATTATGGTAGAAATATAAAATATAAAATCATATTTATTATAATTTTACTACTATCAAGAAAATGTTCAATTTTGTGAAACTTTATTAAATTTCAAATGAAATAATATATTTTATAAATTTTTATTAAACTTGAATTAAATTACTTTCATTGTATATAATGAGATATAAAATTTTGATGTGAAAATCTCAAGGCGAGATAAAGATGTTAAATATAATTTCTATTACTACAATTACTCAACCGTATAGATGGAATTATGGCAACTAATTTACATTAAGGAGAGTAATCGTTTTTACTTGCATCGATATAATACAGAAGCCACTCTAAATTCAAGTAATTTAGTGGTTTTTTTTTTATTTTCATTTTTTCTTTCTATCGTTAAATTCTCGTATATTAAGACCTTGTGGTCAATGGTGGTCATCTATGCGGAGATAAAAAGATATAGAGCCACTTGCTTTTATAATCAGTGGCACTTTATTCAATGAGCGAATAAATTCAAAAATAGAAAATTTATTCATTCTTAACAAGTAATTGCATCTAGTTTCATTCGCTTTTTTTTATTTTCTCATTATATTTTCTCCCTTTTCAACTTTACTGCAGAGTCGAAAGAAATTTTAGAGAAGTAAATCAAAAAGGTCGAAATTCACAGGTTAATTGGTGAAGAAGTATATATTTTAATTTAGGTCAAGTTTTGAATTCATTAAATTGAAAGAAAAATGAAAAATCCAAACTCTTGGATTTTGGGAAAAGAAAGCATATAGGGAGATTATTCTAGAAAAAAGTGTGCAATTGGTGATCCATTGTGATGTAAAGGCTATGCATACAAGGAATGCTCCAATTTGGAAAAGGTCCGTTACATTGATCCATCATTCGTTTTGCGAATACGATTTTGCTATACGCGAAAACGATATTAAGCTAGGTATAGTTGAATTACAGTTAGAGCAATAAAAGGGTTCACTGCACCAACCTGATAGTAATGTTGTGAGAACGTGAATAAATTATTTACCGCGCATACATATAAATATACATTTATACCACTACTGAAAATTCGTCTCGCATTTAAATTTATCACGCTAACTTTTAAACTAATAATAATTTATATAAAAGGAGAAAAATTCAAATTCACATGAATTATATTTGATGTCTGGTTGGCAAAAATAGTTGGGATACTACACTTCGTGCTATGAATTCGCATCTTTTATTTTCTCAAGTAAACTCCATTTATTCGTAAAAAACGATTTTTTTTTATTTTTTTATTTACTTAAACATTTGATTCTTGTCCCTGAAATTAGCCTTTGGACTTTTTTACTAATTCTACTTCCTTTTCTATTAATTTTGCCCCAATTTTTTAAGGTTATGTTAGATGCTTCAACTTTTAACGAAAATTAAAAATAGTTATTCTACATTTCGTTTTACTTTTCTAAATTGATTTTAAGAGTAAAGAGGAATTTAAATTTAAAGTAGGTAGGACTAAAAATGTTTAAATAAAAAGTTGAATATCGTCCCACTCCAAGGGAGACAGACGCGACATTTTTGAAGCTACTCTCCAGATGGCGTGACTTACTAAAAGTGTAGTGTAGTGCTATAATTTTTCCATACAACTAAATTGACAATAATTTGAAACGATGACAATCAAACTCAACTAAGGAAGCAATGCTTCGTAAAACGGAAATTCTCGTACACAATATATATAAGAAGCGTGGCATTCAGCGTGACTGAAAGATTACAGTTTTATTTTATTGCGGTATAAGCTGAGACGAAATACTGTTCAACGCCAACCGTGCCGCGCCATTGACTTCTTATATACTATGTATATATATATATATTGAAGAAGTAAATTTACCCTCCCCAAGCAATGCAGTTCTCCACTCATTAGATAATAAGAGGCCTTGGACAACAAGTGCCGCTTTTCATTTATCTCCGCGCATTAGGCTATATCGATGATCTGAGATTCCAATGTCTTTGTTCCTATTCCTATCTTTCCCTTTTCTATATATATAACACAACAAAGGCTCCGCGCAATGAGAGATTCTCCCCTTACTCGACAAAATGGTAAAAGATCGTAACAATTTTCGCCAAGAGATTATTGGTTTCGCGGTGGAAAAAAGAATATTAACTGATTTTCATCCATTTATCTATATCACAAACAGTGAAAAGGGAGGGAAGGCGAGAGCTTTTTGTGAAAAATATTCAAAGAATTATTTCTTGGAAGAATATTTTGTTATTGACTCGAAATGATTTAATCTTTTTTTTCTATTACTATTATTTCTTTTTTTTTTTTTTTTATTTTTGAGGCGTGAAAAATGCGATTCTTACTCTGTGTAATACTTTGCTGTACATAGTGGGATATAGAAAGAGAGTTTCTGAGAAAAGTGAATCCGAGTTTATACTTTTGTTCGACTTTTTAATTTCAAAGGAATAAATGTTTATTGTTTTTTTTTTATTGAAAAAAAGGGTTCAATTTATTTTTTATTACTTATTTAATGAAAGAAAGAGTTAAAGATTTTTAATACTTTGATATTAAAAATATTTGTAATACTCTTTCTTTCATTAAGTTGAAAACTTTTTTTCATTTTTGGCTAAGTTTCTGACAATCAAGTGAACGAATATTTGTTTTTCTTATTTTCTTTATTACTTTTTTTTCCTTTTTGATTTGTTAAAAAAAAAATTCTGCTACAAGAAGTTAATGTTTTAACTAAGTAAATGTTTAAATTACATTGTTTTTAATTTCAGTGTAATTCTTTAAATAATATTTAAACAGAAAAAAATTTCGTTCATTCAAACGTTCAAAACTTCAGTCGCTGTTTTTGCAACAAATAAATAATTTATTAATAGGAATATCAATTATTAATTCCAGGGCTCGAAATAGGTCCGTAAATCCCGTAAAAGTCCGTAACTTTGCTTGCGAAGTCCGTAAAAGTCCGTTTTTTTGAAAAAAGGTCCGTAAAGTACGTAAATTATACGATATAATTTGGATAATTTTAGAGAAATTACAAATCATTGCAGAAATTCAATTATTTTCAAAAGTAATAAAATTCTTCGCAAAAATTCAATTATGTTCAAAAATTTTTAAAAATTCTCATCAAAATTTCAATTATATCTTTAGAAATAATTCAATTATTCTTCTCCGAAATTCAATTATTCAATTATTCGTCAAAAGAATGGAGTTTTTTAAAAATTTATAAATAAAATTCTTTATGAGAATTCAATTTTGAAAATTTGAATTTTTCATATTTTTAACTAACAATTCTGTGGAATTAATTTTTTTGAAAAAGTTTATTTGAATTTTTTTAATATTATTTGAAGTTTTTATTTTCTAATATTTATTTAACTGAAGAATTTACGAATAATTGAAAATTCGTAAAATTGAATATTGTAAAGAAATGAATTGATAATAATTTTATTACTCGGTTATTTTATTATAAAACATGAAGAAATCGAGCACTACCGATCGATATCTTCATGTTTTATAGTTATGAAAAATTGAATTTCTAGTTTTAGTAAAATATTTTCTTATTTGAATAGAAATTTTTACATTTTTGTTATAGTAATTGGTTCGTAATTTTTTGTTTTTAGTCCGTAAAGTCCGTATTTTTAAATACTTTCACTGGTTCAAGTCCTGTAATTATAATTCTATTATTATACTAATTATTACTACGAATATTAATAGCAATATTGTCATTGAATAGAAATGCGAAAAATAAATAAATGTAAATAATTAAACAATATTTATAAATCCATAATTAGTATGTATTTAATTAATTATTGAATTTAATAATAAGTGGGCATTTAATTAATAATTAAATTTAATGAGAAATAATTATAACAGTAATTCCCAGGTGATAGTATTTTTCAAATTTTCCCGCACTTATTTACCTCCTAGATGGCGCAGGTGTTGACTATTCTAACGATCCTCACCTTTCTCGATTCGGAACCAAATAATAACAATCTTATAGTCCCTTTTTTCCAAAACGAAACAGTTATTCACAATTTCCTATAAGGTTAATTTCTCGTGAAAAAATGTAATTCAGAAGAAAAGCCATTAGCCTAGAGCTTCTGGAAAATTGATGAAATGAAGTTATGCCTTATATATATATATGTGTGTGTATAAAATTTATATACGGAATTTTTTGCGGATATAAGGAAGAAAATAAAAGATAACATGATTGTGAATCGCTTTCATTGGAAAAAGTGAAGATTATCCTCTCATTCGAATTGCTTGACCATTATATACACATATATATGTATATTCTCAAGGGAACACGCACGCCGTTATATAAGTTATATGCACATTGCACGTTCGCACTGATTCACACTATATTTCTCGAAATGACATTTCAATTGCAGTCCTTATGGAGTACTGCACTTTCGTTACGCCCGACCGCCACTTCGATGCCAATATATACTATTACATACCAATACAACTTTATACACAAATATATATCTGCATGAGACATTGAATTTCAAACTGAAATTTAATGTTGCTAGTGAAAATTGTTATCAGCAATTAAAAAAGGGGAATCTTTTCTGTATTCACCAAACCGTGAAAAGCGGAAGTGAAAATCGTATGTAAAAATTAATAATTTCCAACCTTGAGCTGAGGAAAGTTCATTTGACAGGGAGAATTTTACGTTATTTTTATATGATAGAGACTGGAATTTTTTCATTTTGTACTAAAATTAATTTATTTTTCCGCGAAATTTATTTAAGTAGGTACCTCGTGACGCTTTAAAAATATAATAATTAATATTTATATTATGAAACGCCCCTATATTTCCTTTAAACAATTATGGGGGCGAAAGGAACAAAAATGTAGGTTATATTTTGCACAGTTTTTCCTTGATGTAAAATTCAGTTCATTATTTTAAGGCAAAATAAAATTTTATTAAGTATTTTCTAAACTGAATGATTGATAATGTATGCTTTGGTGCTTTTGGGTTAATTTGTCGCCTTTCGCTTATTTTTTTATTCAGTAAAGTGGGTAAAGTGTAAAAAATTTAGGTTAGGTCCACAGGGGAATTACATATATTTTAAGTTTTTAACACAGTAGCGCCACCAGTTGGAACTAAAGCAATGGCGCCAAAATTCAAAATGAAATGTAGAATTTTTTCTACATTAATTTATTATTTTATAAAATTAATTTTAAATACATTTGTTTTATTAAATTAATTGTCATATATGCCAAGAGGGAAAAAAAGGCTTAGCTACATTTTCACTCTTAAATGAGAAAAAGTAATAAAATTTTCAAAAGTAGAAAAAAATTTGAAATAGAAAAACTTTGTTTTTAAGTTTGAAGACGATTCATTGATAAATGATGATAAATAAATAATAACGGTAGAATAATTAATTAGCAATGAATACAATATAAAGTGAAATAAATTTATAACACCGCAGGAATATATATATATATAAATTATATTCTGACCTGATAAAAGTAGGAGTAAAATTCAGTTCCACTTAAAATAAGTGCATAATTATTCAAAAGGATCTCTATATAATAATTTGCAAGTTAATTATAAAACACAACTCCACCGGTTTTATATTGTATTGAAGAAACAACCATTGTCTGCGGGTTTTTTTCATAATCTCGCACGGCCAAAGAAACGTCTTATTTAAAGCGCATAAATTATTTCCCCCATTGAATACCTATTTATCAAGAACAACAGTCCATAGATTTACTGCAGGTTCAATATATATACACATAGAGTTTCCTCTATTTTAAACTTATACATATTTTATTCGTGCCAAATGATTATATATTGTATGTTTCATATTATACAAAATTATATTATATACAAAATATTATATTATGCATTTTATTATTTTATATTTTATTTATTTTTATTTTATATACTATTTATTATTTATATAATGTATATTGTAAAATGTATTCTGTATATTATATATTGTATATTTTGTATTATATACATTATCATATACCTAAAAGAAGGAAAGCTTTTTAAAAAACGAAAAAATTATTACACATTAATATTAAATAGAAAAACTGCGATTTCTGAAGTAATTAAAACTATTTTTATTTTTAGAATAAAAACTAAATTTTGAGACTCGCTTTGAGATGAAGTAGAAAATTAACGTTTATTATTATTTTATTATTTATTTATTAATAATTGTCATTATTAACATTAATTATAAATAATAATATATTCTATTGTTAATAAAATAGTATATTTATTTTATATATTATTATTATTATTATTATTTGTAATGAATGTTAATAATGATAATTATAAAATAGAAAGATAATGGTGGTAATAAGAAAGAGTATGAGAAATAAAAAAAAAATGATTGTACAAAGCTGTCTTTACTTGAGAAAGAAATTGGTCCAAAGTACGCACCGCGTGTGTTATAAAAAAAGAATAAATCACTGAATGTGTGGAATCACTGGCACAGAATTTTCCTGTTGTCACTTGTGACCTCCTTCTTTTAGGCAGAGCAAAAACGCCGCATAAAAAATGGAATATTATTTCCGGTTGGCGAATATTATTAACAAGGTACGAGAAATAAAATTTATTTTCTGTACCTGTTGTCACTGGCAAGGTGGATGTTGCACTTTTGTCACAATCAGTTTTTTTGTTCCTTTTTTTTTGTTTTGTTAATTTCACTTTTCACACACGAAGCAGAGACGAGAGGAGAGTGTGAAAATAATAATTGGTAAAAATTAACAAATAACAACAACAAGAATAAAAACAAAATAACAAAAACACCGGGAGGGATTTTTTGATGTCGGGCGAAAAACAAATGATTGTCGAAAAATCACTCTTAACCGGAGTGGAAAAATGGACCTTATATGTTATGTTATGTTATGTTATGTTATGTTATGTTACTGAGTGTGATGCGGTGCACAACTTTTGAAACCGTATATTGTTGTAACGTTGTAAACGCGATGGGTTCGGAGTTCGAGTCCGACTGCGGCTTCACGTAGGAGGGGTCCTGCCTATGAGTCCCCGCTAGTCCCACTTACCAACCAACCAGATACCGCGACTACCGGTGGAATCCTAGTCAGCATCTCCGCCAATCCTCCTCCGGACCAGAAAGTGCTCCTCGTCGGCTGGCTTTCCGGTACGTTGATTACGTTCTCCGCGCGAGGAGCACCAACAACAACAACAATAACGCGTATCACACAACCTTGAGAAAAACTCTACACACTATAGGCAAGGACCTTTTTTCCTTTAAATCTTTCCAAGGAAAAAAAGATTCACTTTTCATTATAAAAACATTGAAATTCAATTTCTATAGTGGTTCTGGAACATTTTCTATTTTACTATGGCAATTTAAGGGTGGATGACTTTTTCTTTTCATTCAAAAACACTCGGGCTCCGGATATAGTTTGGAATTGTATTTTTCCGGCTGCTGTGTGTTTTTATCTTTTTATTTTCACTAAACTTCAATACATTCAGAAATTAAAATATTTTTTCATTCTTTTATTAATTCACAATTAATTAGTTTAACTAATTAACGTTATTCATTAAATATAAGGAATTGAATAATTAAATTATTCTGAAAGTAAATTATTTTTCATTAAAGAGTAATTAACAATTAAATTAAGTACAATTAAATTAATTAAAAACTAAATTAATGTTAATTAAAACGTAATTAACAATTAAATTCATTAAAAAGTAATTAATAACTAAATGAAATAAAAAGTTATTAATAGACAAATTAATTAAAAATGAATTATTTTCATTCAAAAAGTAATTAACAATTAAATTAATAACTATAAAATATAATTAACAATTAAATTAATAACTATAAAATGTAATTAACAATTAAATTAATAACTGTGGAATGTGATTAACAATTAACTTAATTAAAAAGTAATTAACTTAAATGTAATTAATAATTGAATTAATTAATACGGTGAAAAAAATGTTGTTTGATTCAAACCCAAGTGCGAAAACCAACGCGGCCCAACACTGGCCCAGTATTGGCAAAGCTGGCATCGAGACTTGGCAGACAATATTGGCCCGACTTTGCGCCGACTCTTGTGGTGTTAACCGCGGTTGGACGTCGGCAGCCAGATCTCGGCAGACATTAATGGCCCAATATTGGCAGCCATATCTCGGCAGACATTAATGGCCCATTATTGGCAGCTAGATCTCAGCAGACATTAATGGCCCAGTATTGGCTGACATTACTCCCCCAGTGTAGACAAAATTAGAAAAAAATAAAAATAAATTTTTTTTTATTTAATTAACTAATTAATTTATAACATTTATACGGCTTATTTCCCTAAATTAAACGCAAACTTACAAATATTTGAAAAATTCTTACCTCTTGCGGGGATCGATACCTGAACCTGACGCACCACAGCCTAACACTCTGACCACTCTGCTACTCTGACTTGAAGTCGAGGAAGCAAAAGGGTTCTTATAAGCTACACTACACTGGCCGATACTGTGCCATTATTGGGCCGAGCTACGTCCCAATTTTGGCAATTATAATTTGCCATCATAGATACAAAATGATAGACATTAATGTGCTATTCCTGGGCCAAGCTACACCCCAATACTGGCAATTATAATTTGCCATGAAAGATACAAATTTTTTGCCATTAAAGTGCCAATAATGTGCTATAATGTCCGATCTTTGTGACATCACTGGCAATTAAATTTTGCCATTAAAGATTGATCAACTTTGCCAATATTGTGCCGTTATTGAGCCAAGCTACTCCCCAATACTGGTAATTATAATTTGCCATGAACGATACAAATTTTTTGCCATTAAAGTGCCATTAATGTGCCTTTAATGGGCCAATCTTCGTCACATCATTGGCAATTGAATTTCAAAAAATTTTAATATCAAAATTCATGGCATATTTTTAATATTTAATTATTATCTAAAAATTTGACTAGAATCCATTTTGAAATCAATTTTTACTAGAAAATTCTACAAGAATTTAATTATTTAAATGCAAAAATAAATAATTTATTGAATAACTAAATGTTTCTTAAAATTGAATTATGAGAATTAAATTTTAAAAAACATTCATTTATTCAATAAATTTTCTTAAGGAAATAATTTGCATCATTTTTATTTCTTAATTACAATTGCTTTAAGAAAAATTCAAAGATTTTTAAAAAATAAAGGAAAAAAATGTTTATAAATTCTATTTGTCAATTGCAAATATTAATTGAAAGTGAAATTGAAAATTTCTTAATTTTTAGATAATAAAGGAAAAATTTTACTCAAAAAAAGGTTTCTGTTACATTTATTTACGAATTTCTTTAATTGTAAAATTATTTGAAAACATTAATAACTTCTTTTTTAAATTAATACTTAATTAAACATTTTCAAAAAAATTAATTCTTTAAAATTAACAGTTAAAAATATAGAAAATTCAAAGTTTCAAATATTTTAATTTGAATCCTTTTCAAGCTTATTCAATTATTTAAATACAAAATAAATAATTTATTGAATAACTTAATGTTTCTTAAAATTAAATTCTTATAAAAAATTTTACCAAATTAAAATGCCATTAATGTACCTTTAATGGGCCGATCTTCGTCACATTACTGTCAATTGTCTTTTGCCATTAAAGATTGATCAACTTTGCCGTGAATGTGCCGTTATTGGGCCAAGCTACGCCCCAATACTGGCAATTATAATTTGCCATCAAAGATACAAAATGTTTGCCATTAAAGTGCCACTAATGTGCCATTAATGGTCCGATCTTCGTGACATCACTGGCAATTGAATTTTGCCATTAAAGATTGATCAACTTTGCCAATATTGTGCCGTTATTGAGCCAAGCTACTCCCCAATACTGGTAATTATAATTTGCCATGAACGATACAAATTTTTTGCCATTAAAGTGCCAATAATGAGCCATTACTGGGCCGATGGTCGGCGCATCACTGGCAATTGTCTTTTGCCATTAAACATTGATAAACTTTGCCATGAATGTGCTATTATTGGGCCGAGAGCTGGCCCAGTCTTAAAAAATTTGAAATTGTGACCATCAGCGCCATCATTGGCCCAGTAATGGGACGTTTTGGACACCAATAATGGCCCAGTAACTACTGCCAATTCTCGGCAGACATTACTGCACCAATGATGGGCCGTTTTTGCAGTCTTGGCATTTCGCACTTGGGAATAAACTGTTTATTTATTTCGAAATTAAAGAATATATATTCGCCTCTCAATCAGCAATTTTTGACTAAGTAACTTAAAGTTTTCTACTGCTTGACCTATTTTTATAAATTCCTTAAGGATCTCTTAACCGCTTGACATACAACTTTTAATCTAAGTTTGATACTTATTTTAAAATGTGACATTCAATTTTGACTAAATTTGCATTTTTTTGCCTTTTGACAAAAACCTAACTTTCTTCCCCCCTAAAGGGGGTATATGTGTATTTGTTTTTCCTATTTTAATTATGTTAATGACTTTCCACTATAATATAATTTAAATTTAGAACTTTAGAGAAATTGAGATTTAGATTAAAACAAAAAAAAAAGGTTTTGATGGAGAGATTATATAGTGAAAAGAAAAAAGAAAGGATAAAAATTAGGGCGTTAAGCGGCTCATATAGTGAAAAAGGGAAAACACAATGTAAAATAAATGATAATGATTAAAATAATGATAATAATAATAATAATGGTAATAGGAGGAATAATAATAAGGGGCCGAGAGGTGCCGCGTGCCGATGCACTAGGCATGTGCCCCCGCGGTCAGACAAATATACAAGACAATTTATGTAAAGCGGAAGTGAGAATAAGAAGACCGTTGAATGGTAAAACGTGTGGTATCAAGTGTGCGCGGCGGTGGCAATGGCGCGTCGCGCACTCAATCGCGATTTACGGTAGGTCGTGCGTCTACTCACTCGCAACGGTTTTTGTCTACGGATATCTTACAGTCCCTGAATCTTTTTTTTTCTTTTTTTTTCTCTTCCCTCACTTTTTTTTTTTTGTTGTTGCGGGGGAGCAACAATCTCACGAGAATTCCCTCGAGGCCGCGTGATCGGCGAGAAAATCGCGCTTGTATTTTACACCATTTTCTTTTATGTATATATATATACGCGAAAGCAAAACGGCAGCAAATTTTTTAGAAAAAAATTAGTGCAATAACAATTATATCAAAAATGATAATAAAAACGACAATTAAAACAATAAACAGAACACTAACAATAAAAACAAAAGTTAACACTAATAACAATAAAAATAATAAACATAACAATATTGTCAAAAACATTAGTAAAAACAACAATAATGACAAAAAATTTTAAAAATTATAATCAAATTCTTTAAAACGATTCAATTATTTTCAAAAAATATTCAAAGTTCAATTATATTTTCGATATCTATGTATTTTTTCATAAAATTTCGCAAAAGAATTAAATTATTTTTTTAAAAAATTGACAAAATTCAATTATTTTCATAAATAATAAAATTTCCACAGGGATTCAAGTAATTTATAATAACATTTTCAAAAAAATTTCGAAAAAATGAATTATTCATAACAAAATTTTTATTCAATTCTTCACAATAATTCAATTACTTTCACTAATAATAACATTTTTCATGTCAATTCAATTTTTTAATAAAACTCTAATCAAGAATTTAATTATTTTCATAAATAATAAAACTCATCGAAGAATTTCAATTTTATTTTTCATACTATTTTAAATTATTTAATCGAAAAATTCAATTATTTTCACAAATATATATATATAGTTTTTCAGAAGAATTCAATTATTTTTAATACAATTTTACACGAATTGCTCAAAAAATATAATTATTCTTAAAAATTTGATTTCAATTTGTCGAAAAAATCAATTATTTAAAAAAAAAATTTTTTTTTAATTCTTTGAGAGAATTCAATTATTTACAAAATTATTAGAATTTTTCACAGGAATTCAATTATTTTCAAATATTTTAATAAAATTGTTCCAAATAAATCAATTATTTTTATAAATAACAATATATTCATCAGAAGAATTCAATTATTTTTAAAAGTAATCAATTTTATAATAAAAAACTTTTTAGAAATTTAATTATTTAAAAAAAAAAATTAATAAAATGCCACACATTCATTCAATTATAGTCAAAAACTTTTCGCAATTCAATGATTTTTAATTTCTACTATTTTCATAAAATTTCCAAATAGAATTTAATTATTCAAAAAAATTTTTTAAAAATCTTTGTAAGAATTCAATTCTTTTCATGAATAATAAATGAAAATTTCTTAGGAATTCAATTATTTTTAAAAAATTTTAATAAAATTCTTTGAAACTATTTAATTATTTTCATAAATAATAAAATTTATCACAGGATTTCAATTATTTTAAATTCAATTGTACAGGAAATTTCTCGAGATATGTGATTATTCTTAAAAATTTAATTTCAATTCCTCGAAAAAATCAATTATTTAAAAAAAGGTCTTTTTTTAATTTTTTGGAAGAATTCAATTATTTACAAAAATATTAAAATTTTTCACAGGAATTCAATTATTTTTAAATATTTTAATAAAATTGTTCGAAAGAAATCAATTATTAAAAAAAAAATTATTTTCATAAATAATAAAATGCTTTCAAGAAATTCAATTATACTTTCATAAAAATTTAATAAAATGCCACGCAGACATTGAATTATTGTCAAAATTTTTAATAGAATTCTTTGTAAAATTTAATTATTTTAAAAAACTTTTCGCAATTCAGTGATTTTAAATATCTATACTATTTTCATAAAATTTCCAAACAGAATTCAATTATTTAAAAAAATTTTTGTCACAATCTTCGTAAGAATTCAATTCTTTTCATGAATAATAAAAATGAATTGAATTTCTCAGGAATTGAATTATTTAAATTCGAATTTGCATAAAATTAGTCAAAAGAAATTAATTACTTAAAAATTTTGATAAAATTCATCGCAAGAATGAAATTATTTTTATAAATACCTATTTAAATTCTTTCATGAATAATAAAATTCGTTGCAGGAATTTAATTTATTAGCAGGATAAGATAGCTACTTTTTAACTATATTTTTTTTTTTAGTTGGAAAGCTACTTTTTGCTACTTTAAAATTAATTATCGAGTGCGAAGTCTTTAATGAGTATTATACTTATTTTAATATAAAATCATCATCCTGTGGTGAATAATTATAAAAAGTTTTGCAGAATTTTTCTCATTGTAAGTGGAAGTAATTGGCTAACACTTTCTTAATGCCAGAGAAGATTTTCTTTCTTCTTTTTTTTCTAAATAGAGTTAATTTCTCATAGAACAAATTTCTTAATTAAAAGTCATTGTACAATGTACGTTGTACATAAAAGGTATACTTATTATCCTATTCAGTGTCATTATAGTCTTCACAATGTATAGAAAGTCTCAATAATACAGAAAACATGGCATATGAGCGACTAGCAATAATTCTCATCTCTTCCTTCTCGAGTAATAATTATTTCGATTTCTTTTTTTTTTCTGTAAATAAAAAGAAAACCCCGAAAAAAAAGAATCTCTTTTCGTTCTATTCTCTGCGTTTTTTATAATTAGTAGGCAAACGGTTTTGATTTTAATTCATTAAATTCATTAGGTGTATCATTCTCCACTTTTATTCTCATGTATATACTTTGTGCGTATGAAAAAATGTTGCGTCCTAATTGCACTTTTTCACATCTATTTAGCGGGCAAGGTCACTAATGATATACGTACGATTTCGAAAGTGAAGTTATTATAACGCGGGCGCGTCATTAAATTGCCTCCTTTTAATAAATATGCTTCTATTGTTGAAATTTTTTTGTGTACTGCTTTTTATAATCTGGCTTTTCTTGTTAAAAAAAAAATTGGATATAGTCTTGTGTGATGATTAATATATCTGGTATTTTGAAACGGGAATTTTTTTTTATTTATAACGTTAGAATTCGATATATGTGGTACGACGTACGAGGTTGTATTTTTTGTCAATCAAGTTAATTTTTGGTGATATACTCTTTTAGAATGTCAAATTTTTTGTTCTTCGGATCTTCTTTTTTGGTATAACTGTGTCGGCTCTGCTATTCTTTTCGTGTTAGCAGAATTTCACTTTTTGTCTTCTACTCTTCTGTCATCAGATTTTGTGTCTTTAGAAGACCGTGGTCTTATGTCATCAGATTTTTATTTTGTGCCTCTTCAAAAGTCTGCAATCATTTCTTGTCTTCAGAAAACGAGAGTCATTCTTTGTCCTAAAAATTTCTTTTTGTCTCTCTTTTTGTCGTCTTCTGCCATCAGAATTTTATTTTATGGCTTCAGAAGACCGTCATCTTCTGTCATCAGAATTTTATTTGATGTCTTCAGAAGACTATCGTCTTCTGAAACCATAAAATAAAATTCTGATGACAGAGGACGAGAATGAGATGAAATCCTTAATTTGAAGACAAGTTTTGAAAAAGACAGCAAATGGTTGTAAAAACTGATCCAATTGGCTCTGTTGCCCGCACAAGTTGTTAAGCTGGAATGAATAGAAGAGCAAAGAAGTGTGCTAATTAACAGCAATGGCAAAGTTTAGAGCAGTCTTGGCTGAATGTGACGAGAGTAGATATGGTTCATGCACTCGAGCATATCGCGATTGAATGCAACATTGGTTTCAGCATGTTGGCTTAAATGTGTCTTTTACAGGAGAAGGACTCGAAGTGCCGAAGCCTAAGCCAAAGTCGAAGGTTGACATTGAATTTCAATGTCAAGAGGCGCTTGTTGTTCCACATGTGACACGTCCGTGACCGAAACGATCGGAAGTAATTGAAAGTAGAATGGACATGCGCCAACAGATGAAGAACAGTGGTTTGTACCTTCTGCTAATGGAGTGTTTATAGATCTTTGCCCACTGAATCGAGGCGGCCAGTTTATAAGGAGGTATTAAACTCTCCGAGTCCACCTCGACGAGATCTAGTCTAGATACAGTGCTCGGTTAGTCGTCCGATAGCTACGATGGGAACTGGAGCAATTTCATGCTCAATGTGCATTTTTTTCGTGCTTCATCGAGCAGCCAAGTGGTGCTCTTCGTTCAAATTATTTCTCTCGATTATCTCGACACTATGTCCAATTTTCAATAATAATAATATAAATAATCCACTCAAAAACAAATTATGAACTGGCTCTAACCAGTACTTCTGACAAGAATCGTCATACCCAAGCACTTCTCTCTCCTTCTCGTCAACTTCGCATCTTTTCCTACAATTCAAGTTGTACCCTTTCGTACCCACTTTTTCGATTCAAAATAAATAATTTATTAAACTTATTTTTAATCTATATTCTTATTATGCTTAATTTTGAACCTTGGTTTCTTTTCTGTTCTATATAATTTTTGCAAGATGAACTAAAGTATATAAAGAAGTGGAAAGTATCCCTTGCAAGATTAAACATAGCAAAATAATCGTTACCAGAACTAATACACGAACAATTCATATAATTTTCTCTACATTTTAAAGATAGTTTCTCGTCTTCTTCATCTTCTTCCTGACTTTGCAGGAAACCAAGATTATATTTTCCATTTAATTTTAATTGAACTTGAATAAACTGAAATTATGAGAATTTATAATAATCCATATAGAGGTATTCCAAAAGGATGAAATTTAATTAAACAGGAAACAAGACAACTTACAGTTAGTAATTTGTAATTGTAACTACATATAATAAAATACGTAATTAAATTAACTTCA
The DNA here is from genome assembly GCF_015476425.1 of Leptopilina heterotoma. Lineage (NCBI taxonomy): Eukaryota > Metazoa > Arthropoda > Insecta > Hymenoptera > Figitidae > Leptopilina > Leptopilina heterotoma. The sequence continues at coordinate 546,927 of NW_025111062.1, forward strand.
ACTGTGGCAAACCAAAATTTATTTCATATTATATTAGTTCCAATTCGAAAGATGTTACGAAATTCAAGTCCTGAAAAAGGCTAATAGCAGCCCTTTTTGGAATTAATTTTCCCAAATGCTGACAATTATAAATCCACTGAGATAATTGGAAAATTAGTCAGAAAACTGGGTCCTTAGTAAATAATTTTACGGTGTTATTTTATTAGAGTAATTTTGAAATTGGAGTAGAAAATAATTGGGATAATTGATAATAATCGGATCTATTGGTTTTTTTTCCTTCTAACTATATACTTTTCACTGTCCATTAAACTATGGAAATAATTTCTCCATCTAACACCTAAATTAAAAAAAAATTTAAGTATAATTATATTTGAAATACAGATTATCTAAAATTTCATTTTAAAACTTTTTGACATTCAATTATTTTTGGAATTTTTAAGTAAAATTATTTAAAACACGAATTTTCGAAAATTTTAATTGAAAACATTTTTAAATTCAATTATCGATAAAAATTTTAGATGCAACTCTTATAAAATTCAATTAATTTTTTCAATTTTTTAAGTAAAATTGTATAATTGAAATAGAAAAATTTCTAAAATTGAATCCGCTTTTAAAATTCAATTATTTTTGGAATTTTTATGTAAAATTATTTAAAATACGAATTATAAATATATTTGAAATGCAACTCTTATTCAATTTAATTAATTTTTGTAATTTTTAAGTAAAATTATATTTAAAATTCAAATGTTTAAAAATTTAAAATTTAAATCTTTTTGACATTCAATTATTTTAGAAATTTTTAAGTAAAATTATAAAAAATACAAAATTCTAAAAAACTTTGGATTTAAAACCTATATTAAAATTCAATTATTTATTAAAGATCGAAATGTAATTCTTATAAAATCAAATTTCAATTTAAAACTTTTTAAAATTTAATTATTTATAAAAAGTGATAATTGCAGTTCTTCTAATATTCAATTATTTTAAAAATTTAAAAATAAAATTATAATATTGATATAGAAATTATCTAAAATTTTATTTTAAATCTTTTAAAATACAATTATTTATAAAAATTATAAACACAACTCTTCTAAAATTCAATTATTTAAAAAAATTTTTAAGTAAAATTACTCGTTTAATAATTTATAATTAATAATTTTATGAAAGTTTTTCAAAAATTAAAGTATTATTTAAAATAAATTGAATTTCGTATTCTGCAAAGTGTTTAATTATTATTGTCAGAAATAATAAAATTGAAGATTTCGAATTAGGATTCGTGGTCATTTAAAAGTTTATAAGTGAAACAAAAAGAAATTTATGGGGAATTCAACGTAGAGCGCATTTAAATTTGATTAAATTCTTGACATTTAATTCTGAGGAGTATTTAATAACAACTTTATATAAAATATATAAACATGCTTCAGGTTAAATATAAATGTTTAATAGAAAATAAATTTTTTCTGTCTCTTTCTCTCCTCCCTTTATATATATTATAGTTGCATTGAATTTATGACATTTTTGTTGTTTTATTTGATCCTTTTGTTGTTTTTCTTCAGGCCCTTTTAATAAATGCAATCGATTTCCATTTTAATTAACAGTATAAGTAAGAAGAAAGAGAGAGAGAGAGAGAGAGAGAGAGAGAGAGAGAGAGAGAGAGAGATGAAGTAATTGCACACTTGGAAACAATTTTAGCGTCAAGGATAAGAGGTGGTTGAATTTTCATGCCTTATTTTGAAAGAAGAAGTGATTAAAAAGTGAAAACTGGTTTTCTTGGTTCAATCACACACGATGTTCGTTATTTAGCTTGACATGCCTTTTATCTAGACTTAATCAGCGAATGATAATCGCGTTAAGTGGGTTAGAGAATATTATACATATACGCATGAAAGTTTTTCTCTCTCTCTTTCTTTCTTTTTGTATTCGTACTCGTGTTTCTCTATATAATAAAAAATACATAAATTTGAGATTTACATTAATACTGGAGCAGGTTCAAGGTAATAAATTTTTCATTTTTCCAACTATTGCGCTACTGATTATGAAGAATTAGATCAAGCAGAAAGAAAGTTGCATTTCTGCATCTGTATATATATATATATATGTGTGTGTGTGTGTATATTCTAAATTAATATGTCTCTGGTCGGTATCATTTCTTTCGAGACTGGACTCATGAATATGCGCCAAAAATCTAATCTGGAAACATTTTATTTCATCGTAAATCAAGTTACTGGAACGGAAATTGCTATTAATTTCCATTCGTCTTGAATTAACAATTGATACAGCCTCTATTTAATCTTAATTGACTCTTGTTACTAAATTCAATTAGACTCAATTTCTCCAGCGAACAGTGTTACGTACCGGTTACGTAACAATGTTAAACTTGTCATTTTTTTAACCAACTTTTCTTCAATTCTTTTCTCAATCATTTTTTCAAGTATTTTTTTTTCCTCAATTTAATGATTTTCAATCTCAATTTAAAAGAAAATTTAATAAAATTCTACAAAAACTTTTAATTATTTTCAAAAAATAATAAAAATTTCACAGGAATTTCATTATTTACAAATTTTTTTTATAAATTTCTTCGCACAATCATTCAATTTATTATTTTCATAAATACTAAAATTTTTAAGGGGATTCAATTATTTTCGTAAATAAATCAAATACTTTTTAGGAATTCAAACTCCTTGCAGAATTTCAATTATTTTTAATACAATTTTAATTGAGTTCGTCGGAAAAATTCTTAAAAATTTTATTAAAATTCGTAAAAAGAATTCAGTTATTTAAAAATTTATAGATGAAATTCCTTATGAGCATTCAATTTTAAGAAACATGTAATTATTCAATAAATTGTTATTTTTGTATTTAAATAATTGAATTGTCCAAAATTCAATTATTTTCAAAAATTTTAATACATTTCTTGGCAAATTTTCAATTATTTTTAAAAATTTTCCTCAATTAAATGATTTTCAATATTTATTATTTTAATAATAAATAATTTTATTATTTTATTAATAAAATTTCGCAAAAGAATTCAATTATTTCAAAAAAAATTTAATAAAATTCAACTCAAACTTTGAATTATTTTCATAAAATAATACAAATTTCGGGTCAGGAATTCAATTATTTAGAAATGTTTTATAAATTTCTTCGTAATCATTCAATTATTTTCATAAATAATAAAATTTTTTACAGAGATTCAATTATTTTCATAAATAATAAAACTCCTTGCAGAATTTCAATTATTTTTAATAAAATTTTAATTGAATTCGTCGGAAAATATAATTATTCTTGAAAATTTTATGAAAATTCGTCAAAAGAATTCAATTCTCTTAAAATTTGTTAATAAAATTCTTTATTAGAATTGAATGTTAAGAAACATTGAATTATTCAATAAATTATTTATTTTTGTATTTAATTAATTTTTTTGAAAAAGTTTATTTGAATTTTACTTGAAATCATTTTTTTAAAGTTTTTATTTTCTAATATATATATTTAATTGAAAAATATCAAAATAATTGAAATTTTGTAAAATTGAATTGTAAACAAATGAATTTGAAAATTCTTAAAGAACTTTTTCAAAATAATGGATTTATAGAAAATGTTTAGTTAGAAACAGGAAAAAAAATTCAATTTTGAAAAATTCCATTCCATTCAATATTATTTTCAAGAGTAATAATTTCTTCGCAAAAATTGAAGAATTTCAATTATTTTTAATACAAGTTTGATCAAATTTCACGAAAAATGGAATTATTCTTAAAAATTTTATTTAAATTCGTTAACAGAATTCAATTATTTAAAAATTTGTTGATAACAATTCTTTATGGGAATTGAATTTTAAAAAACATTCAATTATTCAATAAATTATTTATTTTTGTATTTAAAATTTAAATAATAATTTAATAAATTCTAGTAGAATTTTCTAATAAAAATTGATTTAAAAATTAATGTCAGTTAAAATTTTTTTTAATAATAATTGAATATTAAAAGGAATATAGCGTGAATTTTGAAATTAAATTTTTTTGAAAAAGTTTAATTGAATTTATTTAACCCTTTAACGACGAGATGTGCTACTTTTCAACATGAAATTCAATCTCTTACAATTAGTAGAAAAAAGCCATAAAAGTTTTTAAAAGTCCATACCCTACTATTTTTGGGGTCGCTCTTTCAAATAGTGTGGTCAAAATTTTCAAAAAAATGATATTTAACCCTTCTTTTTTCAAAAATGCTAAAAAAAGTCAAGTTTTTTAAATGTAATTTTTTTCAAAAGAATTTTTTTCTGTGTTATAACGCTTTTCAAATAGAACAAAAAGTATCAAAAACGTGTTCCCGATAGTTGTACTTGGAAAATATTCATTTCTAAATTCTATTTTTTTCGATTTTGAATTTAAAATGGCGCTTGAAGAACAAAATTGTTTTCTTATTTTACGTAAGATAACAAACTTTTTCAAAATTGCTCAAATCTGATTGAAATTTGTTACTCAGGGGTTTTCGTGGTCGCTGATTACGAATCTGATGTCCATTTGTCAAAATTCAAAATGGCGGATCCAATATGGCGGATGACTTTTTAAAAAATTGATCGGATTCGCTTGAAATTCGTTACTCGGGGGTTTTCGGGGTCGCTGGTTACGAATCCGATGTTAGTTTCTCGAAATTCAAAATGGCGGATCTAATATGGCAGACGAAATACAAAAATTGTTCAGATTTGCTTGAATCTTGTTACTCGGGGGTTTTTGGGGTAGCTGATTACGAATTTGATATCAGATTTTAAAAATTCAAAATGACGGATCCAATATGACAGATGACTTTTTTAAGAATTAATCGGATTCGCTTGAAATTTGTTACTCTGCGGTTTTTGGGTTCAATAATGACGAATCTGACGTTAGATTAAAAAAATCCAATATGCCGGATCCAGAATGGCGGACGAATTTTTCAAAATTTCTCAAACCTGATTGAAACAAGTTACTAGTGGGTTTTTGGGGTCGCTGGGTGCGAATCCGATGTTAGTTTTTCAAAATTCAAAATGGTGGAATCGATATGGCGGTCGAGGTTTAAAAAAATATCCTTACCAATTCTTATAGCTAATTTATACCAAGCATTTTGAATTTTCAAAGACGAACATCGGATTCACAATCAGCGGACCCGAAAACCCTCGAGTAACAAAATTCAAGTGAATCCGACTAATTTTTTAATTTCGTCTGCCATATTTGTTCCACCATTTTGAATTTCTAAAAACTAACATCGATTTTCTCGTACCATAGATCACTTTTAAATTTCCCTTTCACATATTGTGAAGTATAGATAAGTTGATACTGGTAGAGTCAGAGAAAAAAAAGTATAATAATTCCGACATTTTGAATTTTTGGAATGTGACTTTATATTCGTAATCAGCCACCCCAAAAATACCACACTAACAAATTTCAAGCAAACCTGAGTAAATTTTAAAAATTAGTCTTTCATTATACTTTGACCATTTTGAATTTTTTGAATCTAACGTCAGATTCGCCATAAGCGACCCGAGAAACCGCAGAGTAACAAATTTCAAGCGAATCCAATCAATTTTCAAAGAAGTCATCTGTCATATTGGATCAGCCATTTTGAATTTTGAAAATCTGATATCTGATTTTGAAAATTTTGACCACACTATTTGAAAGAGCGACCCCAAAAATAGTAGGGTATGGACTTTTAAAAACTTTTATGGCTTTTTTCTACTAATTGTAAGAGATTGAATTTCATGTTGAAAAGTAGCACATCTCGTCGTTAAATGGTTAATATTATTTCAAGTTTTTATTTTCTAATATTTATTTAATTGAAGAATTTACGAATAATTGATATTTCGTAAAATTGAATATTGTAAAGAAATGGATTTGAAAATTGTCAAAGAACTTTTTCGAAAATTATTAAAAATTAATAGAGATAATCGATTTAAAGAAGAATTTTAGTTAAAAATTCTTGTAAATAATAATTGAATTGATAATAATTTTATCACTCGGTCATTAAATTATAAAACTTGAAGAAATCGATCACCGTCGAATCTTCGACCCGGAGTTATCGATATCTTCATGTTTTATAGTTATGAAAAATTGAATTTCTATAGTTTTAAGTAAAATGTTCTCTTATTTGATTCGGCCTGATTCTATTTTTGTCATTTGGTCGGTAATTTTTAATTTTTGGTCCGTAAAGTCCGTATTTTTAAATACTTTCACTGGTTCGAGCCCTGCTAGCGTATAATAATGGACAATTTATTACCCTAGAACAATAATGAGCACTTTATTGACTGCTGGTACGTAAAGAAGGTACTCCACTACTTCCCTGGGGTTATAATGCCATTTAATAATGGTCACTTTATTGATAGGTCGCAGGTAATAAAGGATTATGTAATGATGACTTTATTTACCTGCGAGCAGTCAATAAAGTGACCATTACTACCCTAGGGAAATAATGAGCACCTTATTTACCTGAGAGTGATCAATAAAGTACCCATTAATGCCCAAGTGCAATATAATGTGAACTTTATTGAGGGGAGAAAGGGAAACTTAGTAGGCACTTAGTATAGTACAGAAAGAAAAAGTGAACACAATAGTTGCATTAAAAAAAAAATACATATCCAACAAACATTGTTGATTCAGGTGTGGAGAGTATGGTTAAAATTGAAATGACTTGATATGATTTTAATAGAATGTACACTCTATTATTAGGATGGGTATATTAAACATTTAATATACAAATTTTATGTGCAGTAAAATTAATTGAGAAAAAAAAAAGTGAACAACGCATATTGAGCCAGATTCAGATCCTGTATGCCTACATAGAGTTTTTTTCCAATATTTTACCCTATATTTTGTCCTTTAAAGACTATTATTAAATATTTTACACTTAATTCGCAGTATATGTAGATTAATTCAGTTTGACTTTTTCGAGAAAAAGAAGGAAAAATTAATGTCGCGCGCACCTGATAATATCGGGGATTTTTTTTTCTTTTACACGTTTATTTATAAAACCTGACCATCAATTATCTCACAAAGGTATTATAAAATGTATGCAGACGAGAGTGTTGCATATATTATGAGATTTGTGGAAAATTGCCCACTTCCATATGGTATACATATTAGTATTTTTTTTTATATAGTGCATGTACAACATGTATATATGCGTTGAAAAAAATTAATGGATTGAAAATTATTAATGAGCCGTATACTCGAGCTTGCGGTTATGAGCAAGTTATTTTGCAAAACAATAACTGAATGTTGGGTCGGTGTAGAAGAAATTATTATAGGTCGCGAAACTCTTATTAAATATACTTAATTAGGATATATCCTTTTTGAAACGCCCCTCCCCCCCGTAACGGATAATAAAATCGCGCGAACCGGAATTGAATTAACCTTTCGAGTCAGAGGGAAATAATATTTATACTTGATCTTTCTTTCTTTCTTTCTTTCTTTGTTGACCTGTTGTCTATATGCTGATTGCAAAATTCAATTACGTCTAATTATAGAACGCATCGAATAAATTGCAATGCCTGGCCTCAAATTTCTTTTTACCCGAAGTACAATTTCTTGCGACTCTTCGTGTCCCTGTGTGGATAATAGGTATTTATAGTTTTTTTTTTTTCTTTTTTTCATTTGGCTTTTACCAAGTACCTAGTCATTTTCACTTGGTAGGTCTAAAGCTTCTGCGCTCACGATCTTTTATTATTTTTAAACAATTTTTTAGTTCAAACACTTTTGTAATTAGAAAAAATGTCATAATTTTCAATTATAGAAAAAATATATCACGATTTTCAGTTACTTTTGTTTAATTCAATTATAATAAAATTAATAATTTAATTACGAGTTTTTTATTTCTTTTAAAAATTCTCAATAATGCAATAAGAAATAATATTTCTTCTATATTGAAGATGGTAATTTTAGTGTGGATTCTATTCTGGTTTTTGATTATTTTGATATATGCATATTATGTGTTTGCATAGAAAGTGTGGAAAATTAATGTGATTGTATATAACCATTCCCTTTCGATAATGTTATCTCTATTCTTGAGCGATGAAAAATTGAAGCTTTTAATTTTATAATATTTATATTCATTCAATATTTAAATAAATTTAAATACATTCTAGGATGTTTAATTAATTTATTTTAATTTTATTAATTTTATCCTCGATTTAATAAAATTCATAGAGAACAATTTTTTTGTTTCAGGTGAGTTCATGTTGTCTTCAATCTTTTTTTTCAATTCATTCTTCTTTCCTCCTTGGGTAAGTTTTGTTAATTATTATTAATATTATTATTGCTTAAAATTTGAAATTTAATACTAAACTATATATACATAATATAATATTGAAACTGTTAATATACTTTAAATTAATATTATTCAACAATTTTTATTTTAAATTTAAATTAATAATTAATTTAAATTTAAAATTCTTTATTATTTAAAATGATTTTATCACTCAGTCGTTAAAATAGTAAAATATTTTAGCCAACGATTTGGATCGTAATAGTTGACATAATTATATTTTATGAAAATTTTTAATTTATTATTATTTAGAATTTTTTATTTATGATTAATTAAAATTTTTAATTATTATCTAATTTGTAAAAATATGGAGTTTATTTGAAAATTAAAAGCACATTTAAAATGAAAATTGTATTTCTAAAACAGTAAAAAAAATTTCCATAAAAAAGTGAATTGTTTCTTTATTTGAAATTGAATTTTTGTCGATTGAGCAAGGAAATCGTAATTATTATGAGGCAAAAAATAGGGGCTCTCTTCCTCTAAACAATAATGATAAATGTTTACTAGGTTTATTTGTTTCGTCTAATGGAAATAATATCTTTATTTGAAAAAAACTGCGGGTTTGCACCTATTTCTCATTAAAATGATTGTAGAAACTGTTCAAGTTCATGTAAATTCGCATATTTCAACTCTATCCCCTCTTCAACTGTAATTTTTTTTAGAGAAAAATAAAAAATCCTCTTGACCTGCAAATTTTTCAAAAAATGACAATTTTATTCAATACATCATTATAGTTGACAATATTATCTTAATTTTTGAAATTTTACTACTATTTTGACCTAAATTTTATAGTTTTACAACAATTTCGGACTATATTCTGTAACTTTTTTATTTTGACCTGAAATTTAATGTTTTTTTTTTATGTTGACCTGTAAATTTTGTCAAAAACGACAATTTTATTTTTCTTACTATTTTGACCTAAAATCCACTATTTTTTCCTAAATTTCAAGGAAATTTATCTCTTGACATGTTTAGACCTAAATTTTGGATTTTTTGTTTTTTTTGCTGCCCTTTAGCTCTAGACCTATGAATCTTTTTTTTAAATTTATTTAAAAATTTTCCTTTTTTTAAATTTATATTCTTTTATTGATCAGTGAAAGTTTATCTGAAAATTTCTAGTTTTTCGTCTTTTACTTCTTGACTTTTATACTCTAAAGTTCTAGGTACGTGAAAAAAATATGAATAACGCAACTTTTATATTAACTTTTATTAGGTAAAAAACATAAATTACTGAATTTTTGTGTCAGTTTATTACTCTTTACGAAGTAAATTTTATTAGTAATATTTACTATAAAATATACTACGTAAATTAAATTAATAACTAAATAAATAAAAAAATATTATACGCAAAAATTAATGTTTTAATTATCAGGTCAAAAGGTAAATAAAATTTGGAAATTTAGGTCAACTATGTGCAATAAATGTCCAAAGGTTTAGTAAAATAGAAAAAAAGAAAAGAATTTTTGTTGTTTTTTTTTACAAAAAGATTGAAAATAATTTTGTTATAGTTCCATTTTTGGAAAAAAAAATTTTATATAAATTAAATAAATAAATTGATGTAATTATTATTTATTTTATATTTTTTATGATATATTAAACTTTGTACTTAAATTTATGGAAAAATTTAAATACATATAAATAAAGTATAAAAAAAATTTTTTAAAAATATAAAATCTATAACTTCAAATGCAGTAAAAATTATTTATGAACATGCGGATAATATCTAAAAGTGTAGACGGAGGAGAAAATTGCACTTCTTTAAATTTAGTTTTTCTTATAAATAAAAATGAAAAAATGTTGTTTTTTTTTTAAAAAAAAGAACCACATCTAATGCATTTCTTTGTCCCTTGAAATTGCGGGGGATTTTTTTGCCGTTCATCCTCGCAAGTCCGATCATCGTTATCTCCGGCTTCTCATTATATCATCTTTTGCTTTTAATAATTGTCAGTTTCCTTTGGAATAATCGATTTGCCTCCTCTCACAATCGCAGCGATATGGCACGAGCATTCTAAATCTAAATGTATTAATGTACAATAAACTATATAGTGATTCGCAGAATTTTTTGAATTTTATACTCTCGTATATTTTAATGGCAACTTGTGTGTGTAGGATTCATCTCGTCACTGCGCGCGTTGTATATTAACGATACTTTCTTCGGCACAGAAACAACTTATATATTTTCACACGCACTGATCGAGAGAGGTATCGGAGTCGTTATTCACCTTGGCTAATTAGTCTATCTCTTATAACTGGCCCAGATGTAAGGTAGAAATCAACACGGGATTGTATGACGACAGGAAGGATTATTTTAAAAATAACAAATTTTTTTTTTACTTTTTTACAACCAATAATACATATCGTCTCTTGGGAAGTATTTCGTGCGAATCGATTATTACTACTTTGTCGACGAGTATCAATTGGATTAATTTCTGCAATCAGAAACTTCTTCTTCTTCTTCTTCTTCTTCCAATCGTGAAACATTTTATCTCAATGTAGTATTCACGATCGATCAGAAATTGTCGGTTCACCCAGTTTATAAAATGATTGATTAATCCGCCGTATAATTTTTATTTATGGCAAATATAGACAGGAAACTTTGTCTCAATATAAATATAAGTAGGTAGAGAAAAAGGTTTGATTCTAATAAGAAAGTATATCGAGAGTGGAGAATGATAGAAAATTAAGATTCTTTTTCTTTCTTTCGATATTAGATATGTCTATAGAGATTAGAGTCAGGGTTGCCACGCAACCTGGAAACCTGAAAAACCTGGAAATGTCAGGGAATTTTGATCGGAATCCTGGAAAAAAAAACTTTTCCCAAAACAGTTTATCCCAAAATATTTTTTTCCCAATGCTGGATTTTCCAAAAAAAAAAATTTCCCAAAAAATTTTCCCAATGTTATATTTTTTCCAAAATGTATATTTATTGACAAATTAGTAGTAAATAATCACATTCAAACGTAATGTCCAAGTGATTTTAAATACGTAACAAGTTTGAAAAAAATAATAGTTTGAGTAAATTTTATTTTGAACAAATTTTAGTTTAGAAAAATAATAGTTTGAATAAATATAAATAGTATTTTGAACAAATTCTAATTTCAATAAATTCTATTTCGAAAAAAACAATAATTTGAGTAAATTCTATTTCACGGAGAAAACTGGAGTGTTAAATTTAGAATGTTAACAATTTCTTTAGTCATTCTAATCTTCTTCATAATATCACTTACACTTTACTATATTTTTTCCTTCGTAAAAGTTACACATATTTTATTATTAGTTTTACACTCCAGGAATTTTAAACTAACCAGTTTTTTTTTTATTGAAAACTAACCGCAAATGCAGTTAAAAAATGAACATCCACAGAAATAAATGATAAATAAATTTTGACGTTTAAAAATATGAGTTATTGTTTATTTATCATTTATTTCTGTGGATGTTATAAAATAATAATCTCTATTGAAACAAAATTTAAATTAATTAAAATGTTTAATATTTTAATTTTTTTTCTTTTCAAGAAAAATATTTTTTTTTTTTAAGAATTATTACTAAAAAGGCTAAATGAATTCTGAAACTCTTTTAATAACTGAAAAGTTAAAAATTACTTTAAAAAATCAAAAATGTTCTGCCATTTAAAATTTTTAGAAAAAATAATTGTAGTTTCAATAAAATTTTGTTTAAAAAAAATAATTTTAATAAATTGTAGTTTAAAAAAATAATCGTTTAAAACAATTGTAGTTTGAATAAATTCTAGTTCGACAAATTAATAATTTCAAATTTCGAAAAAAGACTAATTTCAATAAATTCTAGTTTGAAAAAATAATATAGTTTGAGTAAATTCTATTTCGAAAAAATAATAGTTTCAATAAATTTTTATTTAAAAAAAAATACTATTAACCTAGTTTGAAAAAATAATAGTTTAAAAAAATTGTAGTTTGAATTTTTTTTTAATAAATTCTAGTTCAAACAGATTGGTGGACAATGTTGGATTGTTATTTTTGGAAAATAAAATATTGGGAAAAATGATTTGCTTGGGAAATTTTTTTTTTGGGAAATATAATATTGGGAAAAATTTTTTTTGGGACAATTGACCCCCCACCCAATTTTAAAAGATGAGTTGCGTTTACAATTTTCATAAATAGAAAAACTTCAAAAGGTTTTAATTTGAAATTTTACAAAATTTTAATTTTTAATGAATTAATTAAATACTAAAAATCTATTATTTACAAATTCTTTATAATATTCTTTTGTAATAATTTATAATTTATCAAAATTCAATTATTTTTAATATCTACTTATTTCAATAAAATTTCATAAAAGAATTCAATTATTTAAAAAGCAATATATCATTAAAATTCGTCTCAAGAATTCAATTATCTTCAAAAAGTAATAAAATTTTTCACAGACATTCAATTATGGTCAAAAGTTTAAAAAAATTCTCGTCAAAATGTCAATTATCTTTATAAATAAATAATAAAATTATTCTTCAAAATTCAATAATTATTTTGAAAAAATTTAATAAAATTCTTGGCAAAATTTCAATTATTTTCAAAAACTTTTCTCAATTCAATCAAATTTTTTTTTACAGAGATTCAATTATATTTTTAATGCAATTTTTAATCTAATTTCTCGAAAATGGAAATTATTCTTAAAAATTTTATTAAAATTCGTCAAAAGAATTTTAATTATTTAAAAATTTGTTGATAAATTCAAAAGCAAAAAGTCAGTCACAAATTCGAAAATAGTAAACATTTTTACTAATTCAAATTTAAAGAGAAAGTATTATAGCGTGAATTTTTAGAAATAATTGAATTTTGAAAAGGTTTCAAATTATAATCTTTGAAACTTTGAATTTTTCATCCTTTTAACTGAAAATTGTGTAGATTTCATTTTTTTTAAAGTTTAATGGAATTTTTTGGAAATTAATTCAAATTTTTATTTTCCAATATATATTTAATTGAAGAATTTCCGAATAATCGGTGAAATTTCGTACAAATGGAATTGTAAACAAAAGGATTTAATAATTTTCAAAGAAATTTTTCAAAAATTCTTAAAAATGAATGAATAATTAATTATTTAAAGAAGAATTTTAGTTAAAAATTGTAGAAAATAATTGAATTGAAATGAGAATAATTTTGATGAAGTTACAGTAAGAATATTCTTATAAAATATAAAATAATGATTTTATCAGTTGGTCATCTTTCTTTATTCAATTATTATAAAACATGAAGATATCGATTGCTCAGAGTCGAAGACTCGGAGTGATCGATATTTTCATGTTTTATAACAATTTTTTGAAAATTGTTTAATTTCAAAAAGTTTTGAATTTGAATCTTTTGAAGAATTTTATACTAAAAAATGTGGTATTTTGTTGCAATATTTATAGAGGAAAAATCGAAAAAAGTCGAAAAAGTCATAATATCCGATCCGAGGCCTGACATTTTAAAAAATAGAGTTGAAAATTCTCTTATATCGATAAGAAAGAAAAAACGGTGAAAGTAAAATGTCCATTTCGAGTTAATTGAATATAGGAAACATGTTTATTCATATATGTACAGATGTCCGGTGAAAAAAGAAGACATAATTATTATAAATTAAAAATGCTTGATTTTGACATTTTCCATTATATACCGTTAAGAAGAGTCAGTTTTCAGAAAAAAGTTTTTTTTCCTCCTCTAGATAAGCTGAAAATTTGTCCATTAGACAGAATAATAATTTTGTTATTTTTATGTACAAATTTTTTCGTCTTTTTTTTTCTTTTCTTAAAAAGAAAGAAACAGTTTTGTTAATTTTCTACATCTTAGATAAGATGTCAATCGAATGAATGTAGTATGTTAATTTATTTCCGTCGAGTGGAAAATAATTTTTAATTATAAAACTATATTTGAGAAGTGATGTTTTTCGAATTCATAAGTAGCTTCTTATCTCTAACAGAGATGTGTACTTTTTTTTTAATGTCTCATTATTCTAATTTTATTGAGACTCAACTTAATTTTGGTTATTCGAGATTATTATTATTATAATTATTAAATTTTTTTTCGTGTTTTTAACAAAAATTCTTCTATAAATTCATTATTTTTAATAATTTTTGAAAACGTTCTTTGAGAATTTTCAAATTCATTTCTTTACAATTTACAATCTAGAATTTAAAAAAAGGTAAAAAATCAAATTACGGATACTTTACGGACCTTTTTAATAAATAAAAAAAGATGACTTCTACGAACTTGAAGCAAATAAAATAGAACCAAATGACAATTTATTTATATATCAAAACTCGCAAAAATCGGTTAATCTGAATTGATACTTATCATCTTTGAGTGTCTGTAATATTTAAATAGCTCATTCATTAATGAAATGCCTCTTTGAAGTGGATGGAAAATGTAATTGGTAAAATGGGTTTTTTAAAATTAAAGTTGACGTGACATTTATAGAGACAAGTAAACGTGTTTTATTCGCAATTAAACGGCTTTCACAGATTTCTAATTCATATATTTATGTAGATAGTGTATGTGTCTGACGCTATATGGTCATATTTAGTCTCTGCTTTGCATGACAAAATGAAAGTAAGAGGGTAGTTGGGTAGTTTCGTGCCCTCAATGAAGGACGTGACTTAATGAAAGGCTTGTTCGCAAATCGTGTGCGCGTTCTGGAAACTAGGCAAAACACCAATTCTAAATAACAGTACTCATCTTTTGCCTATTTATAAATAGTATACTCTTTCCATACTAAACATTTTTACATTATCTCTTCAAGCACACAATGACAGATATTGTTCTCTTCAGACAATATATACATGTATAACAAAGTCTTAATCTCAACACTTTACATACTTTAATCAAATTCTCCTAATTCCGGAAGTCGTTATAATCTTTGTTAACAAACTTTTTAGAATCTCAATATTTTCATGTTTTACACTGAAAAAAAAAATTATTTGGTTCAAATAACCGATTACTTGACTATCAATTAAATATTCAATTGAATTAAATAATATTTATTGGAGTCAATTAAATGGTTCAGTTCATATTTGCTTCAAATACTTAAATTGGTCCGTAATTTTTCATTTTTGGTTCGTAAAGTCTTCACTAATTTGAGCCCCGATATGCTCGAAAGTCGTCAAATATATAGTGATGGTACAGTATGAATTAAATTGCCTGAAAATAATGAAATATTCACCAAATATCACGTATTTGATTCAAAATTTAGAAACGAATAGAAGAATAAAAATTGTATGTCATAGGATTAGCATTAAAATGGCGAATTGAGGCTAAAAACTCACAGTACACATGAAGTGGTTGTCAATCAATTGATAATATGGTACACAGTGAAAATCCCGTACACTTATAAGTATATTTGTTTTCTCTCTAAACTTGTCATAGTTTACTGTATTTCCTTAAGGGAAAACATGCTTTTATTTTGCATACATGCGCAAAGGAATATTTAAATTTTACCCGCATGTACACTGGCGCACAGGAAAGTGCTGTCAAGAAATTAAGAAAGGAAACTTTCATGATGATGATGATGATGATGATGATGATCATGATGATGATGATGAGAGAGTCTCCTCCAAGAGATCAATGAGCGCATTGTAACTCTTATAACCTCGAGACGAATATGATTTTTATAATCTTTTCCATCATCCGTCTCACAGTGAATCGAGGATTCGAGCGCAAATCATAATAGTAGTTAGTCTCTCATCAGGGATATGTGTATAACTATAAGCTTTTAGAAGGGAACACACGTGCCCAACGTTCGTTAAAACGCAATCGCTATAGAGAAGTCTCGAGGTTTTCACATGCAATTTCTCTACAATTTTTTTCTTTCCTTTTTTCCCCTGGAACTTTTTTTTTTTTTTTTTTTTTTTTTTTGTGTTTGTACCGAGAATATAACCGAGACCTTTGCCGCCAACGTTAGAAAGCAACACGGTCGCGATTAAGACGTGTGTAACCATCTGCCAGAGTCATGCAATATTACCATCAACCACAAGAATCTTTTTAATAGTCGGATAAATGCAACTGAAGCGATATTTATTTGCAGATCTACAAAAACTTTTATCCCTTAGATTATAGATCCCTCAATCATTGATGCATTGATTATGAATCTATAATCTATTTATCTATGATCTGTGGATCCATAATCTATCAAATCTGTATGATCTGTGTATTCATATATGATCAGTGGATCCATAATTCATGGATCTATGATCTGTGGATCCATAATCTATGGATCTATGATTTGTAGATTTATGATGCACAGATCTTTAAACTTTAAAATGTGGATTTTGATCCTGATGCATAATGTATTGAATATTATAATTCAGATATTTTCTGATAAATTGTAGAAAAATTAGAGGAAATTAGAGCATTTTTGTATTGATTATATGACGTGTTTTAATTGAGAAGACGTTTGAATATTTCTTTTTGCTGACGAGGTATTTTATCTTGATGCTTAATTATAAATGCATCTATCAACATTAACTAATCTGTTTTATGATACCTTTTCCCCTATAGCGAATGCAATATGTAATTTTCATTGCGAGCGAAATAAGACTGTCAGCAATAATAATAAGAAGCGGATGAAGTTAATTGAAAAATTTCAATTCGTATATATTTCTATATTTAAAACTTTTTATTTTTAATATGACAACAACAAAAAAAGAGTTATAATTGACAAAGAGAATTTATGAATTTCTGTTGTTTTTTTGTTTTCTTTTGCAAGGACAGGGTTGCCACGCAACCTGGAAACCTGGAAAACCTGGAAATCTCAGGGAATTTTGATCGGAATTCTGGAAAATTATTGTGCTTATTCTTGAAATCTAATTTTACTTAAATATTTCAAAATTAATTCAATTTTAATAGAGTTGCGTTTACAATTTTCATAAATAGAAAAACTTCAAAAGGTTTTAATTTGAAATTTTAGAAAAATTCAATTTTCAATGAATTAATTAAATACTAACAATTTCACAGGAATTCTATTATTTACAAATTTTTTTATAAATTTCTTCGCAATAATTCAATTATTTTCATGAAGAATAATATTTTTTACCAAAAATTCAATTATTTTCAATTATTTTCATAAATAATAAAAATCATCGCAGAATTTCAATTATTTTGAATACAATTTTAATGGAATTTCTCGAAAAATGTCATTATTCTTAAAAATTTTATTATAATTCATCAAAAAGAAAAATTCAATTATTTTAAAAAGCCTTCCTATAATTTATGTATTATTTTCAAAAATTTTAATCAAATTCTTTTTAACAATTCAATTTTTTTTCAAAATAATTTTAATAAAATTCTTCGTAGAATTAAATTAATTTCAATAATTTATCAAAATTCAATTATTTTAAATATCTACGTATTTCAATAAAATTTCATAAAAGAATTCAATTATTTAAAAAGCAATATATCATTAAAATTCGTCTCAAGAATTCAATTATTTTCAAAAGTAATAAAATTCTTCACAAAAATTCAATTATGCGGTCAAAATTTTTAAAAAAATTCTCGCCAAAATTTCAATTATCTTTATAAATAATAAAATTATTCTTCAAAATTCAATAATTATTTTGAAAAAATTTAATAAAATTCTTGGCAAAATTTCAATTATTTTCAAAAACTTTTCTCAATTCAATCAAATTTTTTTTTACAGAGATTCAATGATATTTTTAATGTAATTTTAATCTAATTTCTCGAAAATGGAAATTATTCTTAAAAATTTTATTAAAATTCGTCAAAAGAATTTTAATTATTTAAAAATTTGTTGATAAATTCAAAAGCAAAAAGTCAGTCACTAATTCGAAAATAGTAAACATTTTTACTAGTTCAAATTTAAAGAGAAAGTATTATAGCGTGAATTTTTAGAAATAATTGAATTTTGAAAAGGTTTCAAATTATAATCTTTCAAAGTTTGAATTTTTCATACTTTTAACTGAAAATTGTGTAGATTTAATTTTTTTTAAAGTTTAATGCAACTTTTTTGAAATTATTTCAAGTTTTTATTTTCTAATATATATTTAATTGAAGAATTTCCGAATAATCGATGAAATTTCGTAAAATTGAATTGTAAAGAAAAGAACTTGAAAATTTTTAAAGAAATTTTTAAAAAATTACACTGAAAAAAAAATTTAATTGATTCAAATATTTATTTAATTGATTATTATCAATTAAATATTTACTTGAATCAAATAATATTTATTGAAGTTAATTAAATGGTATTTGAACCAATAAGTAGTATTTAGTATTTGAATCAAAAACCATTTAATTGACTCCAATAAATATTATTTGATTCAATTAAATATTTGATGGATAATAGTCAATTAATCGGTTAATTGAATCAATTAAATTTTTTCTTCAGTGTATTAAAAATGAATGAATAATTAATTTAAAGAAGAATTTTAGTTAAAAATTGTAGAAAATAATTGAATTGAAATGAGAATAATTTTGATGAAGTTACAGTAAGAATATTCTTATAAAATATAAATTAATGATTTTATCAGTCGGTCATCTTTCTTCATGTTTTATAACAATTTTTTGAAAATTGTTTAATTTGAATTTGAATCTTTTGAAGAATTTTAGTTCTTATGGAAAAATAATAATGATTTAATATTTATTCAAAAAAAAGTAGTGGAACATTTTTCAGAGTAATAATTTTGAAACTGATTGAGAATATTCTTTAGAGTCAAGAAGTAAGAATTTTGTCTGGAATTTAATTTCGTCAGGGAGAAAGAAAATTAAATGTTTGTTGTCAACAAATGTAGTTTTAAAAACCTGGAAAACCTGGAAAAGTCAGGGAAGTTGAAATGAGCAAAAGCGTGGCAACCCTGAAGGATAATAATTGTCTATTATTTTCTTTATATTCTATATACTGTATGTATATGAAATTCTCATTTGATTAAATTTATTGTAAATTAATTGATGTTTATAATGTAAATTTTTTTATTTATGACAAAAAGCTACTTTTGTGAATTGAATAATAAGAGAGTTCGTTTTAATTTTTTACATTTAAAGTTTAATAGTTATAACAAATGCTGAGAAAAGTTGTGATATGTTGTATATATATAGTTGCATGCTTGTAATTGAGAAAACATGAGAGACATCATATTAAACCAAAGACAATTTGCGTGAGTGTATAATACATGTAATGAGATATCTCTCACGTATCTTTTCTCATTACCAACAATTCCACATTGCAATATGCGGCAGAGCAAACAAATAATCACTTTGGTGTAACTATAAACACAAGTGAAAACGATATAGGTATGGACTTTTAAAAGACAAAGTCGTTTCATTGGCAAAAATTTTATTTTATAAGCTGATAGTACTTTCTTGGGTCAAGAAAGCACTTACTTTCCATCTGGAAACAGTTTTTCGATTAATTATTCAGATAAACTGTAGATCATTGATCTATGTACGTAGATCATTGGTTCGTAGATCTTTGTAGCATATGCAATTGGTCCATAGATCATTGGTTCGTAGATTATTGTACCAAATACAATTGATCCATATAGATCGTTATTCTGCCTATGTTAATTCATAGATCATTGATTTATAGATCATTCTTCTGTAAATAATTGATCCATAGATCGTAAATTATTTATCCCTAGATCATTGATCCGTACATCATTAATTTGCAAATTAGAGTAAATAATAAATAAATAAATAAAATGAATAAAATGGAGAATATTTTGAATATACTTTCGTTTTAATGGTAAACTTTCCCTTGAATTTTTACCATTGATAAGTATTAGGGTTTTTTTCTCTTTGCAGTTTAAATAGAATATAATACATACTTATTGAATGTTATTATGGAAATGTTTGAAAGTCAATTACAAGTTATAGAATGTGATGTTAATGGTATATTGCTGACATGTTTGCAGTGTATGTAAAGAGGAATATAACATTTGATGAGTAGTAATAGTGATGAACGACACGCCAAAAGAAATTGTGCCAAGTGCAGTTGCGTTCTCTGTCTCTATTATTTTCTAACGACTTTCACTAAATGGAAGGGAATTTTTTAATTGTCAGCGGGGGCGTTATTCGAGATTAGAAATTCAATGAAGTGATTCTCATTCTTGAACATGACAACTTTCTTATGGCCATTTGTGAGTGGGAAAAAATTGGTTTTTGTATAAAAACAATTATCGATTTAATTAAAGCAGGTTTGTTTTTGAAAGATGTCATTAGGAGAAAAAGGAGGAAATATTACGTCTTTTTTTGTAATTATGTTTCAATTCTCTTGTATAAGATCTCTTGTATTGTTTTAGATTAGATTATTGTAAAAGTGCATTATTTTTCAATTTTGAATTTCATTAAAAATAGGGGAAAATATATTGACGCCATTATTGGGCCAGTTTGGAGCCAGTATTGACAGAATACTGTCAAAACTATTTGTTAATTGAATAATTAATTACCTCAAATTGGTAAAATCTTGGGTCAACACTGGCTCACTGTCTATATAAATTAACCAGTATTTTGCCAGTTTTGAACCAGTACTAAGCAATCATTTAAAAATTATCAAATAATTTCTGTTGTCCTGGTTCAAAACTGACTCCATTAAAATTGACGTAAAAATGATAATTTTTGAAATTTCAGAGTAGCAAACAATTTTCTTATTAATTTTTCAATTATAAACTTTATAGAATTTATAAAATATAAAATGCAGAAATATTCAATTTTTATTTATAAAAAAAGATATCTAAAATTTAAAAATAGAATATAAATCCTCGAAGTACCGTTCGATAGCTCGATTTAAAACTACTGCCAGCAAGACCATCGTTGTGCCCTCTGTTGATTTAACCATATACTTTCAAGCGCATTACCGACACAGTAAAAGTAATTTAAACAAAAAATTCTCAACTTAAAATTTAACATTATTTTTTACTCTTCTCATTACCTTATTTCTATCAATTTTTATTTAATATTGTTTAGAATTTTTTTTATATTTTGTATTCTCTTAGTACTATTTTTATTTATTTACTTTAGTATTTTTTCATTTTCTTTTTAGTATTCTATTTTAAAATTTTATGGTTTCTTTTGCCTTTGTTCCAAGGTTTTGAAAAAGATTTATTCAAGATTTATTATTAAATAAATTAATTAATTTATTAATTACAAAATAAATTATTTCATTTATTAAATTAATTCGATTTATATTTTAAATTCTGACATTGATTCCATTCTGTTTATTAAATTTATGTAATTCCATTCAATTGTTTTCTCCCTAAATTATTTTTTCTTTTTTTTATGTATTGGATTATGAAAAATTACTTTAAAATCAAAAATATGCTTTAAATTAAGTTGATCTCTTATAATAATATTCAAGGAAACAATAGAAAACAATATTTTCTTTCATGAATTCAATTATATTTCTTTTAATTCTATTAAAGATAAATTATTTATTAAAACAAAAAAAATTTTCTAAAATAATTAATGTAATTTTTATTTATTGTAATAAAAATGTTTTCTTTTCTGAAATGCCAACTTTTTTTTATTTCTGAATTCAGTCACATATAATAAATTATTGAAAATATATTTAAATTGATTGAAATAATAGAATATTTCGTTTACTTGCATACATTAAGAATTTTTTGGATAATAAAATTATTGAACACTATACATGTATATAATGGATAGTCAAATAACCGAATGTAATACGAATAACTGATAACAAGTTATATTTACGATGCTGTTTTTAACACTTCATTTACTAATCATTAAAATTAATTAATAAAATAAAATAATATTATTTATTTTAACTGTTTGATAAACAATAGTCGCTAAAGGAAATTATCTATACACTGCCTATACAATTATAACGACAATTTGTATCTACATTATTTGAAAATAATAGTATTGTAAATTTACTATACAATTCAAAAACATGAACACATAATTTATTATTCATTATTTGTACAAATTATTTTTCACCAAATTATCAAAAAAAAAAAATAAATAAATAAATAAAATTGGATAAAATTAAATTTTAAAATCAATTGATAAATTATACTTTTAAATATTAAAAGTCTTATTATTAAAAAAGGGTAATTGTGACAAAAATATATATAATTTAATTTTAAGAAAATAATTTCCATGAATTCATAGCATTTAGAAATTGTATACTAATTTTACAATAAATTTTTTTACAGTGCAAACAGAATAACAATGCGACAAATCATTCAACATTAATTCCCTCCCCTCCCCCTCCCTTCCCTGCCAAATTTAAAGCTTTTGTGTCACACTGCTACAATTACAAGTAACACAGCAAATATAATGCTTAAAATACTATTAACAAGGAGGAGATATCAAAAGTAAAATCTCTAACAAATTTCTATTATGTTTTTTTTTTGTTTCTTTAAATATATACTTTAACTAATTTATTAGATAAAAATAAAGTTACTTTGCATTTTCGATTAAAAAAAAACAACTTTTCCAAAAGTCTATTTTTATCGACAATTAATTTTCACACGCATAAAGACTACATTTGTAAAAGGAAAATAATTCTTTAATCTCGGCTTTTTTTTAAAAATAAATTATTACCGACTGTCAATACAGACGAGAGAATGCCCTGACTTGGTAACTACTCTTTAATTGTCGATTATTATCGATTTTGCCCCTTTTTTTTCTCTACAAACTTCACAAGGGTTCTCGAAATATTATTGAAAAGTTGATAATCGAAAAAGCAAATTTTCCGTAACGTTTTTTTCTACCTCATCCTTGCATATTATACATTTACTCATTTCACACAAACTTACACCCATCAACAATACTTGAAAAAAAAAGTAAAAAAAAAAGTACCAATCACTTTGAAATCTCACTTGCTTTGAGCAAAGTCCCAAAAAGAAACGTAAATTGGTTGTTATACTCAAGAAAAAAAAAATTTCTCATGAATCGTTTTTGATTCCTGATTTTTGTCGATATTTTTTTTTTTGGTGGAAACATGAATAAAATTATTTTCATTCGAGAATTTCATTCTCAGAAATATTTCATTTTTGATCCACTTTTTGTTTGTATACTTGTCACGATTTAAATCTAGTTTAGATTGTTTTTTTGTTTGTTTTCATTCTTTAGTGATGCGTTGGTACACAGTACGCACTGTAGGTCTTAATGTCCATTCCAGCGTATGATCTCGCCGATATCGATCCTGGATCCGTGTGTTTCTTCGGACACCTGAAACCTTTATGACATTGACACAATGGCGACACTGAGACATCTTCGACGGCAACTTCGTTCTTGTTCCTCTTGCGAACAGTGAAAAGTTTGCATGGCTCCTTCTTGGCGCACTTCATTTTCTGTAAAGATGGAGAAAAAGGGACAAATTAGCTTTTAAGTGTCGTTTGTAATTGCTTTTAAAGTTTTTGATAAAGTAGGAGAGAAGAATGTTTGTTCTTTGGTCTATTAGGTCGATAAAACAAGAATGAATGTATCAAAATTTTTGGTTTAATTCAGTTCTTTTCATCTGTTGAGTTTCCTATCTATGTTGTGTCGATAAAGCAGAAATGAATTTGTGAAAAATAGTGATCTTACACTAGCGATGCTTACACTTTGCGGCGAACACCCAAAGTAGTAGACGGGAACATAAACTCCTTTGGGTGTCAAGTGTGCTTCTCGTTTTAGTAGATAAGGAACTCCACCTGGACGACATCTGCAATGGACTCGCTGTACTGTCGAATTCATTGGACCTCCGAATGGTTGCAACGACCACGTTACGTCTCTGTAAAGAAAAAAAAGAAAAAAGGTCTTTATTAAGAATGAATATCACCATCCTCCCTAAGATTCTAAGTAAATTTAACCATTTCGACTTTACGTGGATATCAAAAGGGAGACTCACTTGAAGTAACGGCAGAACGGAATACGTTTAACGGCTTCACAAAGTTTGTACTGTCTCGTTCTGTCGGCAAGTGTGTGACCGTCATTGGCATTGGCAGTGCTGGGACATGATCGTCCACCGGGACAACGACACTGTCTCTCGACCCAAGGAGCGCCGTACAGGTCCACTTTACTGCAAATCTCATTTTTCGACGAACACTCCGGCAGGTCGTCTTCGCCAACCTAGAAAACAAACAAAAATATAAATTAATAATTGCTTAGAGTCCGTGACAAAATCATATAGCCCCAAGCAACCTGTAAGCTTGCTGAAATCTCTAAACAAACTTGAGTTGCAAGTTTACTGCATACTTATACGCAGGTTATAGGAATAGTTCTTTCTTTTCAAGTATATTTACAGAAATAGTGCCTACAATATTATTATTTATCACCTCCATGCAAAAGCAATAAATATATTCTGCGAATGTAAATCGAGGATATAAATTATATTGAGAAGTTGCTATAAAGGACATTTAATGCTGACATTGGCAGGACGTTTATGACTCGCGAAGAAGGGCTCCCAACTACATTTTCAAGTGAATATACGCTCTGTTGAATACATTTTAGAACATAATTATAATTTAACGTCGAAATTCGTTTTGCGGAATGGCATTAACTCGTAATTTAAGTCAATCGCGGACCACCCCGCACATCTCCACAATTCATTGCATTTAAGAACATTTTAAACTTTGCTATTTAGCCTAAAATTTAGCCCTATTTAGCCCTTTCCTCCAATTGATAACTGCTATTAAAAAATTCAAAATGGCGGATTCAATATGGCGGAAGAAAGAAAGAAACCTTAAAATAATTTCTACTTAGGGTTTTTTCGGAGTCACTGATTGCGATTTCGACATCAGTTTTTAAAAAATCAAAATATCGGATTAATACTTGAAAAAAATTGTGCTGAGGGATAAAAATTTCTTTTTCACAGTTTTTAATTCTTGGACTCAAAGTGTAAATATAGATTTAAAATCAGCCAATTATGCAATCTCCTTCATTGCGCCTTAAAACCGGCTTCATTTATACTCAAACGTTAGAGTGAATGTCGTTTTGCTAGGTGCTATTTACACATAATAATTTTATTATTCAACAATCATTATATAAAAAAAACTCAATAAACATTTATATATTAATTACAATAGCTAATTAAAAAATGTTACACAAATATTTAAATGTTGTGATTTGTAAATAAATCTAATCACAATAATTAATTGGAAAAATGTTACAATTACAAACGTTTAAGTATATTTATAGAAATTTAATTAATTTTTAATTAATTTATAATGATTTTAAATTAATTTAAAATGTTTCGAATTGCAATTCCTAGGACTATATATTTTGAAAGCAACAAAAAGCAACATTTCTTTGCAAGTGATGCTGCAAAATATTCAAGTTAAGCGGATATTATTCTACTTACACAGTCGCATCATTTTTGAAATACATACAACACACGTGTGCAAACAAACGAAATTCTATTCGGCTACTGGTATTACGAAGTGAAGTCCCATAGGTATTGTATGTCCCAAACTCAGGTAGACATCAACTTTTTCTCTCTTTTTCTTTTTTTAAAAAAATCATGTTACGCCTACGTTCTTATATATATACACTTCCTTAATCATTTCCATTAGCACCAGGTGCTTTCTTTTCACACATTTTTCCAAAAAGCCCTCCTTCTCCTCCTCATCCCTATTTCCACTTTAAATGATCAATTGGAGAGGGGGTGGAGAATTTTTTTTATTGCACAACAATATCTTTTCTTTTTCGAAAACTCGATCTCAAAATTTATACACTTTTTTTCAGAATAAATGAATTATTTTAAATTTTACCTCATTTAAATTTCTACCTTGTGCCATTTTTAAAATAATGTCCTTGTATTATTTTTAAAATAATGAACCTACCTTGTTTTAAAAATGATATTTTTTTCAAAATAGCAACCCTACATTATTCTAAAAATTTAAACCTTATGTTATTTCGAAAATAATGTAGGCTCATTATTTTTAAAACAAGGCAGGATCATTATTTTGAAAATAATGACCCTACATTATTTTCAAAATTATTTAAAAATTTAAACTTACGTTACTTTAAAAATAATGATCCTACCTTGTTTGAAAAATAATGACCCTACATTTTAGTTAGAACATTGTCCTCCCATTATTTAAAAAAAAATCTGCTGATTTAAAAGACTCAAAATGGCGGGGAAATTTTTAAAAAGAAACGATAAACTATCAAAATTGTTAGCCAGGGGTTTTCAGAGTCACTGAACTCGAATTTAGAGGCAGTTTTTCAAAATTTCGAATAGACGAGTTATTCAGAAGAAAAAACCCTAACAAGTCCTTATAAAATGTCGAGATACGTTACATCAGAAAACTTTTTTTTTTTTCTTCAAGTTGTATTGTCCTAGAATTTTTGTGTATAATATATTATTTAGCGTTGAATGCACACATACACACACATATATGTTTTGAACTTGGGATGAACATGTGCGCATAAATCTTTGTCCTTGAGTGCCTTCGGACAAGATTGTAGGTACATAACATTCTGTGTCTATTGACCTTTAACGTCTTTTTCAATGGAAAGCAACTCATGGCAATTGAAATGCTTTTCAAAAGTCATCTTTACAGCTTCAAAAAAGAAAAGAAATAAAAAACAGGTCGTGTGTGTATGTTGATTGATCTATCGCTCTCTCTAAGAAATAAATGTAAATGTATTCCACGGTAAAGTTTACAGGAAGTTGGGACCAAGTCGCAGAAGATTCAATTCTCGATAAAGGAAAAAATAAACATTTTTTTTTTTATTCTTTTTCATTGTTCCGTGAAAAACTCGAAAGTCGATCATATCATAAGAGAAGCCCTCCGCTCTCCTTCATCGCAAAAATAATGTAATCAGAGAAGAATTTTTCGAAAATCTCATATATTGGAAATTTAATATTGTGTTTATTATATAGAAAAAAGCCTGTTTCTTAACTGCATTTCAATTTCAAATTCGTAGTTATAACGAAATCGTATTTCATTTGCATGCAAATGACAAGTTATGAATGAAGATTAGCAAATAGAATGAAAATTTAATTAAAATACAACTTTTCAAGTGCGTGTAGTTGTGTGTGTGTGTGTGTGGGTAAATATAAAAAGATTGTTTCAACTTGAGAAACGCTGTTGTCCAGTGGTTCTCAAGTGGTTCAAGTAAAGTTCAATATGGAGGCGTCGCGTACAATCACCCATCTTGCAGCAGGTGAATGGATTCCGTGTCCAAGGATAAATGACCGACGAGTAAGTACTACGTTGCTTTTAGCAGCACGTGGGATCCGTAAAACCTCGCAGGTCAATAAAAACAATTTTATAGTCGCTATCGACCAATTTTATCATCGAGATTTAATGGATTGCCATTCCGACACCTTCAGTTTCTGTATTATATACATGTAATATTAATACTCTTGTACTCGGAACAAAATTTATTTCAAATAAATTAATTCTAGTTTCAACAACCAAATGTATTGCTTATTGCTCTACTCGGAATTTCGTTTTAGGACTCATCAGAAAGACATTAAATTGAGGTAACCAAACTTTGGTTCAAATGAACAATCTTTAAATGAATCTTTAAATAAATCTTTATTGCTACAAGAGTTACTATTTTTAATAAACAATGTAAGGCTATACTTATGTGAAAATTTCACAAATAGTCAAAAATGGAAAAGTAAAAATAATAAACGTACTGAAAATAATTTTACTGAATTTCCAATACTATTTTCAACTCTATTTGAAAGTATAACTAATGTTCTATACACCCTCTATAACAATAAAAATCTATTGTGCCTTTCGAAAAAAAATTTTTTTTGCGAAATACTTTTCCTACTATACCTTCCTTCCTTCCATCCATCCTACAACCATAATATATAACAAAAGTAGTAAAATTTTGTGAACTGAATAGGAGAGAAAACGCCGGAACCGGAAGAAGCCGGAAGTAAATAATACGGTTTTAGAAATTATACAGTCGTTAAGCTGACCCCCTCCCCCCACTTCCCTATCTATTTAAACTAAATGATCCGAGTGGGACGAGTTTTTGAAAAATGGAAAATTTTTCCATTGAGTAAAAAGGGGATTTTCCCCGGATGTCAAAGTAAAAGAGAAAGAGAGACGGAGAAAGAGAGAGAGAGAGACCCCATATAGAAGCGAATTAGTCCCGGCCGGTAGTGAAATAATGGCTGAATAGGCTTCTTTAAGAAATAGCGGAAGTCGTCCGGTGAATGAGCCGGAAGTCCCCACTTCGCTGTTTTATGACAATAGCTTATATATGGTACCACACCACGTGGTTCTTCTAACCTACGAATCAAAACATCCTTTTTTTCAAACACAAACGTTGAATCTTAAACCCAAATACAATAAATATATATATATGTATTTACTTGTGAACCCAGCTTTAACTCTAGTGCGGAAGTCTTGCTATTGCATTGCGGGAAATCTCACAGATTTTACGAGAAATAATAAATAAACTTTACCTGTTGAAAAAATAAACATCCGCTTACTGTATATCCACAAAGAATTGTAGAAATTGTGAAAAATACTTGCTTTCATCTTTTTTGAAAGAGAAATACGAAATTTATTGAAACATTTGATTTGGAATTTCGAACAACGAATGCATTTGTCATCAATTATTCAAAATTCATGATGGTCAAATATGGCTTAAATTTAACCTTAAAAATAGGTCAAAACTTGGGTTATCCAAGGTTTAACAATGGTTAACTACGATTAAATATGGGTTTAAGAAACCTAAATGTAGGTTAGCTAAGGTTGATGATAAGTCAAACATGGGTTAAAGATCTATCATCAACTTCAGTGATTGTAACTAAGGTTGAAGTTAGGTCAAACATAGGTAAAAGTATAAAGTTGATAGGTCAAATATGAGTTAACCATGGTTGAAGATTGGTCAAAGATAAGTTAACTAATATCAAAGACAGGTCAAAGATAAGATAGGTTAACTAAGGCTGAAGAGACGTTAAATATAAGTTAAATTAAAGTTGATGATAGGTCAAATATATGGGTTAACTAAAGTTGAGAATAGGTTAAGATTAAACATTAATTAAAAAAATTTAATGATATGTCAAATATTCGATTAATAGTCAAATAGTATTTAATACTAGATTTATTTAATATTAATGGCATTTAATGTTTAATTACTTAATGCGTAAAGTAATAAAATGTTCATAAAGGATTCAAAAGACAATGACGAAGGGACTACTTCCGATAGGAAAATTAAGATGCAAGTTATTAACAGTGTCAGAGGAAGATGAATCTTGAACTAAATGTATAATAACAGCCTTTTATATGAAGACTCAATCTCTCCTCCTCCTCCTCCAGATGAGAACAATTAGTTTTAAATCTTTTTGCCCGTCGTTGACTGATGCTTATGCTTTAAAGGGTAATCGTTTTGATGATTGGTGCAATGGAGAGTGCAAAAGGAAATGCAAAGCTCTCTAATCTGTCCCTCGGTCATTTTTATTCAAGGGATGGTATCATGCTGTTAATACCAAGAGAGAAAGAGAGAGAGAAAGAGAGAGTCGTCTCAATGTGCCCCGCGTAGCGACCATTCCCTCCGCACAGAGCGAGTATTCAGAATTTTCATGAATGGAAGCACGTGGCTGGCACGTTCAAACGTAAACGTATAGTCGTAAACCTTCTGAGAATTTCATTCTCGAGATTATTTTGATGATTTTATCTTTCCTTGAAATTCTTGTCAAAATTTAAATATTTCCTTTATGGTAATTCGATAATAAATTAACGAACTGAACAATAATTTATTCCTTAATTTATTTTCTCATTTCAATATTTACTAAAATTGAACTAATTTTTATGTCTATTTCTTCTCGAAGTAGAATATTTTTGATTTAGATTTTTTTCTTAAATATCGGAGATGGAAATACTTTTTTTTTTATGTATATGCGTGAATTGAATGGGCGAAGATGTGTTTTGCAAGTCTTGTGATTGGGCGGATTCGCATCAAGACCCTCCACGCAAAAGACAGACTGTCTCGTAACAACTCCATTCAGAGGTTGTCAATCCAAACTAATGAAGCAATCACGTACGTCCTGTGTGCCTCGCACTGTTAAGTCAAAACTCATATACTGAAACCCTTATTCACCGCACTATATCCTGGTCGCTTCTTAATTTACCAGAAGAATTGCGAGAAGAATAGATTCAGAAAAATTCCCAATAAAAGTTGAATAATGAATAAAAATAAAATAATTGTGAATAAAAACCGAGAGAATTTATCAAGAATAATTTTTCATTGATATAGTACAAGAAACAAAACATTGTCACTTAATACAACTATATGTATGATGCTACAAGTACAAGTAACAAATATTATCCCTTGGAACTATATATAGAGCTACAAATACAAGTGTTAAACATTTCCACTTAGTATAACTATCAACTATAGTTGATGCTGTAAATAATGCTACAAATAATGATGATGGTATAAATGCAAGAAACAAATATTGTTTTATATACAGTACAACTGAATGATATACTATAAATGCCGCTGCAAATGTTATAAAAAAATGTTGCAAAAATTAAAGTCGAATAAAATTAAAAATTGCCATTCCTATGTGCACAAGTATATTCAATCTTTTTGAAACTATATGAACTTTAAAACATATGTTCAAGTTGTCCCAGTTGCTTATTAATTTTTTTTTCTTCTTTCCTCCGTAGTCACGTAGTTGGTATTTACACGTATATTATAAAAGAAGGTAACTCGCAACTTGTTCTATGTGTACATACAGTCGTGGAAGAACCGCTTGAGGAAATGGTCTTCCGCCGTTCTACCACTAAGCATTCCACTTTTTTTTTTTTTTGCGACGCTCGTCTCCTTTCCTCTATTGGGGACTTTTTGTTTCTTCGTTATTTCTCTCGATTCTCGAAAGGAGATGGATATATATTCTCTGGATTCTTAAAGGGAGATGGATATATATTTCTCTCGATTCTTGAAAGAAGATGGATATATGTATTTCTCTCGATCCTCGAAAGAAGATAGATGTATATTTCTTTCGATTATCGAAGGAGAGAAAGAGATAAAAAAGAGAAAAAAAGATAAAAATGAAAAAAGACAGAGAGAGAGAGAGAGAGAGGGCACAGTCATTTTAACGAGACTAATCGGTTCCTTTCCGATCGCTTATTTCCCGTCTCCTTTCCACCTCTTTCTCTCAAACTTGTTTCTTTTTTTTCTGTTTTTTTTAGAAAGGTCGTTTCAAAACCAGTAGCAATCCTCCGTCTTCCCCTAAAACAAGAAGCTTGGAGAGGTAATTTGGTAGACGGGTCGAGAGATCAGAATTTCATCCTCTAAAGAAGTAGAAAAAAAATGACTTCCTGATTTTAAACGTATTTATACCAATTTTTGTTTTGTTCCCTTTCGATGTTTTTTTTGGATAAAAAAATCGATTGCTTATTTTTAATCCAAGCATACTATTTTGCATATACATATTCAAATGGATACAGCTAATAATTATGTTTGTGAATGCAACACGATGAATGGGCGCGGCAAAATTTTGCAATTCTGTTACAGTTTGTTCCCTTTCCTTTTTTTCTGTATAAAATATATTTCTCCAATACTTATATTATACTTAAAAAAAAAGGTGGCAAACTTTTATTTCTCAAATAAGTATATAATGTGCGGGGAATAAATAAAGTAATATTGGCGCTTCCTTAATTTATTTTCCACCGTGTTACGCGCCACGCGCTGACCTAGATTCGCTACGTGAATGACTTTTACGAATGCGAGTGTGAATGAATGACTTGAGTGAATGGAGAAACGAAAAAGGAACTAACAAAACGAACGGACATATGTGGCATCATGAGGACGAAAGTATGAATGTATATATCAAGTATGAATGAATGAATGAGAAGAATGAATTGTGCCGCGTCAAGAGGAATAGGTATGGCGAGGGGAGGGAAGGGAAATAGAAACGAGTCAACTCTCAAATGACTGTTAAGAAAAGAATTCAATTCCTAAACTTGAAGGAAAAAATTCTACCGAGGATAATCATTTCTTGTCATTGTTTTCCTTTCTTGTCATTTGTTGTTCAAAATTCTTCAAAATGGGGTTTTCTTCTTCTTCTTCTTTTACTTCTAGTTTCTACTTCTATTTTCACTTCTTCTTCCTCTCTTTTAACATAATTCTCTTGATGAAGATGAAACAAAACTTTAAGAAGAAGAAGAAGAAGTAAGATAATAATTTATGTTAAAGATGAAAAAGCGCAAAAGTAGAAGAAGAAGAAGAAGAAGAAAAAGAATGTAAAGAAGAAAGAGCAGCAGCAGGAGCAACAGCACCAATAATAATAAAAAAAAAGCTAGAGAATGGAACGGGGAAATTATACTACAAGAACTTGTTACTTGCTAAAAGGGAGGATGCTGCTTCTGTGATGGAATGGAAACGGTGGCAGTAAACTAAAATGGAATAATAGGGTACCGGAAGGACCCAACGAAACCATCCGGAAGTTCTCACGCGTCTCTCGCTTCTCCCACGACCGCAAACGAACATGACACCTGGCACTCGGCGTGCACCCTGCAGATGACCGAGAGTTGAGAAGAGATTGCTTACATCTAACGTTCTCAACTTTAAAAACCACCCCCTCGACACCTTCCTTTTTACCCAGCAATCTTCTCACGCCCCCAATATTGTCTACGGACCGGTGCGCGCACACCAGAAGCTACACATGCACCGAAACATAAAGTCTGCCTACCGTGGCCGGTGCTCTTTTATTATAAACCTGTCAGGTCAAATTTTTCAATATCTTTATGTGAATCTAATCGATTATAACTGTTAATCTTCATCACACTTCTCTTACTCTGCGACATTTTTTCTTAATTCTTTTTCAACCATTTCACGCATAGTTTTTCGAAGGATATCAAATTGAGACAAAAAACGTATTACTAAAATTTGTTTTCGATAAGGTCAAATTTGAATCCGAATCACCGTATCATTAAGAATTATTGCGAGTAAAGCACAAAATGAATTTTTAAAATCAACTCAGCAAAACACTTGACATATATTAACCGCATATCATCAAAGCAAAAAGATTCCTCGTTCACAATCAATCATTTTGTTGAGCTTCCCTGAACTGAAAACGAGAGACGCAGTTATTTTCAAACAAGATAATTATCATTGCGACAGGAAAAGAAAAAGATCGAGGAGACACATCACATCACATCACATTAGTAAATATCATAAAACAAAAGCGAGCAAAAGAGATGCCAAAAACTCATTCTGTTCTTATTCGCATCATCAGCACTCAACAAAAATCTCATCGTCTCGAACCAAGAGGCATTATAATAAATTTTTATTACTGTTGAGTTGTGCGCGTGCGACGATATATATATATATATATATATATATATATATATATATATATATATATATATATATATATATATATATATATATATATATATATATCTATACATGTAGTGAATTGCCGCCTCTCTTGAACGGCAGGATGTCAAATTGGCGTAAAAACAGTTTTCCGGTGCAATGCTTATAAGACGATGACATTCTTCGAAAGGCGCGTAAAAATAAAAGAAAGAAAGAAAGAAGAATCTGGAACTCGATCGACGACTCGTTATGAATGGAGAGTCTCCAACTTGCCGCACTTATACAATATATATGTATATATATATATAAGCAACAGGTTATTCGAACGTCAAGTGGGCGCCACTTTTGCCCTCAAGCTATGTTTTTACTCTCTTGCGCTATATAGTCCGGTAAGTGCATAGATTTTAACCGTCTTCTTCATTAAATTCCCTCCCCCCTAAAAAAAAGAAAAATAAACACAAAAAACTTTCCATTGTACCATAAATATGTATCCGTTATACTGAATAAATAATAACACACTTTTAGCTACTTTATCACTTCTTAGCACAAAAAACATTAAATATTTTCGATTTATAAGATATATGTAACATTTTTAAGTTTACATCAGTTTTTCTAAGGATGTCAAATATTACTATTATTGTTTTGTTATTATCATTGTTGATATTGTTATTGTAATTGTTATTATACAGTTTCATGAAAAATAAGAAAAACCAGAAAATTTCTCTGTGGAATTTAAAAACAAAAAAAAATAAGAATTATTGTCATCTGGTAACGTAGTGATTATCATTTATCCTCGTGGAATTACATCAAGTGTGACATGCCTGCATTATTATTCAGTGATTAACAACTAATCTACGGATCGTAACTTTATAATTGCGAAAACATTTAATGCTTTCTTATTACCACATGCATTCGGTATGTGTGCAATGAGGATAGCTGACTCTGTAAATTATGGGTATTGTATTAACGATGAGAAAGTAAAAAGGTTTGAAAATTGACAATGTAAGAAATAGAAAAACAGGTGTTTTTCAATTATATTGACAGAAATCATCTTTGTTTATATTGTTAATTAAAAAGTATGCTACTTATTTTCTATATGCTTTAGTTTAATAAACATTGTTCACGGTGAAATTAAACATTGACTGAGCAACTGACAATTTACGAGTTGCTACCATACTATTTAGTACTATTCACTATACTACTTCAGTTTAGTAGAATTCTATACTATATTCCACTTGGGTAGAATAAAGTTATGTTTATAGCGGTTAAGTTATAGATAAGTTAAAGATAAGTCAAATATATGTTAAAGTCAGGTCGATGATAGGTCAAATGTGGATTAACTCAGGCTGAAGATAGGTTGAAGTAAAGTTTATAAAAAGTCCAATAAGGGATAGTAATAAGGTTGAATATAGGTCAAACATGAATTAAATAAGGTTGAAGATTGGACAAACATTAAATTAATCAATGTTGAAGATTGGCCAAACGTGGACAAAAGTGAAGTTAAACATTAATAAAAAATCTGGGTTAGAGCAAAGTTCATAATATGTTAAACATAGATTAAAATAAAGTTTACGAAAGATCAAATTTGAGTTACTACAGTTGAAGATAGGTCAAACATAGGTTAAATTAAAGTTGCTGATAGGTCAAACATGAGTTAACTGAGGTTTAATCAACATTAAACCTTGGTTAACTCATGTTTGATTGTAGACATGTCAAATATGGCTTAACTTAGACAGAGGATAGATCAAACATAGGTCGAACTCAAATTGACGATAGGTCAAATGAAGTAAAGGTTAAATAAAACTAATAAATTTATAGCCGTAAGTATTCAGTTTTTAGGAAAAATGTAAGAATCTCAAATGATAAGAATCATATCCTCTTACTCCTTTCCGAGTATTTAAACAAGATTACGCAACGCAACAAATTGATCAGTAAACAGACAACATTGATATTATTGTGCTGTTGTATGCACACTCCGAAAGCTTTCGCATTAACAGAACGTCTGTTCTTTCGAGTTCAAGAGTAGATAGTCGATAGAAACGAATAAGACTCGAGACACCGTACAGATAGTGAGTTTATTTGGCCAAGGCCACTTTACTAATATAAGTGCTTAACTTATGCATGCACTATCGCACATGAATCATTTTGCCTTGATCCTTCGAGAACGTAAACTTTAAGATTCAATCTCAACTTTTGCCGCCAAGTGAAAGGTGTATGTCCAAAACTTGGCTCCGTTAATTAACAATATATCAGAAGAAGATATGAAGAATATATATTCTTCAGGTGTGAAGAGCACATTCTGCAGAATACACTCCGAAGAATGTATACATTCATAAATAATACTCTGAAGACAATTCTTCAGATGTGAAGAATATATTCAGTTGAAAAGTTTAGAGCTGTTTAAAAATAATAGAAGCTTGAATAATTATATCCATTTTGATGTATAGGAACTTACCCCAATCTGATAAATGACTAACGGCTCTTGCTCCTCATTTGTTTCGTGCTCCTGTCGTTTTGGATGTTTGCTGTCGAGCAAATCAATTTCAATATCAACATCTTGAAATTTCTCCACTTCCGCCAAATTCTTCTTTTCATTCAGCGTGTAATACCTGTTCTTTTGCGAGGATTCATATTCAGTTTTTTGCAGACCCAAAGTTTTGCACTCATTCCTGGGAAGGCTGAAGACCGCCAGCATAAAGAAAACCACGAATCCTTTCATGGTTTTTATATATGTATATATGCTCGTCTCAAATGTCCTTGATCCTTCAACCTTGACCCCCTTTTTCTCCTCTCTCTCTCTCTCTCTCCCAATTTAAAGAAGAAAAAACAATCACAAAAACGTTCGGGGGTAATTACGTAATAAAATTTACAGGTCACAGGAAAATTGCACTCGTCACAAATCACTGACGGAAAAATCTTTTCATTTAAGAAACTGACTCTTTCTTCTTCGCAGAAAGAAATTGAGAAAAATCGCAGAAACTAAAATTGAGGTAGTTTTGGAAAATATGTTCGCGATGAGGCACTGGAGTTGTGTCCACGTTTTGACGGAGTGTTTCACCTTGTGTCGACAGTTCGTCTTGCTCACTCGACTCGCCCGACTCAAATGACTCCAATACTCGAATGACTTGGATGACTCGTAGTTGTGAGTGCCTGCCGGCTGTAGAATGGCGCCCACGGGGTACACGAAGGTATGTGCCGCTCTGTGAACTGGACTCTTAGGCCATGAATGGGTGCCCCCACCTTTCTTCCTCAATATCTTCTGTCCTCCTCGCTAGGTTCCCTCCACTCCCTCGTTTCTCTCATCCCTCGGAAATTTCATCCTCCAATCCCCGCTTGTACATTCGGATCTTCAAGTTTTTCTTCCTCGTGCTGCTTCTTCTTCTTCTTCTTCTTTATCCGCTGTTTCGCTGTCTTCTATATACCTTTTCTCGGACTCTTTTTCTTCTTTTCCCCCCTTAATGGCGCGTTGCACCTCGCAGTCCATGTATATGTGGCTGTATGTGAAATTCACCAAGTGTTGAGATATCTTTCGTCTGCTTCCATATGCCTCACGGCATTTTTCTTCTTGCTCGAGTTTCTTTTGCCTTTGAAAACAATCTTCTTCTTATTCTTTTTTTCTCACTCCATCTACCCACCCTGCTTATAATCGAGGGCTATTTTTTTCATACAAAAACCTTATCATCTTGTTTAATTACTGTAATAATAATAATGCGATGATCAAAACATTACAGGCCCTGACATTTGTTTTGTTGTTCCGAATAACGATATGGAAGCAATAAACAAAAATTACAAGAATTCACAGAAAAAAAGTGTCACCACCGAAACGTCAATTCTCTAAAATAAATACGAAAGTCTCAACTAAAACAGTCAAAATCAGTATAAATATTTAGTTTTGGTATTCGTTAGTAATATAAAGTATACTTGCTATATACATAAATATATTCATGTATATATATATATATATACAAAATATACGCAAATATCAGTACGCGTCAAAGTTATACGATCATTTACGTAGTTAAGTGCAGTGCATGTACGCCCACATATACGCGAACACGCACCCGCTCCCTCGCGCTACTCTTCTCGATCAGGTGCACGGAATCAAGAATCTCTCTTCCTTCTTTAGTCCCTTTAGTTTATTTTATATTCGTCTTGCACGTTCTGTTTATGTATATATATATACTTTCTTTTTCTCTTTCATTTCGTATTCTCTTATTATATGTTTACCTGTTCCTTTTCTCTTTGCATTTTCCTTTCTTCTTTCGGTTCTCGCAAATTTTTGCTTTTCCTTTTATATAATAATATATTCCTTTACTCTTTCTGTTACTCTAATACTGTCACTGTATTCTTTATCATTGTTTTTTTTTGTGTCACTGTTTACTAATAATAAAAATTTGTTTAAGAAAATTATTATTTGTTAATAATACTCTCTAAATCTGAATTAGTAAATTTCTACTATAATGAAATAGTGCGGCTTTGTTTATTAGTTGAATTAGTAACAGTTTTGACTAATTTTTAGTAAAAAGCTTTAATACTATTTGCTAGTAGAAAACTAGTAATTCATGTAGTAAGTCGGCTTACTATTGAAATAGTAAAAAATACGACCTTTACTAATGAATTAATAGATTTCTATACTATAGCAAATTAGTTTTTTACTAAAACTTATAGTCAAAACTGTTACTATAATTCAAATAATAAACGAAATCACACTATTTAATTAGTAGAAAACTATACTAATTCAGATTTAGAGAGTACAATTATTAATATTTATAATTATATAATATGTTGTCAAAGTAAGAGATTTAGGACGAAATAAAAATTACGGCAACATTACTGCGCGAACAATGTTTCTGCTGCAATAAAGCAGTGTAATGTAGTTGTAGTAAAATTACCGTGCAATGCTGCAGCAATATTGCCGCAGGAATTTCCTCTGCCTGAAAATATTGCCTTTAATTAATGAAAAGATGAATCATTATTTATAGTGTTTGTAAGTATATGCATAGAGTTTTTTTTTTATTCACTTTTTTGCACGCCTATTTTATTACTTTTCTTGCCAAGCACGTGTTTTCAACCTGTTGCACGTACACCATGTTTGGTACTCGTAAATCAATGTCGAGTGGTACGAGACTCCCTTTGATCGTGATCGTCCTACGATATCCAATTTCCCCGCCCTCCTTCTTATTGGCATTGTCTACGTGTCCCTTTGGTCTCTTCCAGCCACGTTCCCTCTTCATATATATAATATAAATTCCATTCAAGGATTTCAAGTATATACATATATAGTTGTTGTTGTTGTTGTTGTTGTTGCTGTTGTAATTTAACAATTTCGTATTTTTTTGACAAAGAGGGAAAAAACTGTACTATGTATTTGTAATTTGGCGAATTCCGTTTATAAAAGAATATATGTATTTCGAGAAATTGAGATCGTCTTGGTGAACGGGAACTTATCCGTTATTTTAGACATGGACTCAACATTCTTCATGAAAGCGGTATATATATATATATGTATAATGTACGAATGCATTTATGTACATTTCTATGGATTTTAAATCAAGCACTAACAAGAAAAACGGATTGCATGTGCAAACATTTTTTTGTTCATGTATATAAAAGGTACATTTTCAAAGTATAAATTTTTCTTCAGTAAATAAATAATTGTAACGCACTCCGAAGAATAGTACACTGAATCTAAATGTTCAATTACACCATTGACAGATATTCGTGCCATTTCTCTAACAGAGGGACAAATTAACCATCTTGAGAAATCCCTTCCCCTTATTTCTGTATTTCTATTCAAAAAATTACAAACATAACCTTAAATTTTTAGGTCCTTTCTTCACTGTAAAAGAAGACATTATCTTATTCTAAGTTCTCTCCGAAAAGTTATCAAAAGCAACTTAAAATCCATTGATCTTTAAGATGGAAGATCGAAAAATGAGACGTTTTAAAATATCTTAAAAGTGACTACAGTGTATTTTTAAGAGTAAAAATTATTGTAAATAAAAAAATCGATTAATTAAATTGTCTAAATTTTATGCGAGTATAAAAGTTTAACCTAACGTACGAAAAATAGAGCAAGATGTGATAATTTTTTTTCATTATGGTCATTAACTATAAATATTATTAAGTGAGGGAATCTTTTTAAGAGTATACTTAAAAAGAGTCTAAAATATACTCATGTTTTGCTATATAGCAATAAACATACGAATATATTTTAGACTCTTTTTCTGCATATGGTGTAAGGAAATAAATAAGGAATAATAATTATAAGTGTTGCAAATTGACTGAGCGAGAATTAGTTGACTACATATATAGATAAGAAAAATCCTGACACTATCAAGTATCATAATTGCTAGTTTTCATTAACATGAAAAGGAAAATCGAACACAAGAAAGCGTTTGGCTTTCACATTTCAGAAAGGGAAATCACAAATTAAGGAAACGCCCTGCCTTTTACACATCATAGAACACAAGTTGATTATATATATACATATATATATGATAATAATTCTCCTACGCTTCAAGAAGTAAAAAATTTGTCAAATCTTAATGCTGTGACTAAATAGAAATTTATCACTTCCATATTATACATTTTGTTCTCTTTTTTAATTCCCGATTCTTTTTTCCATCTTTTTTGATTCTTGCGATTCTTCGCAAGAATATTCTTCGAATATTGATTTTTTCAAAATTAAATCACTGACAGAAAAAATTTGTTCACTTATTTCATATATATAAAATAGTGGTAATGCGTTTTTCGTTTTCTCAAAACTTTTGCTCCCAATATATTTAAAAAGGAACCGTATTATTCGAGATTTATACATTCACTTGTGAACGTACACCTAATATATACGCATCTCGTAACTCAACCTTGCATTATAATATTTGTGGGTCTAACACAATAGTGAAATTGAATGAAATCCAACATTTAAAGGCTTCAAAAAGTCTTCAAAATCTTTTCTTTAACGGCAATTAATTAAATTTGGTGATATAAATTAAACTAGCAAATAATTAAATTTTAAAGTTATGTTCTTTTCCTTAACAGTGCCAACAGTGCATATTGGACCTGAAGATTAGTTGGTTTTTTGATTGAATTGTAGAAAAATAGGTTTACAATATATATAGTTTACTGTTGTGAACATAGCGTGAAGGCGACGAACATAACCTGCAAGGTTAAGTTGAAGAGCGAACATAACCTTAAAAAGAGGCAAAGAAAGGCAAAAAGTGTGGCAAAAGAGAGGAGCTGATGAGGTCCATTGCGCAAATGAGACTTGCACCATTCTTTCACTCGCGTCCGTAGGTGCGCGCCGCTTGGCGTCGCGACGTGTATTTTTGAGGAGTGAGCGCGCGCAATGGCACACATAATTGTACCCACGTTTAAGAATCAATGCGTGGGCGCGTTGTTGTGCTTGAATCTCGTGAACCCGTTTTGCGCTTTAACAAGCAATGTGTAGGTGGAGCAAGCGCAGATTTCTACCGGTTGAGAGTCACTTTTTCGATCTAGTCAATATATATATATATATATGGACATTTGCGAACTCATCTACTTTCTTTATTATAAATAATATAAAGTACCCATAAGTTATTTTTAAGGTATTGAGTCCTTAAAATATTTACGATTCTACGATTTAAATTTTAAGATTTCATTGTGCTTATAGGGCAAATATTATATAGATTATAAGTTAGGTTATGTTAGATTAAAATTCAAAATATAATACACTGTAGAAAAGAACCCTTGGTAGCGAACGAATTATATAGGTTATGTTTGAATCAAAAATTAGTAACATAACCTAACATTTTCTGCCTTTTCATTTCAAGGTTTCTTTTTCCGAGCATGTCACAAATATAGACAAAATTTATAAATTGTTGTGTAATTTAAAAAAGAAACTTACTAATTCTATAAGGTTTGTTGTTAAATTTTGTCCGGCCACTAATGCTAAAAAACAAATTAGTGTAATCGATTTAAAATTAAAAAATTTAGCCATTTTATATACTATATGTGCTATTATTGAGAAATAAAAACTTGAAAAAAACACGGAAATAACATAACATCGCGAGTATATATATCGATGAATTTTAAATAAAAATTGATTCTAAATGAAAATTAATAAATTTGAAAAAAAGAAGATAAAAAGTTATTCTTGACAACAGTATAAATATTCTATTATTGCAAAATAATAATTCTTATTAATAGATAATTCGAATCAATTGAAACATCTGTTTTACCATATGAATATTTTGATTGTTTTCTTTGTGTCGAAAATACAAAAAAAGCTCTTTTATTACTATATAAAGATATATTTTCGAATTAAAAAATTGTAATTGTATTGTAATTCAAATATTACTAATTAGCATTAATTATGCATACATTAGATTAAAGAAAATAAAAATAAAAGAATAATAATAATAATAATAATAACAAATAATTTAATAATAAATAATAATAAAAATTAATAAACAAAAAATTCCATTACCTTGATATTAAATTAACATTTCTAATAATAAGGGGCCATCCACAAACTATGTTATAAATTTAGGGGGGAGGGGTCTAAAAAAATAAAAAATTGGTAACGTAGTTTATGGACAGCCCCTAATTAACATAATTATTAACATAATATTAATAATAGTATCTATAAATTAATATAAGATAGTAAAAGAATTTTGAAAATATAATATTTCCAACTATCAAAAAGTATCAAGAATTTGTTTATGAAATACAAAGGAAAAAAAAACCGCGTCTAATGTGAAATATATTCATTTGAAATTAGTTTTCAAGGGAAAGCGAAATATTTTCTCGTAAATATAAAGAAGTCATTGAAAAAGCATAGAGAGAGAGAATAGGGGGAACCACTCGAGAAGCTGTAAAATTTTTGCTTTACCTCATTTTGAGTGGAAGACATTTGGCTGTTATATAGAAGAGAAGAGAGGAGTCAAGTGGATCCCTGAAGCGTTAATTGCTGCTAGTTTACAAGACAAGAGTATTGTCGGATGTCTTTTAAAGTTCTTCCCCCTATATCATTCAGTTTCAAGAATTTTCTTTCATGG
The DNA here is from genome assembly GCF_015476425.1 of Leptopilina heterotoma. Lineage (NCBI taxonomy): Eukaryota > Metazoa > Arthropoda > Insecta > Hymenoptera > Figitidae > Leptopilina > Leptopilina heterotoma. The sequence continues at coordinate 589,465 of NW_025111062.1, forward strand.
ATTATATACTCTTTTAAATGGGCGAATTCCTTGATTTTTTTTTCTTTTAACGCCATTTCATGCTTGAAAAATATATATCCCTTAAAAGTCAAAGAGAAATGAAATATCCCGCCTTTTTAAAAATGAGAAACAACTTTTAAAATTATGAGGCCCGCCGTGCTTGGAAAAATGAATTAGACGTTGAAAATTTTCAACAGTTCATTCTCCCCAAACAAGCAGAAGATGAAAAAAAGATAAAGATCTAAGTCTGAAATTCTCTGCATTCCATATTGTATATGTTTTTGTTTTCTTTTGTTATTTCTCGATCAAAAGAAGAAGAGAATAAAATATCATACTGATGTAGAGTGTATTAGAAAATAATTTGATTTACAGAGAGCAGGGTGGTTATTTTCGTATTTTAAAATTGAAATTTTAATGAGATTGTAAAAATTTAGTCGATTGCCTAGTTTGGGCCAGTTTAGAATCGACAACTGCAATCATAAGTCATAAGATAATTAGAATATAATTTATACATTATTTTTAAAAATGGTTGTCTATTGTTTTCAAAAGGATCAAAGTGGGGTCAAACTAGGCCCTAAACTGGCATACCATTAAACTTATCCGTATTCGATTTTTCTCCTCAATTTTTCCCAACAATTGCACTGAAATCAGAAGAAAACTTTTGTCAAAAAAAAAGTCAAGCACGAAAGGAAACGTTTCATAAAAAGTAAATAGAAGATTCAGTCGATCACGTAAATCTATTGTTTAGTATACAGTAGTAAATCTTATTCTCAGTCTTAATTTTTCTTTTCCTTTTTTTTTGTTGATCGACCATCGACAGTTAATTTGAAATGCATGGAAGAGAAATGTTGACACTTTAAAATCAACAGGTGAGTAAAGTTCATTCCTGATGGAAGATTAGAAATGAAAACAAAAAATAAGAATAATAAAAAGAGTTGCTCAAAGGTTTCGAATAGTCATTGGCATACCAAACGTGTGACACGCAATGACTGAGAACCGCTGCTTCATTGATGAAGGCAGCGGTCCATTCACTCCCCCCTGCACTCGACTACTCTTCCACCCTTCTTACCACCTCTCTCGCTCTTTCTCTCTCTTTTTCTCTCTTTTTCTCTATTTGCTAGGTGCACTCTCTTCTCCTATTGGTAGAATGCCTGTTTACCTACATAATACCACAATTAATATAAACATTCATGCACTCAATTTTACTAATATTTCGTCTGCTATCCTCCCCGTTTTCCATCTCACGTGGAAATTATAAAATACTCTAAATATCAATAAAATGCGGAAAATTATTATCATTAAAATATTTAAAATTAAACAATATTTATTAAAATCTCTAAATTAAAATTTGTTACAATGTTAACTATATATAATTTGAATTGTGTCTGACTTCTTGCTTTTAAACAATAAATTTTACTAATAAATTAGTAGATATTACTATATTTATTAGTAATTTACTAATTCAAAGGCAAAAAGTAAGTCGCTAATTCAAATTATTAAACATTTTTTTTTTCTAAATAATTGTAGTAAAATTTAACTATATAATAATTATCATAATTGATAGTATTACTTTTTTTAAAAGTTATATGTTATTTTGTTAAGAAATTTTCATAAAAATGAAACAGTTTTGAGAAATAAATCACTAAAGCTTCTATTTGATGATAAAAATCGTCTGATTCAATGAAAAACTGAGTCATTTATTACGGGACCCTACAGTTAACAGAAAGATCTAATTAATTCAGTTTTATGTTCATTATCCTTTCACCTTTTAATCACATTTTATTATTTTATTCTCCCTCTTCGCCTTCTTCATTTTAACTATTAATAATTTCATTTCTTCCAAAAATTATTCGCGATACAAAAAAATTACTATAAACAAATTATTTTTAATTTGTTATTTTTGTAATAATAATATTAATAGTAATAATAAATAATAATAATATTTTTTTTTACTATTTTTACTATTACTTTTACTATTTATTATTATTTCTTTTGCACTTTTCAGTTTTGTGTTTTTTTTATTCAAAAATGGTGCTAAGTGATATATTCTTAATTTCAGAATAAAAAAGTAAAAATTAAGGTAAAAAAAATAAAATATTTAAAACTTGAATTGGAAAAGGCATATTCCAAATATATATTACAAAAAAGAGAAAAAAAAGAAGAAGGAAGTTTCAGAAAAATGATATAATTGCAGGTAGTATTTCACTGATCGGACATTATTTTTCTTTTCTCGTGGATTATTTTTTTTCTTCTTCTTTTCCTTTAATACCGCACACACACACACACACAAAAAAAAGGTTTATAATATTATGGGAATTGAGAGTTGAAACGGAATTTCCAAATATACATTTTTCTTCCTAATAATCTTGCACAGGAAACTTCCAGATGTTTTGGACTGTATAACATATGCCCGTATAGACATTAACTGATTTTTAAAAATAACTATATATATCGTTTTTTTCACATATCTGACAATAATTTCCAAAAGAACTGATCTATATAATCAAAAAAGAGAAGAAAATGAAAAAAATATTGAGGTTTTTTTTTCATCTTATATCCTTATAATGATTTAAAAAAAAATTTCTGCTTCTGGATAAAAAAAAACTTTCTATAATGAATAGGTATTACAATAATTTATCTTGCGTGTGTAATTATATAGTTTTTGACAAAATTTTATTTTTTGCTTCCTTGTAAAGGAAGCTTTGTCCTTTTTTCTTTAATTAATAACATTAAATAGAAAAATATTTTTTAATTTAATTATGTTAAATTTTTATTTTAAAAATCTAATTCCGGAATAAAAATAAAAAAATTAAATGAATAAGTAATAAAGTCGATCTTATATTTTAATGTGAATAATTGTTATAATAATTAGAGAAGTAATAAAATGATAATAAATTAAAATAAAACTGATGTTGTTTTTCCCGCACAGGAAATGCATTTCTCACAAAACATTCATAAACAAATAATCTCTTTTTTTTCTCTATGCTGACTTTTGATCCGAAAATGAATCATTTTTCTTTTTTGTTCTAAGTATGCATTTTGTGACGAATATAATGATTATTAATCAATTTAACGAACGTGGAAGGTATTAATTTCCATTTATACTTCATTCACTGTGTAATAAAAAACAAAATAAAAATTTTATTTGAACTTCATACCTATTCGCACTATTTCCAGAACTAATTATAATTACAATTAATTATTACACCAGGAAAAAGTTTTATTTGAACCTAATATATTTGTCTCAATAGCCTACTAACCTTTTTTTCAAATGAAAACCGGAAGGGTCTTTTTCACAATCGTTACAGGTGAAAATGACCCTTTAAGATCTGAACATCCTTTGAAATTCACGATTCAATTATCATAAAAAAAAATAATTTCAATCATATTCGGAATAAAATAGCAAGTTATAAGGAAATAATCTTGAATCTTATTTTCATGTTTTCTTCTGTTAAATATACCAAAAGAAGCATATATATATACATATACACACGGGTTTATATACTGAAAAATCGCGTCATATTTACATAAATAATCTCGAGTAATAAAACTTGAAGATAACGAGAAAGTTTGTTGGCTCTTAGCATTTTTGTGGTTGAGATTACATCCTGAGAGCCTCTGTTCTGTTCGAGGAGGCATCTCGCATCGTGCCATCATCGGGAGAGAAGAAAGATTGTTAAAGGTTGGCGTAATGTAGTCTGTGCTTTGCTCCAATGGGGGGAGAGAGAGGCCCAAAAGGGGTAGTGGGGGGGGCAGGTGCGCGCAGGTGCCGCAGGGCGCGACCGGAAGCCTGAAGCTGCGACCAGCCAAACGAACCCGAGAAGAGATCTTTCTAGCAACAGGCATTGGTCCCAGATCCCTATACAGATCGAGATTTCATCTAACATATATATATATATATTTCTAGAGATGGCTACAAACCATCTTTTCAATTGAACAAATTTTTTTTATTTACTGCACCACCTGAGATGGAAAATTTATTGTCTTTCTATAATAAATTTATAATCATTCCAGACCTTGCGTTTCATTTCAAATTTAGGCCAAGTTTAGATTTTACCACCCGCCCTACGTGTAATATACAGAAATATATTAAAAGTATATAGTCCTACTTGAAATTAAGCCTTTTACGAGTGTAACCTAACCTACAAAAGAGGCCAAGCTTCAGGTGTCTAGAAACCCTGAAATTTGTTCTCTCTTTTTAAGCGGGAACAGTTTTTTTTCCGCACTTGAAGTGTTAAAGTTTGTTAAAAGAAGAGGAAACAAATATATCAACGTGAGAAAAGTTTTTCTATATATAAGCGCGTATATATGTCGGTGTAACGGAAGTGTGCAGGCTTTAAATGAAGAATGCTTATTTGAGAATCCCATTGACACCGGATACCTGCGTATACGTCAATTTGTGTAGTAATTGTATTAAATTTCATTTAAGTTCCGGAGTCCCCGGAACTGTTTGTGTAATACTAGCAACGTTGTCGAAAAAAAATATATCAAATTAGAATACGTATATATATATCCGCAAGACTGCATCGATGTCTTCCTGTCATATTTTATAAGAATCAGCAATTTTCATTTTATTTGACCATTTTACTGAGTCTGTTATTTTATATTTATTTTTCTGAGAATTTCGATCTAACGAACGATTAATTTTATTTTTCAAGCTTCATGACGATATTAATAAATGCTGATTGAATCATGTAAATTGAAAATCCACTCTAGTTACACTTATTCTTTAAAAAAATTTAATCTATGTCAACTTTTTTGATGAGAGTAATTTTTAAAGTTATACTGTCTAAATCTGAATTAGCGAAATGTCACTAATTCACAACGATAATATAACTAAATTCAAAAAGCTTATTGGAATCAATCACTAATCGCTATTTCAGATTAAGAGATTAATTTTTTAATTCTCCTGATGTTAAATATATATTTTGTAAAAAAGGAAGTAAATAGCAACCATATGTCAGACTGAAGATTCAAATTTAAAAATAAAATTTCTAAACTATATAGTATTAGCGCGAATAGGGATAAAATTAATAACATAATATAAAAGTTTGAACACTTTAATGTAACTTTTGGCAACACTCGAAGCCATTACTGACCCAGGGAGAGAAGTTTTTTTAGATGTAGCTAGATAGCCATTAACATCGAGATCAACTCTCGACTGAGGATGCGCCCGTGGCGATTAGTTCCGAACCAAAAAAAAAAAAAAACTATCGAACGAAGCCTAACTGCTTTAGGATCTACCGATCACGATATAAATGACTTCCGTTGATCTGCCTTTTCCTTTAGCTCTTTCGAGATTTAAAAGTAAATGCAAATAGAATTTTGTAAAATAACCAGCAGAATATCTCCATTTTATCATTATGGTAGGTATAATGAAATAAATATTATGAAAACTATTTCTATTTGCACCCAGATGTTTTGATTCTAAGTTCTAAGTTTCTTCGAAACTAAACAAAAGTTTTAAATTCTTAACAAATAATTAAAATGTTTTAGTAAGAAAAACTTACCCCGAAAAATTGATTTGGAGATCTGCGTCATTGTTCGCACTTTTTAAGAAATTGACTCTTGAATATAACAAAAACAATTTGTCTCACCAAACTGATTGAAAAATGATGATTCCTAAAGAAATCAGTCATAATACGTGATCAATATATTATGAGTTCCTTTAAAATCCTTGATTGATTCCTACAGCTGTCAATTGCGGTCCAAAGAGCTTCATTTCAAATCTGAAAAAAATTAATAATTATTAATAATATATTTTCGTAAAAAATATTTATATTTTAGATTAAGATATAAGATTTAGATTGTAGATGGTAGAATCTAATTTTTTTTTTAAATAAAAGATTTTTTATTTTTTGACAGGCAAGCTGTATGCTGTTTTCGGAAGAAGGCAAGGAAGAGTGATAGCGGCTGAAAATGCATTGGGATTTGGCGGACAGTTTCGTGTTGTTGCGACGCTACCTGTACCGGAAAGCTTTGATCTTGCCACGGAATTAAGGACCCAGACTTCCGGATTGGCGAGCCCTCAACTTGTTTTCAGTCATTGGGAGGTGAGAGAAAATCTCTTAAGCTTTCTAATTCCTAACAATTCTTTAACATTACGTACAATAGGAACCATTACTCAAAAGAAGATCCGACAAGATACCTCCTCTAATAATCACCGGAAATGACTGAAGCGATAATGCGCTTTATCTTCCCGGCTTAAAGAAAACAGAAATGTCGCTTCTTTTCTTTCTTTTTCTACATCATAGAAATATATCATTTCCGTGTTTATCGTAAAAAAATGCTAGAATTTAATTTCGCAAAAATTATTATTAAAGGATCTGATTGTTTTATGTGATTTCGCGGTACTAGAAAGTAGTTCCAAGAGTTGGCGACTTTCTGGAAGCTCCATAGGGGTCCGTTTTAAAAATAAAAATTTTTTTTTTGGTTTCTCGAGTGGCGCGAGATAACACAGGTCGATGCAATGAACCCCCGCCGGGGTTTGTATTCTTCGACTCGAGAGTAGAGAAAACTGTCGAGGGTAACGATTCAGACTACAGTTGGGTGTAAGTTTCAAGCTCCTGCGGTGCCATTGTCCTCGCGGACAATACAGACAATCAACCGGTGACAGGAACACAATGCTCCTAGTCTGTTGCAGCCTCTGAAGCCTCTTGAGATGCCCGAAAACGCCAAAGATGGAACTACAACCATTCATCTTGACAACCCGCACCCTCGGCCTCTATATTGACGCTACAGAATGATACTCTTCATGGAATCGTCAATAAGATTCTTTTTCTACTACAGTCCTCGGTCCTCTCTCTCTCTCTCTCTCTCTCTCTCTTGCTCCCTCTCGTGAACCATCATCAATAGACCATCAGAGAACCTTCACGCAACACCTTACTTCAACATCACTCGTTCAATACTGTTTTTCAAAATCTCACAATTACCGCCCGTGAACGGACTCAGTCACATTCCTGGAATAGTTTTCGACCAAAAATCTTTTCAATTCTCGAGAGCCCGCGTGGCAGATTTAATTTGGCAAAAAGCTGACTCAGTAAGCACATGCCTCTTGAAACACAATGACCGGATTGGCGATTCATCATTCTCCTAGCTGCATCTTTTTTATTGATCCTCATGCTGACTGAATTTCCCTGACTTTTGTAATTTGACATCTCCGACTGTTTCTTCTTTCTGTTTCAAATTATTGAGAAAAATCTCTATACCTTGCTAATTAGTTTTCGGTCATCAATGACGAGTCAAATTCTTGAAAAATCGATTAAAATCGTTCCATTCTAGTTTTTCGGAATATACTTCATGTTTTGTTATTGTAAAATATCGAAAATTGTTAATAACGTAACAGTGCCGCGGAGAATTTGGTCGCAAGGATGGGACGAAATCGATCACGATAACAGGAGCTAGAGGAGTCGTTTATTTTTATAGCGTAGTGTCATCATTGGAAAGGAGAATAAGGGTCTAAAAGTAGGACGAAAGAAGACAGATCGAGAGAAAAGGAGGAAAAAGCGTCTTGAAGAGGAGAGGAAAATAACAGTGGGGGGATATATAGGAAAAAGATGTAAAAAGAAAAGGACCTCGATGAAGTGGCACTAACAGTGGAGTAGAGGGCGAAGGAGGAACTTCCTGTAAACAAGAATGAGTTAATGAATGAAGCCAAGCGAAGAGAGACGAGAGCCAAATGGGGGGGAAAAAGCGCCTTAAGAGAGAACTGGTCATTCACTGGTCGCGCTGCACGGGCCATCAACGGGCCCCGCACAGTTAAGCGTGGGTTTTGCTGAAGCGTGCGCTCTTCCTGGAGATCTTCCACCAGATCTCCGCACCAACTTTTTTTTATTTATTTTTTTTTTCATCAAATTAACCCGTGTCGCTGCTTCTAGCGCCCGAGGTGCCTCCAAAGATCGTTTCCCTTCCCTTCTTGCTCTCTTGAATCTCTTGCCTTATCCAGTATCGCAGTCACGATACAACCTAGAGAGACCCCGTAACATCTTCAATGACACAAAACAAGTGGCGTTTCCATCTTTAACCGGACGTTTCCACACTTTCAACTATACACACTTAAAGTCCCCGTCTTGAATCAAATTTTTTTTCCGTGTCAATCTTTTTCCAACCGCAGATATGTTATTGCTCTCTCAACTTATTATTATATTGTTGAAACTAAACTATTTTCATTCAATTTAGGAGGCGTAATTTTAAGCATCGAGCTAAGACTGCGGCACCCAGTTATCAGCATGCATTTCATTTTAGGAAATTAAATCAATAATTTTTTTATTAAAACCGCAACATAAACAGGGTTGCCACGCAACCTAGCTGGAAACATCGAAAACCTGAAAATGTCAGGAAATTTTATAAACTTTGAAAAAACCTGGAAAAGTCAGGGAATTTCGATCGGAATAATCCTGGAAAATTATTCTTTTCTAAAGTTATTGTGCTTATTCTTGAAATCTAATTTTACTTAAATATTTCAAAATTAATTCAATTTTAATAGAGTTGCGTTTACAATTTTCATAAATAGAAAAACTTCAAAAGGTTTTAATTTGAAATTTTAGAAAAATTCAATTTTCAATGAATTAATTAAATACTAACAATTTCACAGGAATTCTATTATTTACAAATTTTTTTTATAAATTTCTTCGCAATAATTCAATTATTTTCATGAAGAATTATATTTTTTACCAGCAATTCAATTATTTTCAATTATTTTCATAAATAATAAAAATCATCGCAGAATTTCAATTATTTTTAATACAATTTTAATGGAATTTCTCGAAAAATGTAATTATTCTTAAAAATTTTATTATAATTCATCAAAAAAAAAAAAATTCAATTATTTTAAAAAGCCTTCCTATAATTTATGTATTATTTTCAAAAAATTTTAATCAAATTCTTTTTAACAATTCAATTTTTTTTTCAAAATAATTTTAATAAAATTCCTCGTAGAATTAAATTAATTTCAATAATTTATCAAAATTCAATTATTTTAAATATTTACGTATTTCAATAAAATTTCATAAAAGAATTCAATTATTTAAAAAGCAATATATCATTAAAACTCGTCTCAAGAATTCAATTATTTTCAAAAGTAATAAAATTCTTCACAGAAATTCAATTATGGTCAAAAGTTTAAAAAAAATTCTCGTCAAAATTTCAATTATCTTTATAAATAATAAAATTATTCCTGAAAATTCAATTAATTTTCAAAAAATTTAATAAAATTCTTGGCGAAATTTCAATTATTTTCAAAAACTTTTCTCAATTACAGAAAATTGTCTACAAAAATAACAATTTTAATGAAATTTATCTAAAAATGTAATAATTCTTAAAAACTTTATTAAAATTCTTTAAAGAAATTCAATTATTTTAAAAAGCTTTCCGCATAATTTATTTATTATAGAATTTAAGTATTATTGTCAATACATTTTTAATTAAATTTCTCAAAAGAATTATATTATTTTCAAAAATTTTAATGAAATTCTTTTTAACAATTCAATTTTTTTTCAAAATAATTTTAATAAAATTCTTCGTAGAAATTTAATTAATTTCAATCATATTTATCAAAATTCAAGTATTTTCAATATTTACTATTTCAATAAAATTTTGCAAAAAAATTTAATAATTTAATAATTCGGTCGCAAGAATTTAATTATTTTCAAAAGTAATAACAACATTCTTCGCAGAAATTTAATTATGGTGAAAAGATTTAAAAAAATTCTCTTTCAAATATTTTCAAAAACTTTTCTCAATTCAATCAAATTTTTTTTACAGAGATTCGCAATTATTTTTAATGCAATTTTTAATCTAATTTCTCGAAAATGGAAATTATTCTTAAAAATTTTATTAAAATTCGTCAAAAGAATTTTAATTATTTAAAAATTTGTTGATAAATTCAAAAGCAAAAAGTCAGTCACTAATTCGAAAATAATAAACATTTTTACTAATTCAAATTTAAAGAGAAAGTATTATAGAGTGAATTTTTAGAAATAATTGAATTTTGAAAAGGTTTCAAATTATAATCTTTGAAAGTTTGAATTTTTCATCCTTTTAACTGAAAATTGTGTAGATTTAATTTGTTTTAAAGTTTCTTGGAACTTTTTTGAAATTAATTCAAATTTTTATTTTCTAATATATATTTAGTTAAAGAATTTCCGAATAATCGATGAAATTTCGTAAAATTGAATTGTAAACAAAAGGATTTGAAAATTTTCAAAGAAATTTTTCAAAAATTATTAAAAATGAATGAATAATTAGTTTAAAGAAGAATTTTAGTTAAAAATTGTAGAAAATAATTGAATTGAAATGAGAATAATTTTGATGAAGTTACAGTAAGAATATTCTTATAAAATATAAAATAATGATTTTATCAGACGGTCATCTTTCTTTATTTAATTATTATAAAACATGAAGATATCGATTTCAAAAAGGTTTCAATTTGAATGTTTTAAAAAATTTTAATTCCTACGGAAAAATAATAATTAAATATTTATTGAAAAAAAAGCAGTGGAACATTTTTCTGTGTAATAATTTTGAAACTGATTGAGA